>NC_137774.1:133791700-134369200 GCF_963455305.1 Plecotus auritus
AACCAAAATGTTATGATGGCCCATTAGCTTTGAAGAGTAAGAATATGGATGCTTTTATTATCTTTTTCATTCTGTTCAGAATCGGCCTGATTTTCTTCAAGTTTATATTATTTTTACATTTGAAAAAATAGAACAAAAACCAGAAAGGAAACAAAGCAATGATGTGATGAAGCTGAAAGTCCCTGAGCCTGTACCTCCTTCCACCAAACGTGTATAAATCTCTGCTCAGGGACTCGGCTCTGTAGTTAATTGTTTGATGTTTTTATGTGGTGTAGATCTGTGTACTGCCTCGGCGACAGGAATAAATTAGAGTGTCTCGGTAAAGACCAAACTCATCAATTTTTCCAAAATCTGTGTTTGATTAATTCTACAAAGGTCCAGGTCAAAGTTATTCCTCAAACCTTATTATTTTAATAAAGAAGCCCAGAGTTTCCACGTTTGTCAGGAAATTCATTATCACCGTAAAACAGCAAAAGGTCACAAAATGTCTCCCTCCACCATCAAATAGCATATAAGAAAAATTCCTTTTTCTCAACAATTCATTACCCCAGCAGAACCAAGAGAAACCTCTGACATTTCAGATTCTTTTGCTTCAGGGGAAATAAATGTTCCATAGATCATGGAGAAAAATGACAAACAAATTAATGAAAAACAAATATACTCCTGCAGTACACCCAGCCATGCCAGACCAAACACAGTCAGAGTCAGCTTTTATTCCCAGGTCTTTCCAGTGCTGAAGAGTGACAGTTTCCATAATGGCATCAGCATTTAAGTCACAGAAAGCTGTACACACTCCAAAGAAATACAAATTAAAGAAACATGCAGTGGAAAAACAGGGAGAGAAATTCTATCATTTCATGCATATTTAACTGGAGTGGGAAAGTCATTGCTGGCAAAGCAGTATTGAAATCTTGAGCTAATAAGTGGAAGCATTCTAGAAATGATTCACCCCTCCACTCATCATGCCCTACACAAAATTGTAATGACTGAATTTAGCTCAGTTTTCCCACATCCTAAAATTCCTTCCTTTAATTCTGCCTCATTCTGGCCACCTTTTTTCATCTCTGAACTTTGTGGAGGAGAATTTACGTGGGCTTTCTTCATGTCAATTTCCATTCATTTATAGACTGTTAATTTTAACAAGTACATTTTCATTTTAATTTTTTAAAAACACAAACAGTACAAATAAAGCCAAAATTCACAATGACTCCCAGCCCCATTCCCCTCCCCAGAAATGACCCCTGAAACAATTTTGTCCTAGACCACTGTAGATGTACTTAGATATAAAATATGGATTTATGCAGTTTTATGTGTATGTGCGTGTATATAAAATATTTTCTTCACATAAATGATAGTATATGAATGTACTTTTTTGAAGCATGTTATTAATACTCAAACATCTGCCTTGGAGATTTTTCTAGGTCAGTACATATAGAGCAGCATTTCTCAATTGCCAGGGGAGCTCTGGCAGTTTCTGGAGACATTTTTGGTGGTTACAAGCCGGGTGGTAGTGCCACAGGCATCTTGTAGGTAGAGGCCAGGGATGCTCCCAAACATCCCACAATGCACTGGGCAGCCCATGACAAAGAATCATCCATCCAAACATCAGTAATGCTGAGGTTGAGAAACACTGATATGGATCTACTTTATTATTTTAACTGCTGCATAGTATTCTGACACTTACTTCACCAGTCATGTAACAATGTACATTTAGGTGAATTTTTAAAAACAGATGTATTTGTGCCCATCAGTGAGTGTTTCTCCCTGACCTTTTCACCCAGTTGCCATCTGTCTTCTTCCCCAAATGCCCCCTAGGTTACCAGTGACCTCCTGATTTCCAAATCCTTGGCTGTTTTCCAGGACGAGCCTACTTGTCCTTTCCATGACATTTGTCACTGCCCATCACCCCTGAAAGCACTTGGCCCCCTGGCCCCAAGGCTCTGCCCTTACCTCTCTACTTCTCTTGTTCTACTTCTGTTACCTCTCTACTTCTGTTGCTCCGTGGCTGGCCAGCCACCATGCCCTGAGCTCTTGCTGTCCTCCAGGCACCGTATGTGAACGTGCACTGGGGATGTGAACGTGCACTGTGCGCAGGTCCCTGCCCTGGGGACCCTCTGGTCTAGAAGACAAGCTCAGAGAGGAGCTGAGCCAAGTGGAGCATGCCCCAAGCAGGGTGCATGTGGTCTGCTGAGTGATTGAATAAGTGATTAGACCTAGTATAAAAGATTCTAAAGGACAATATAAAATGTTTTTCCTTCATGGCTCAGAATTTACTGCATATTTTATCTTCTTGACTACTTCTCCCACGACATACATTTAAAAAAATAAATCAAGAAAAATGCTATCCTCACATTTTCCCACCACCATTCTTTTTTTCTGCTTTGAAACAGCAACTGCATTGTTTCACTTTGCTCTACAGGGAATGCTCTCAGCCTTGGCCAAGGCAGGGGAAAGATCACATTAGAGAAGAAGCAACCCCCCTCGCTGCTGGCTGAGGGGTGTGAGCGAGGTTGGCACTCCCTCCTCTCCATCTGGAACTTTCGTCCCTTCCTCTTCTTCTCAACCTCCTGGGGCTATGGGACCATCCCCTCCCTGGGGGACCCCAGGAGTGGGCTAAGCTACAACTGCTCCCTGGTCTTTGTTTCCCTGGATCAAGGGACCTTAACCCCCTACCTGAAACCTGACCATAAAGGAAATCTCAACAGTAAATCCAACTCAGTGCTCAGATTAGAGTCCTAAAACATGTACAGCAGGCTCTAGGGAGATACAAGGATATATGGGACAGGACGCCCTACTCCCAAGAAACTTATGGGGCTGTAGCATGCATGAAGGGGGGAGGGCACGGGGGGCACAAATAAACAGCTTAGAATGCAAAGCAAAATAAATCTAGCCCTAAAAAGAGGATTGAGAAAAGTTGCTTAAGGAAAACAGGGGGATCAAGCAAGCATTTGAAAATCATTTCCCCTCTTCTCCTAGAAGTAAGAGCAGCTATGTTTGAAGGATTCTTTGATTTAACACAAGGAAAGTAGGATTTCTGAAAGGAAGAATGAAGTGTCAGAAGAGCTGGATTCTAGAGCACCGTTCTGCTGAGCACCATGTAATTTGGGTAAGGCCCTGGCCCTTACACGAGGGAGTTATTCCCTCAGATATTGATCTTGGGTCTCAATAAAAGCATCCAGGATTGTGGCTATCTTGGTCCCAAATGCTCACGTCTGAGCAGCCCTGGTTGTATGTCAAGGATCTTAATTTGGCTTATTTCTGTCCAAGTTTATTTCACTCAAGACATGTTATCTAATCCTTAAAGGCACACCCACCGATTGCTCTAGATCTGTGTGTAGATGCTCTGCAGGGTCTATATTCATATTTCTAATTGCTTATGTTGAAGCTGGGTGGGATCCTGGAAGCATAAAGGATCTAGCTCAAGCATAGAGGCTTTTACCATAAACTACAAACCTGCTAGACAAGGGGGAGAAAGGAAAATTTAACAGATGCATGGGACTGGGGAGGGCAGTGCAAACAGGGGAGAGAATGAAGCAGTTGGTTGAATGGGTCATTGAACAAGGACAACAATAATAATAACCATAGCTATTGTTTATTTTTGGTCTACTAATGCCCATTTTTTATCTCTCCATCTAGAGAGCTGATTGAACTTGAGTTGGGAGGCAAGTAAAGTATCACTACAGACATTCTCAGAGGGCTGCTGTATTCATTTCCTATTGCTATCTAACAAATCACTACAAACCTTGCAGCTTAAAACAACACCCATTTATCATCTCACAGTTTTAGCGATTGGAAGTCTGGGCAGGCTCAACTGGGTTCTCTCCGTAGGGTTTCACAAGGCTGCAGGCAAGGTGTCGCTCAGGCTGGGCTCTCACCTGGGGCCTCTGGAGAAGAATCAGCTTTCAGGTGCTTCCAGGTTGTTAGCAGAATCCAGTTGCTTGTGGTTGTAGGACTGAGATCCTCGTTCTCTCACAGGCACTGGTCCCAGCTTCTAGAGCAGCCTTGGGCAAACTACAGCCCGCGGGCCGGATCCGGCTGTTCTATCCGGTTCTCTTGCTCTCCCCTCCGCTCCTTTACTTTGAATTTATATTAGTTCACACAAACACTCCATCCATGCCTTTGTTCTGGCCCTCCGGTCCAGTTTAAGAACCCATTGTGGCCCTTGAGTCAAAAAGTTTGCCCACCCCTGCTCTAGAGGCTGTGCTCAGGTCCTTGCTCCATGATTCCCTTTTATGTCAGAATCAAGAAGAACCTTCTCTTGTCGAATCCCTGTCATGTCTAGAATCTCTCTGACTTTTCTGTTATGAACCAAAGAAAACTCTGTTTTTAAAAGACTCATTATTTGGTTGGACTGCCCAGATAATCTCCCTGTCTTTTTTTAAATTAATTAATTAATTTACTTTTTTATTGAATTTATTGCAGTAACACTGGGTAACACAATTATACAGGTTTCAGGTGCATAATTCTACAACACATCATCTGTACACTGTATTATGTGTTCACCATCCCAAATCAAATCTCCGCCCATCACCATTTATCCCCCCAGGCCCTCCTCCACCTCCCCCCACATCCTTTCCCCCTAGTAATCACCACACTGTTGTAGTATCTATGAGTTCTTCCTCTTTTTTTTTCTTTTTTGCTCAATCTCTCCACCACCACCCCAGCCTTCACTGCCTCTCCCCTGCAACAGCTGTCAACCTGCTCTCTATGAGTCTGTCTCTGTTTTGCTTGTTAGTTCATTTTGTTGAGATCACTTTTTAGATCTGCCACAGAAGTCACAGAATCACAGAAGTTACACCTAGGGGCAAAGGTCATGGGGCTGAGAATTTGGACAATGACAGCTTCCATATGACCTTGAAATGACACCCAGAGATCCAGAGTCCACAGCCCACAGAACTGTGACTGAGGGTGGTAAGGATGGAGAGTAACACAGAGAAGGAGCCAAACAGAGACAGACTTTTGGAGTCAGGGTCAGATGACTGAGCTGAGAAAGTAAGCTCCTTTCATCAATAAGTGTTTTGGCCTGGCCGGCGTGGCTCAGTGGTATGAACCAGGAGGTCAGGGCACATACCTGGTTGCAGCCTCGACCCCTAGTGTGGGGCATACCAAAGGCAGCTGATCAATGATTCTCTCTCATCATTGATGTTTCTATTTCTCTCTCCCTATCCCTTCCTCTCTAAAATCAATAAAAATATATTTTTTAAAAATAAGCATTTTGTTATGCCCTGGCCGGTTTTGCTCATTGGTTAGAGCAGCATTCACCAACCAGTGGTCTGTGAGGTCCGAAAGGTTGGCGACCACTGGGTTAGAGTGTAGGCCCTAGGACTGAAGGGTCAAAGGTTCGATTCCTGTTCAAGGGCTCATACCTCAGTTGCAGGCTCCATCGCCAGCCCCAGTCAGGGCGTGTGCAGAAGGCAACCAATCGATGTGTCTCTCACATCTCTCTCTCTCTCTCTCTCTCTCTCTCTCTCTCTCTCTCTCTCTCTCTCTCCCCCTCTCTCTCTCTCTCTCTCTCTCTCTCTCTCTCTCTCTCTCTCTCTCTCTCTCTCTCCCTCTCTCTCTCTCTCTCTCTCTCTCTCCCTCTCTCCCTCCCTCCCTCTCTCCCCCTTCCTCCCTCTCTCCCTCCCTTTCCCTCTTGTCCCTCCCCTCCAATCTATCTTTAAAAAAATAACTTCAGGTGAGGATCAAAAATAATAAATAAAGGTTTTGTTGAGAAACTTCCTACTAGGCCCCATAAGCATTGGAATAATGAAGGAGAACATGGGGTCTCTGTCCTTTAGGAGTTCACAGACTAATAAGATTATAAAATATCTCCTAGACTAGAGATGCTGTCCTTATCAAATTTGTACCCTGAGAAATTTACATATCTTCAGGAAAATAATTTTTATGTATTTTATAGACTGGTCTGACTGCCTGTTCCTGTTGCAGCTCCTAGTCAACCTTCTGCTAAGTCAGGCCATAGAAGCAAGAACTTCAGAGCCAAGTCCTCCTCCTCCCCGCCAAGGCCTCAGGGGGCTTCAGCAGAAATGGCAGCAAAGGCAGGGACCCAGAGCCTTGCATTATAGAGAACGTGCCTTCATAGAGAAAGAGGGGCTCCCAGGAACCCACCCTGCTCAGATCAACCATAAACTCCCAAAGGTGGATTGTTCCTCATAGTATTCAAAATCTCTTCCGAGATGAGAATTCCTTGGTCTCTCTCATACTCCAAAGTTCTTTGTTCACCTTTTCACACAATGTAAATCCTTTCCCTTTGTACATTCCTTCATGGAGATAAAAAGCAAGCCCTTCACATTTGTCTCACAATAATAAGTCACATGCAGCTTTCTTCTGAGCCTTCCAGTGAATAATGTTGGCTCTTCTTCACTCAATAGCATCTGGATCTGAGGAAGAAAGAGTCAGGTCAGAAAAAACAGAGATCCAGAAAAGCCATCTTCTGCAGAATGTGGGAGCGAGGATAGTAGGCTTAGATGCTCGCTTCCACCTTTTTTTGGACAGGCTGCCATGCATAGTTTCGCAGGTTGCTAACTGCACAAGGGCACAGCCTGCCCTCCATTTGCCAAGTCATGCTTCTTGGCACAGAAGGAGTGTCTTGTTCTAATCTGAATAAGGCACTCCACAAACTTGTGGGGCCCTGTTCTCTGGGGCCTGCTCTCCTCTTATCTGTGAGTCATAATGAGATGTATGAAGAGCCATCAATCTCTTAGATAAAGGAACAGGGAAGGGAGCAGTAGAGATGAGAAGGAAAGCCAAGGGAAGAGTTCTTGGGGAAAGCAATAGGGAAGGATGGGGAGGGGGGGTGGCTGCATGATCTCCTAACTAGGAGTGCGGGCAGATGGTCTGCCCTGTTCAGTGACCATGAGACTAGAGAATAAGCATTCTCTTTAAAATAACATTTCATAAGAAGATTATTGGCTTGTGATTCAACTTATAGACATAAGATTAAGCCAAATGTCTTGAATTTTACACATGGTTTTCTGTTTGTTTTTGTTGTTGATTTGGTTTCGTTTGGGGTTTTTTTGAGTGTTCTTTTATATATCAACAAACACTTCTTGATACTGATTATGCCCATAGCACTCCCCTAATTCTTGTCTCTGGTCCTTGTATATAATGGTCCTCAATCTGGGAGTGCATACAAATCACCTGGCAGCATCTTCAAAACACAGCCCCCACCCTAGCTGCTTTGGCTCAGTGGATAGAGCTTTGGCCTGCAGACTGAAGGGTCCCAGGTTCAATTCCTGTCAAGGGTACATGCCCGGGTTGCAGGCTCGATCCTCAGTAGGGGATGTGCAGGAGGCAGCCTATCAATGATTCTCACTCATTGATGTTTCTATCTCTCTCTCTCTCCCTTCCTCTCTGAAATCAATAAAAATATATAAAAAATTAAAAAAAGATAAAACGCAGCTTCCTGGGCCCTCCCTCTTCATAGCTTCAGGATCTCTGAATATATTTTGATGAAACACCCAGGCAGTTTTAAGGACTGTACTTCGAGGAAGGTTGCCACAGGGATGGAAAGCATATAACTCAGAGTTTCTTGTTCTAAAAGAGCTTATACATGAGTCTGGAAAATAAAATGTGGACATATCTCAAAACAGCTAATAAATACTCAACAGTGGATGCTGAAGAGCTAAGTGAGTAATAGAGAAAATAAAGAATATGGGGAGAGGAAGAATATGCCTAAATAGGAGAGTTTTCATGAGATTTCAGAAAAGAGGTTGGATTTTAACTGGGTCTTTAAAAGAGGGCAGAGGACACCAGGTAGGGAAAATATATTCATAAAGGCACTGTGGTCTTATGTGATGGCAAACAGCTCAAAGCCATGTAGGGGAACACTGACCTGTATCTCCTCATTGCTTCATTGATTATCCCTCTTGAACCACAACCTTATTCTTCCTTGTTAGGCTGCCTTCAAGAATGCTTCGTCAGAGACTGCACATGTGCGTGTAAAGAGAGATTAATCACAGTTGAAATATATGCAGTGGGTTGTGTTTAATTTCAGCCTGATTGGTTTAAGTGTCTATACTGTTGAAAAACTATATAGACTCCAAATGGCATCTGATTATTAAATTCAGATGCCAGAGCTGTTCATGAACAATGAACGTTTCGCTCTGTATATTTTCCTTCAGAAGTGGGAGGCCTACGGACACCTCAGGCTCTCCTGCCAGGCGCCGAAATCAAGGCAGTGGTCACGGAATTACATGTGAAAACACTCTCTCCACCTTCTGCAATGCGGAGCCTTTGTTTATTCATACAACCCAGATTTGGAGCTCATTCTTCTTAAATGGATTATTATCTAAGTGCTTTTATTGGAGAGCGTTTGATACTCGTGTTTTATAATTCCTTTTTCTCCCTCAAGCAGTTTTGAACATCAGAATACAGTTTCAGAAAATACATTTAGTAAAATTAGAAGAAAATAAAGAGAGCTCTCGTTTACTGATACTCATAATAAATACAAAATGAGAAAAGGACAGATTTGTATAGCACTGCTTGACTCTGATTTAGAACATAAGTCACTGCTGTGGTTTATTTAAGTGATAAATAAATGCTCTGTGGCTTCAGGTAGAGAATGTATCTAAAGTTAATTTGTAGAACTGCCTAAGTGGAAAAACTATCAGTAAAATATATTTACTTATTTCTTCTGTGTACACTCATACCTTATAAATATTTTCATCACTGTCATCCATTATTATTATTATGCTCCTGTGTGTCCAGGACAATTCTGAGCCCTCTAAGCTGCATCTGTGCTACATCTAGTGTGTGTGTGAGTGCGTGTGTGAGTGTGTGTGTGTATTTGAACAGAATGTTCCTGTGACTTTGTTTCTGTAATGGGATCATATCTAATATTTGGAGTTATTTTAATCATACTCACATTCATTTCTAGCAAATTGGTTTTGACTGTCATATTGGCATTCCCATTCTATACATATACATTTTTTGCATGTAGATCCAATTTGAAGGGCCACTGAACAACTTTCCCAGCCTGCTTTCAGATTGCTTGCTCACTGAGGAGTTTGCTCTCTCTCCTCTCCTCCCTACGGTAAATACTCTTCTCTCAGGCCAGGAGGTGCCCTCAGGACACCGCTTTCCTCCCAGGCCCAGTGCCTGCGCTCTTGTTTGTGCTCCTGTGCTCTTCCCACAGCCTAGCCACAGCCGAGCACTTGCCCGCTGCTCTGTAAATACTGACCTGCACCTAGAAGGGGGCAGCCTTGGAGCACTTCTGTGTTTCCAAGTTGCTTTGCTTGTGGTTCCCAATGTGCAGATGCATGTGCATATGACCCTGTGTACTCGTTTCCCCATTACAAGGACGTGGCACTTCTTCTAATGACTTCAACAGTCAAGTGGATCTGAATCACATCTTCCAGGTGGCACTTGGCCAGAAATTCTGGATATTTCATCTCTGGTTCAGGGTTAGTTCAGTTGGCAGATAGCCTTCCAATTTTTTTTTTTAAATTGTGGATGAAATGTGAATATGCTGTTGTTTTCCATCTGCATTAATAATTAGTATTTTCCAGATATTAAGTCTCTGATTTTTATATTGAGTTTTTAGGGATAGAGTGTGGTCAAGATTCCAAATTCATTGCTTCACACAATATATAGTTTCTGAGACAACTATATAATTCCAAATGTTGATACACCCAAAAGAGAGTTTGCTTTTCCCTCTCACACATCTGTTTTGCTTTATGTAAGAGAAATTTCTCATGCCAGAATGGCTTTCAGTGGATATAGGCAATCTGCTTTCTGTTGAGCCTCTGCAGTTCACAGATGCAAATGTTTAAAAAGCAGTGAGGTTAACATGGTTATTTCTTCATCTGAAATGTCCCCAGTCACTACTTTTGCCCTTAAAAAAAAATCTTATTGTGTTATAAATCCATTGTATATAATCCTTATAGCCTGGCCTCCTAATTCTCATATCAGAACTGAATTAACTCTTTAGTGGGCTCCTAGGATGAATTTCTGGCTCCTATAGTTTATATTGCTAGTTATATTGCTAATTCTCTTGAGAGAATTTAGGTTCTCAGGGAGGGAATGAGGGAAGTCGTTTTACTACCCAGAGCAGAACCCCACTAACCAAAAGAACAGCCCTCCCAAAAAGTTCTAGCCTATCAGTATGTGCCCTCAACTATTTCATCAACAAATATTTCTGAGCACTCATTGTTTCACTCTGCTAGGAAATGTGGGCAAGGCAAGGATACTAACCCCCCAAAATGGGCAGTCCAGTTGGACAGATGGGACCTAAAATAACAATGGGATGGCAGTGTGTGGTTTCAGACCATGCTTCTGCACTGTGCTCTAGCTGCCCTCACCATAAGGGAGAGCCCCCAGCTTACCACACCCACATCCAGACATTTTTTTCAGATTTGATATTTAATCTGACACTTCAGAGCCAGAATTTTCCACAGAAATTTACCTAACATTTCTTGATTTCTAAGTGGTTTTGTTGTGCAAAACCTTCTGTGGAGCAAGAAGTTTATGTTAACAACACTAGGTCAAGACTGAAGGCCTTTGAGTCTTGGGAGAAATCCAACCACAATCATTTTCTGATACAACTAAACATGGGAGTTGGTGGTTGGAAGTTCCTGAAACTCCCAGAGCGTAGGAAAGCCGAGTGCAGATCCGGGTTGAAGATGTTTAACTAACGTAGTCCCCAGTGGCGCTCACTGTTTGAAGAAGGAAGGCTGTGTATTTTCTGAGAAAACACGCCCTAAATAAAAACTCAAAAGCCATTCAATGCTAATTACAGTTTCATGATTGAAGGTGCGGCTCAGTTGGGGTCTAGAATTAGGACCATATAGTGCGTACCCCAGAAAATGAGCCCACATGGCAAAAATAGACAAAATCTACCCCCCTGCCAAACTGATGTCAGCTGAAATCTGGTCTGCTTTCTGAAATGGAATGTAGGTTTCCAAATTCTCTCCACAATCTCTTTCCAAAGCAAATGAGAAACAAATAATTCACAGGCACCAACTTCATTTTTCCATTCGAAGGAAGAAGAGTTTTCACCATGCTGCTTCTCTGTCCTTTCGCAACTGAGTTCTCCGTGGAATACTTGTACCAGTGGTACCAGAAATTCATGGAGTCTGCATGCTGGTTTGGGACATAAGTTTAATCACTTCCATTCTGTTCCCCATCCTGTTCTCATTCCCTGTGTGGAAATGACTGTCCTACTCTGAGCACCTGAAGAAAAGACAGATTCATATTCGGTCTTGGTAGGGAGATCTAAGAGGAGAGTTTGAGATCAGGAGAGCTAAGTTTGCTAAGGATAAACTGGGGAGCAATGACTTCTCTTCTGGGACAACAGATGGGCCACTCTGCTGGATCAAGTTGGGTGCTCACCATGCTGAGCCACCAGACCAAGTTTTGATGGGGAGGGCCCAGGGGCCCTGCTGATACTAGGGTTCCCAGGGTCAGCCAGAATCCCAGGGCCAGGCAAGTGGGCATGCAGCTTAAGAAGTGTGTCAATGGGATATGGTTCAGGGCCAGGCCTGCAGGCCTGCTCTGAGAAGAGCAAGGCAGGCCTGGCTCAGGTCTAATGGGCAGGTTGCCAGGATGTGTTATCAGAGCAGGAGCACGGGGTTAAAGTCCACAGGCAGAAAGTGTGGCCAGATGCCGAGTATCAAACAGCTGCAGAGTTGCTCCTGCCTGGTCCTGGGGATCTCCCAGCTCCAGCTGAATGGCAAGAAGTGCTGCCTAATCTGGGAACTGAGCCAGATGTGACAGCCCCTACTCTCCTCCCTGAACATGCTCCAAAACTATGCCTCCTCATTTGTTCCTCACTCCTTCTAGCTACTCCATGGAACTGGCTCTTGGTGTAGACATAGCAAAGAGTCCCCCATGATATGTGGTGAGAGGTCTGTCACCTGATGCTTCTCCGCTGGCTGGAGATGGGCCTGAACTCCTCTCCATAAGAGTCACTTGCCTGTTTAGCCTCCCTCAGTGAGCGCCCAGGCTGGGTCCAGACAAGTGGTCCAGCCCCATTTCCTGACCCACCCCACCCCCTCCACCTCCCTGCCATGCTCAGCAGTGCCACATTCTTCCTGTCCCCCAATAGGACACATGCTTTCCTGCCTCCATGCTTTTCCTCATGCTGTTCTTTTTTTCTTTCTTGCCTTCCTCTGCCTGGTTAAGTCTAGCTAATCCTTTGAGATCCAGTTCAAATGAAACCTTCCTTGATAAGGCTTTCCCAGCGAGCACTGCCTTCACCTTTCTGGGCAGAATTAAGTACGTGCTCATTGCTCCTTCTCAGTGACCGCTCAGGCTCATTCATGCACCTTCTTAGTTAGGTTCCAAAACTCTCAAAGACAGGGGCCGGAGGATCTGTTCCTTCATCTTCGTATCCCCTCCCAGCACAGTGCCTGGCCCCTGGTTCATAATCTACATGTGTCTGACCTGCAAATCTGGTACCTCAGATAGAAGCCTTTAGCACATTAACATGTTAGCTCAGACTAGTTGAAAAAGTCAAAAGCAAGGCAAGATAAATAGTTAACACTTATTGATGCCTTTTTGTGTGCTGTCCCACCTTCACATCCAGCAGAACGTCAGCCAGAACACCGCTGGCCAAGCAGGCGGGCAAGAGGCCCTCCGGTGACACTGCAAACCGGGCCGTGGCCGAGTTGCTGCTGAGGGCTGGGCAGTCCTGAAGGCTGGATTGAGCTCAGTCCCTCTTGGCCTTCGCAAGGATTTGGCTTTCTGAAGCTGCCTGCGGCTCCGGAAGTCAGGGAAATGCTTTAATAGGAATGCTTCTCCGTGCTGGGAGGTGTAAATGCAACATGAAATGAATCTCCTCCACCCAGTACTGGATGAGCCGGCTGGGCTGCCCGAGGCAGCTATGTGCCCTAGGACGGTGTCCTCCCAGGCTCCCAGGAGGTAACTCAGGCCTCATCGTAAAAGTGTCTTATGACCATGAGGAGGCAGACATTTGCACACTAATGGATGTCTTCGTCTATTTAGGCTGCCTTAACAAAATACCACAGTCTGGGTAGCTTATAAACAACAGAGATTTATTTCCCACCATTCTGGAGGCTGGGAAGTCCAAGTTCAGGGTACCAGCATGCTCACTGCCTGGTGAGGGCCCACTTCCTGGTTCATAGCCAGTGCCTTCCCTGGAGCCTCCTTGATAAAGCACTAACTGATTCCACTCACGAAGGCTCCACTCCCATGAAGGAAGCACCTTCCAAAGGCTCCTAACACCATCATCTTTGTGGGTTAGGATTTCAACATATGAATGTGCGGGGAGGTGGGGGCATAAACATTCAGACTATGTCTCTGGATGTGTGAAGCTATTAGGGAAATGCTGCTAGTGTTCTGGAAAACATTACTTATCTTGCTCATTAAGTCACTATTAATGTGATAATAGTATTGTGATTATGGCTTTTCTTTCAAGAATCCTTTTCTTTGAGAGAGAAATACTGAAATATTTATGGGTGAACTGTTATGAAGGCTGGGATTTACTTTGAAACAGTGTGGGGAGGAGGGAAAGGCAGGAGAAGATGGAAGATTGGCCATAAGTGGATAATTATTGGAGTTGCGTGCTGGGTGCCTTGTGTTTATTATGCTCGTCAGCCTACTTTTGTGCATGCTTAAATATTTTATAATAAGGTGTTATTTTAAGTATGTGGAAAAGAAGGTGGAAATAAGGTTATTTTGTTCTCATCCCCTCTATTCTTGGATTTGCTTTATGATGTCTCTTTGCCTTGCTCAAGGTCACCCCTGAGGATCTCCTAGTTCGGAAGGACGGCCCAAATTATTGGCATCTTCACACCTCAAGCACCTTCTTAAAAGGCCTTCCCCTCAGGTTCCTCAAATATGTTTAAAGGGCTTTGAAAATAGACACCCCTCCGCTTATTGATTCAGGAAGGGAGGGGGCAGCCTGAAGGCCCAGAAAATCAGGTCTGCACTCTGACTCTGGGCTTAGGCTCCTTCTGGGTTGAAGCATTTGCCTCTCCCCTGTGAGGAGCCACTGCCTCCTAGATGACAGGTGACAGAAGAGAAAGGTGCCTTTCTTCTGTGCCCATATCCCAGGGGAGCTGGCATGAGCACATTTTAAAACAGAGATAAATGATTCATGGGGCTGCTGTACCTGGAAACCAGCTGATGAAGATGAGTCATCGGATACAGCCTGGGGACCACCAGTCAGTCAGGAATACACACTGTGGAGGGTAGGCTCTGCTCTGAATTAATCTCTCAAATGTTTCTATTTTATCTCCCACAGACTTGATGCTCTGAAGTCCATTAGCTGAACTTTTCCAGACTAGATTTTCATTGGCTTCATTTCCACCGCCCTCTTGTTTCCACAAAACCCCCCACCCCCACTCCACCCCACTGTGGAATGCTTTCTGCTCACTTTATTGTCCTCGGCACTTCCCAGCTTCTGTGCCCAGCTTTCTGCCTGTGCAGATCACAGACATGGTTGTAAGAATTAAGAAAGAAGAGCTAATTGGGGTGACAGGGAGTGGGGGAGTAAGCATGGCAAGTGTGTGCCAGCTGGTGAATCTTCAGTGAAACGAGCTAAGTCTTGCAGATTTTCGGGGATGCTTACCCCTTTGAGCTAACATCTTGTCCATCTTCCTGTGCACATTCCACTTTCTAGTGGTGTCACTCAGAGGAAACTACCAAAGCCGCACTCACCACATCCCAGGTGCCATAAGCTATGGGTAAGAGTGGATACAGTGGACGACTAAGTCGGGATCCAGGAGTGACTGACAGTCAAGAATCATAGGCAGATCTAAAAGGCTGGATGTAATGGGGCAGATGTAGAGTGCTGTGCTTGGGGCCATCCCAAAGAGCGGGGTGGGGAGCATTGGCTGGCTGGAAACTTAATGGGAGGCAACAGGATGATGTGACTGCACAGACCTACAAACACATTTTTAAAAATCCAGTTGCATAGACAAAAAAGGTTGAAAGCGTCAGTACTTTAATGTATCTAAAACCATGTTTGTTTCCTGTAAGCTTCTGAAGGGGCCATCTGAATAAATGTTAGCCGTTAGCATGGAAGACATTCATTCCCACTTCTCTGGTGGCACCTGACCCTGTGTGGTGCACCCAGGAGATCATCTGTAAAGATCTTGCTTGTTAACAGCCTCCACACCCTTCAGATATAAAGTCGTTATGCATGTCAGGGGACACTGTGACTCTGTTACTCTTCTGTTTCCTTCGGGTGCCAGTTTTCTTGTTGCTACATCCTTTAAGTTGCTAAGTTACACAATAGGGTGGGAGAAGAGGATAAAACCAGAGATTTTATAGTAATAATAACAATAAAGACCACTATATTTTCCCTCAATTTTGTGCCAGGCACTGGCTAAGCGTTTTGCATTGGCCCGTTTAATCCTCACAGAAACCCCAGGAAGGTAGGTGGTAGTATTATTCCTATTTTTCAGAAAAATAAAGTCAGTCTTAGAAAAGTTAAGTAGATGGCCCAAGGCTGCACAGGTTCCTGTATCCCAGCATCCAGGCTCTTCCTCCCTATCCACTGCTGCCCTTTCACCACAGTTCTCTTGAAGTGCTCCTTGCAGGTTCGGCTCTGCGGCCCGTCCCCAGGTGTTGAGTCGAGCTGTGAACATGCACCAGCACCCGGTGCACTGTCAGTAGCAACCAAACATTTAAATTTGCTTCCAGTGGACATGCCAGCTCACCCAGCTGTTTTTCGGATCAGAGGACACACCCCCCATATTTATTCTCATATATTATCATTCCCTCTTTCATGCTTGCTTTTCTAGTCAAGGTCAGAGGGAACCAGAAAACTGCTGAAAAGAGTGAGTTTTGCTTTCTCAGAAATAGTTGTTACTGCCATGTTTCCAGATTTGCATTAGCCTCTTCCTTCCATGGTGGGAGATCAATAGAAAGGAAAATAATTAGAAGTAAAATTAATGAATAGAAACAAAAAGACGTTTTTCTTCCTAATAACCTCATTTTGTCCTTTTTCTAATCTTAGTAAATCTTTATATACCTGCATAAAATCACAGATTAAAATGTAGGTTCTAACATTGTAATATTAGCTACCTGTGGGGTTTGCTGACTCAATTCTGCTCGGACATGTCACTAATATGTCAGATTCTCGCCAGAGATAAGTGGCAAATGCAGAAAGTCACTCAGTGTACCGGTAAACTTGGTGTGATTATAGGATTATGCCTTTTTGCTCGTTATATGATTCAGCAATTATTAGGAAAAGGCTTTGGTGTTTTCAACGGTCCCTTTACAATGGGATTTACTAGTTTTATTGGCGGGGGCCTCACTCTTCAGTGTACATTCCTTTGAGGAGCTCATTGTTTGTTTGTTTCTGTCTTTCTTTTTTTTTTTTTTATTGATTTCAGAGAGGAAAGGAGAGGGAGAGAGAGATAGAAACATAAATGATGAGAGAGAATCATTGATCGACTGTTGCTGCACACCCCACGCTGGGGATCGAGCCCGCAACTTGGGCATGTGCCCTGACCGGGAATTGAACCAGGGACCTCCTGGTTAATAGGTCAATGCTCAACCACTGAGCCACACCAGCCAGGCAGGAGCTCACTGTTTCTAAGCAACTGTCTGTGTGTCACCCTCACAAAACCATGGAAGTGGATGCGGAGACTCCACCAACAGTCTATAGGCCATGGAGTCATGAATGTTACAGAGAAAGATCAGTCATTCAAAAAATACTTATGGGGCTCCTGCTGAACTAAGTACTGAGTAATTTAAACAGAACTTGGTGATATAATCCCTGTGTCCAACTGTCCTTGATTTTATAGGAGACTTGACTTGACCTGTGAGGACACAGAACACCCGGCAACCTTGTCCCCACTCCCAAAGCATGCACAGCTTTGAGCAGGGAGACTTGTGAGCGAACTGGGAGGTGGGAGACAGGCAGGCAGACAACTCTCCCCAACTCCCCTGGGGAAGAGCAGGGCCAGTTTCTACCTGGCCATCAGCATGTGTGAAATTAGGAACAGCCCACTATTGTTTCCTCTCCATCTATGGAAAGCATTTGGGTAATCGAAGCTTCCATGGCTGCCTTTGGTTGTTAGTTTTAGTGTATTAATTGCCTGCCGTGTCAAGATATTTCCCCCTGATCCCTCTGAGCTCTTGCCTTTTCCCCCCAGTGGCTGTTTCACCTGCTTGATAAGTCAGAATAGTCCCCAGGTTTCCTTTTCTCCTGTCACATGAAAATTAAGCCGTTCCCAACCTTCCTCTCTAACTTTCTTCCTTAAGAGAAACTTGTGTGATTACATTGACCAAGCCCTCTAACCAGTGGCAGGTGGGTTTGATGGAGTGGCAAGGCAACAAAAGGAATGAACTAGTTTTCATTAAAAAAAAAAAAAAAACACACTCTTTTTTCTTTTCACTCCACGTGTCAGTTGCATCGTCATGAGCAGTTTACTAATCCTGAGAGATAATCTCTCCCCCGGTATTTCTCTTGCTTTTTGCAGGAGTCTATCTCTGCATATATCTTATGTGAGATCCTTGAAACTAAATGGTGTTCAGAACATTAATGGCAAAACACTCTGAGAGCCATTGAGACACTGTGCTTGTACTCTTGACTCACCAGGATGGCCAGGAACCCTGTCTAGTTCTGTCTGCTCTCCTCAACTGAGAGAAACTCTGAAATAATGAACAGGCCCTTCACTAGACCAGGACCTCCTTGCAGGGAATGGCACTCAAGCCCAGTTCCTAGTGCACAGTAGCTGTTCAATACTAGTAAATAATCACCTAATGGAATAAAGCCAGTTCCTGGTATGGCACCAGGTGCAGAGTAAATGCTCAATAAATATTTGTTGAAATAACGTAAATTCCTGTATTTCATGGGGACGAATTCCAGTCTTCATAGAGCTTGCATCATTTGAGCCTCTGGAAGACATTTCGGCTGGATAACATAGGAAAGCAGCCACAAGCAGGGAGGCAGAGGGCTGGTCCAAGCTCTCCAGCCAAGGAGACCAGCACTGTTTCTGTGGGAACTTGGATGCTCTGACCTCATGGAAGCTTGCAGGGGTGGGTGGAGGGGTGCACATCCAGGGCTTTCTGCGCTCCCTCTGGCACTCTTACAAAAGCACACAGTGTATGTGCCAGGCCTCAGCTTCAGCGGCTTTAACAGCCCAGTAATTATCTCCTGATCAAGGGAGGCAGGGGATATTTGTGGAAATCACCTTTTAGTAGCAGATATTTCTATTGGAAAAGCCCCAGTAAGCTGCTGGCTTTCTCTCAAGTGTTCAAAGGATATACCGCTGGACTGACAGGTTAATTTAATCATATTAATACAAAAAGTGTCCTCAATGCAGAGGGGAATGTATTATGGTGAATTGTCAGTTTTGGACCTGGAGCTCCAGTTCCAATGAATGATTGAAAACACTCTCCGTGAGAAGGAAAAATGCTTCTTTCCAGCCCCGGCTGGGTGGCTTGGTTGGTTGGAGTGTTGTCCTGTACACCAAAAAGGCTGTGGGTTCGATTCTTGGTCCCGGCACATAGCTAGGTTGCGGGTTCCATCCCCTGTTGGGGTGCGTACAGGAGGCAACCGATTGATGTTTCTCTCTCTTTCTCTCTCTCTCTCTTTCCATAGCCCCTCCCTCCCTTCTCTCTCTAAAATCAATAAACATATCCTTGGGTGAGGACTTAAAAAATAAATATTAAATAAATAAATAAATAAATAAATAAATAAATAAAGGCTTCTTTCCAGGTCCCAGGATGTGTGCTCTTCTTTTTTCTGAGGAAGGCTCTTTATCTTATGCAGATAAGAAGTTCACTCGTAGTAGAGCAAACACAACCAAATAAGGACCTACATGTCCCTTCCTCATGCTTGCAAACAGCCTCCCTCTCTTTGACCACTCAGGAGAATGGAGTTAAGATGTTAGGAATTATCAGTTCATTTAAATCTATCATTTCACATCATGAGATGCCCCTTAGATCTCGCAATGGGACCACAGGTTTATCCTGGCCACAAATTTAAAGTTACTTTCCTTCTCAGTATAATTACAAAAAGAAAAGCCCAAACTTTTTGTTAGTATGACCTAACACAGAGCTGAGTACCTGACCAGCAGCTTCCATCTTGGACACCATCTAGCTGGGTCAGGGAACTGAACTTCTGGTTCCTCATGCATGCAAAGGGGAGATCAATTACATGATGTCTAAGGCCCCTTGATAGTTCTGACTTCCTTCATTCTATAATAACGATCTCCTTAATTTTCCTAGTGTCTTTTCTCTAAACCTTATTCTTCTACAATGGCCCTGTCTGGAGGTGTGAAATTGAGAAGTGTACATTTCCCACGGTCAGGTTGTATTTCGGCCTGCTGTTCTCTTCTCTCTGTCTGACCTTACTGAGCTCACTGTAAAATCTACCCACAACCTTGGAGCTCCAGTTCATTGACTTATTCAGTAATATGTACCAGATACCTATGCAGTGCTAGGCGCTGAGTGTATGGTACACCAGGGAACCGCCTAACCCAGTGGTCAGCAAACTCATTAGTCAACAGAGCCAAATACCAACAGTACAACGATTGAAATTTCTTTTGAGAGCCAAATTTTTTAGACTTAAACTTCTTCTAACACCACTTCTTCAAAATAGACTCGCCCAGGCCGTGGTATTTTGTGGAAGAGCCACACTCAGGGGGCCAAAGAGCCGCATGTGGTTCGCGAGCCGCAGTTTGCCGACCACGGGTAACCTTTGCAGAGCACCTCCCTCTAGTGCCATGAGCCCCTGCTATGACAGCAGGCTCTCCATTCCATGTCCTCATCTGCCTGAAGGTCTCAGCATTCTTATTCGAGTCAGATGGAAAATTCAGTTCTGTGTGGTGTGTTTTTCCTTCCCCATCTTAATTGGTTTTCCATATGCAGGTCTTAGAAGTGAGGTTTATCAGCCCCCAATGTGAAAGCTAACAATACTATCAGAGGAAAGAGAAGGAGTGGGTAGTGACAGTAGAGCCGAGTCTTCCACCTCCCCCCTATCTCCTTTGGGCTTCAAAATGATGGCACCATGGCTGCTAGGGAGAGAGTGTCTCTCAGGAGGGGGTTGGGCAGCACAGATTTAGATCTGCCTCTTCTGTGAGTCATTTCATGGATATGTGTGAGGTGCCTAGCAGCCAGGAATCACTTTGGGGTTATGGATGGGACAGTTAACACAAGGTTTTTAGGGAAAGGACTGAGGCTTCAGGAATCTCAGTCTGGCTGGCTGTTGGACGCCCTAATCAAGCTGCCAGATTCAAATCAGTATGTATAAATTCATAAACACTACGGTGGGTACTCTGCAACTGAACTTCGCACGTTGATCTGCAGAATTGGTGGCACCTCTTTAAAGACACTGTCTTTGCTTACTGTCTCAGATGTGTGTTCAGTTTTCCTTGGAAAGAGAGATTGTTCTGAATCCTGGGTTTTTGGAGACCCTGATAGATTCAAAATATAAAACATCCTTAGTTTCACCTGGGCTGCTGCCAAGAACGAGGGTAGGCTAGAAAGAGTTGTCTCAAATTTTTGCTTTTTTACCTTTGGCAAGCAGCACCTAGTGGCCCTCATTTCAGTGATTATAGGGTTTGTGTAACATGCCAGGTTTGGGACGTGGAATAGCGATGCTGTGCAGGGCTGTCCTTGGAAGAGCGCCAGCCAGCTTTAGTTTTCTGCACTGTGCTTTCCGCCACTGCTGCCCTAGTGTGAGCTCCCAGGGTCTGGAAGGACGGCACCGCCACCCTGCCAAGAGGGAGAGGCCAGGCCCACCTGACAGCCATCACGGGCTGAGTCCCTGGGCAGGGCCCCCTTTCCAAATTAAGAATTAAATTTACATTATTTTATCCTTCTCCAAAAATGTGCTCAGAGCCTAGACACGTCTTTCCTGCGCTCTGGAATATGAGCTGTAAGGCACAGGAGTGTGGCCTTCAGCAAGGCATTTGGACCGCGGGGCTTTGTGAAAGTTGGGATTTCAATAAATGCCATGTTGCGAGGCAGAGAGTCTTTCTTCTTTCATCCCTGGCCAGAGAACAGACGACTCTGCCTGGTTCATGCTCATCATCTTAATCACAGGCTGAAGAGGAATATTTTTGGTTAGTTTCCCTTTTTTTATATATACACAGTGTCCATTTATAGCGATTTGCTGACGGACTCTACCAATTACTTGAAAAACTTGTATTTAGAGAAAGACAAACTAAAAATGTGAATTCAAAGGCTAGCCACAGTTCTGCATTAGATTAGCCTGCTGTGGGGCAGGCCCAGAGTGGAAACGGTGGTTGGCACATGCACAGTGATGTCAGAGCTGGAAATGATCATCTGTTTTCACTTTAATTGGAGGATGATTAGAGAAAGTACACACTCTTCTATCTGCCTTTGTTATTGTAAGCTCATTGGAGCCCTCGTTCATGTTTATTATGGTCATTATACGTAACAAGCCCAGGGACACTGCTGTCTCCACAGTCATGGATGGCACCCTAGTCTCCAAATCCAGGCTCTCCTTCCATGCTTTCTTATGCTTTTCCTCTCTTTGACAGCAACCATTTCTCCATGGACTATTTCACGTGACTTTTGAAGCATCCTTCTAGTCTACCTCCTCCTCTGTCTTTGGGAGGCTCCTTCCCCCTCTGCTCTGCTTGCTGTTTCTCTCTAGGATTCCATCCTCTGCCCCTCTCTCATCTCAGTCTGAATGTTCTACCACTTTAGCTACAACAGGAAAATGTGGAGATGAGGCACCCAGCTCGGGGGTGCAGGATATGCCAGTGCCCGTGGTGCATCAGAGAGGAGCTCCTGTGGAAGCTGTCTTAGGGGCAGTCAGATAGACAGGGTCTCTCTGCCCCCACCCCCACTCCTCACCTGGGCACAGGGTCGAAAGAAGGCAGGGTGGCTCGGGGGGTAGGAGGATGCAACGAAAATGTGATGGAGCCAGAGAAAGTACATAAACTATGAGAAGGAGGAAGTTTCCATAGGGAGAAGAAATACTCAAGAAGAGAGACACCCCCACTTTCTGGATCATTTTTGTCATACTTTCTTTACCTGTCACGTTCATCTTGTCCTTTAGGGCCCAGATCAGTGCGCACTGCCTTCCTGGATCCTCTCAGGCACTTTGTGCATTTTATTCACTCAGTCAACAAATGTATTTTCCACTATTTTAGAATTTATGGTGTTTTAACAAAAGTATTTTTTAATATATATTTTACTGATTTCAGAGAGAGGAAGAGAGAGATAGAAACATCAATAATGAATCACTGATCGACTGCCTCCTGCATGCCCCCAACTGGGGATCGAGCCTGCAACCCAGGCATGTGCCCTGACCAGAAATGGAACTGGGACCTCCTGGTTCATGGGTTGATGCTCAACCACTGAGCCACACCGGCTGGGTTTAACAAAATTATTATCAACAGCTGGGCTTTGGTTTATTAATTTGAAGATTTAATATATTGCACCTAGAATGATCAACAAAATAAGTATTTTTTATAGGCAAATGAATGAGTAACCCATTTCAGATATAAATGGATTAATTTACTAGCACAGTCATGAGTTGAGGATTCACTGAGTCCTTGGTTTATACTGCTCAATTGACACTCCGGGCTAATGTCAGACATTAACCAACTGTTGAAGTTCCCTGTAACACAGGCACGTTCTCTGAATACTTATTATTCACAATTCAGTAATGATTAACATTTGAACTCCACCTAAGCTGAGCAAGCCACATCAAAGCCCTTTTTTCACTAGGACTTTTAAAATATCAAATATGGACTGAATGAGTAGGTGTCAGAGAAACTGACTTTGTAAACTGAAAATTGTAAACTTAAGATTGATTTGAAATATGTCATGTGGACTGCATGTATAAAAATTATGAGTATTTGATTTGTCCCTAGTAGGTAATAAATACCATCTGTAATATTCCTCCTCACCTTTTTCTCATTAGCGTTATGTCTGGCATTATATTTTCCTCGATACTCCTGTTTTGTGTTGTAAGGATTTCACCAAGAGGATCCTAAGTAAGTGGTGTGGATGCAACAGAAAACGTGCAGCAATCAGTTTACATCCAGAAATAAGGCAGGATGAACTTAGGCGGGGGGGGGGTTATTGGTGGTCAGGCCTCCCTATTTTCCCCTTCTCCAGACTTCATGCCAGTAGAGCTGTACAGGGACCGAGGGGTGGGACTGGCCCCAATGGGCAAAGGGCATGTGGCCACTGTCGTCCACAACCACAAACCAGCTCCACCGTCCCCCAAGGCTAACATGCTGCCCATGCCCACAGCCCCCTCATTCTTTGCACCTCTGCCCACGTGGGTGCCTCCAGCAGAGTGTGCTGGCCACTGTCTGTCACCCTGAGATCCATGGAGCCTGAGGAGTCCTCTGTGGACTGAAAACAATGAATCAAGTGGACATTGGACTTCCCTGCTTTTAGCTGTTTTATAGGGGCAGCTGCATAGAGTTTGTTTGCAGGGAGGAGCTACTCAAGACAATCACAAGCATAATAGATGCTGCTGCTAAAGATGGTGATTTCAAGTCACTGGAGGTGACAGAAGACCGAACAGCCCACGTTGGGCCAGGCAAGAGCCCAGGGCTGAGCTGTGCTGGGCTCAAGGAGGCAGAGTTTGTGTGATGGTGACTGGGGGGTCAGGCAGTCCCAATGTAGAACTATAATTGGCAATCCCTGTTCTATTTCACTCTAGTTTCACAATGTTTGGCTAGGTCTCTGATTTAGCATATAGAATTTATGTGGCATTGCTACATTGTTCACATTATTTTTATTCATTTGTTTTTAAACCACTTTATTAAGGTCTGATTGACATACAAAGAGCTGTACATATTTAATGTATATGACAATGACTTTTGAGATAACTATACATTTGTGAAACCATCATGACAATCTATAATATAAACATATCTGTCTCCTCCAAAAGTTTTCTCCTGCCCCCTTTATTTATTATTTGTGTGTGATAAGAACACTTAACCAATTTTTAAGTGCATGATAGAGTAGTGATGATACAGTATTGATGACACAGTATTGATGATACAGAATTGTTAAGTATGGGCACTAGGCTGTACAGTAGATCTCTGCGACTTAGATAACTGAAACTTTGTACCCTATGACTAATACCTCCACATTTCCTCATCCCCTCTTACCCATGATTTTCTAATACCTTGTTCCCTTGGCAGCCCGTTCAGATCTAACCGTCATTACAGAGTTGGGCTGTTGATTACACCTTGATTTTGATGGCTATCAATCAAAGGCCATAGGTTCAACCAAAACTGAAATGATTTCTTTCAGTTGGTCAATCAGTTTCATCTGTGTGCCCAGTCCTGTGGCAACTGCGGTGGGAATTCGAGAGACCTGGAACCAGGATATTTATACTCACAGTGCACAGCACACTCACCAGCCATAAGATCTCATTTCATTCTCACAGCCATCCTGGGAGGTAGACATTATTTTTATCCCCATTTTACTTACAAGGAAACAGGAAGTCAGAGTGGTTAAGTAACTTAATAAGGTACTAGAAGGAGAGATTATTCTGAAAGCTGCTAAAATGCACTGTGTTTTCTCTGAGTTCCTTCCCAGAACTAGAGCCACAGTGTAGGGAGTGCTGCTGCTAATGCCTCACAATTCTGTAAATCCCAGCTCTCCAGCCCCAAGGGCTGTACGTAAGGCTATTGGGGCCTTTTTTCGCCTTTGAAAATTATGCAAAGAGGGTCAGTGAAGCATCAGCTCAGAGTGTGGGGCTTCTAGCCAGTGTTTCTTTGGGAACTATTTTTAGAGAAAACTTCTATTTTTAGATTCAGAATGGTTTTCAAAAACAAGCATCAAGACAACAGTGTACACATTTGCATCAGGGTAGGCAAGTCCTTGCCACACAGCGGGATGCGAGGCAGCCTGGCCTGAGCCCACAGCTCTGGGGACATGTAAAACCATGAGCAGACTGGAGATTTGGTCCACATGTGCATCTGGCCAGATGTAGCCCCAGTGCGCTATGATCTGAGGAACATGCAGGCTGTGGGCAGTGGGGTTCAGACTAGCGGCACAATAAGGATCCTGACTTGAACTTCCTTTGAATTTGGAGTCCTTTGAACTTTTTTTGGATTTAGCCATGAAGAAATGGTCCACCAATCAAATGTTTAGTGCAAATAGACTCTGAGGCATATTGACTCACGTAATAAGTTAACAATCTACTTTCAAGAACTTTTAACTTAAGCACAGAAGTTGAAGGTAGTTGTGCTAATTAAACCTAAGTCTTACCTATTCATTAAAAAACATACGTGAGCCCTGGCCGGTGTGGGTCAGTTGGTTGGAGCGTCGTTCCATGCACCAAAAGGTGGCGGGTTTGATTCCTAGTCAGGAGGCAGCTGATCGATATTTCTCTCTCATATCAATGTTTCTTTCTCTTTCTCTACTTCCCTTCCTCTCTCTAAAAAAATCAATTAAAAAAGAAACACTTTAAAGAACATTCATGAAGGATTCCATATTAGGAAAAACCTTGACAACCAAACATCTAGAAAAGCTAGGGGGTTTTCTTCACTTAGCCCAAGTGAGTAAGTTTTGTTCTAATAGGCATGTGCCATTAAAGTGTGAAGATGGCTTCATAGCAGCGGGAAGAATAAAATGGGTCATTAGAGCGAGAATAAAAATTTAAACTTATCTTTGTACATTATTAAAGTGATCAAAAAGAAAGAGAGCTCAGAGGAAATAAATGGCAGGCCCCTCAACAGGGCAGAAAAGGGACTAAGCCCTAAAAGCAGCAAATTAAAACTTCCGCCATTGATATTTCCCCCCTAAACTGTTCAAAGTCTAGAACACGAATCGGGGAGCAAATGTACATCCTCTCCAAACCCAGACCAAAGAAGTGATTTGTTTTGTTTTGTGTGTTTTTTTGTTTTCTGATATAATAATTGCTTCTGCCCACTTTTCTCCTTTTTTAAGTTCTTAAGTAAAAGAGGATATAAAAGGAAAAAAACCTTTCTAGCATTTAATGACAGTGTTTGGTAGACATTATTACCTATTTCATAGAACAATTGCAAGGAATAAATGAGTTAACTTAGAACACTTAACACAATGTTTATGTTTGAAGCAGATAGTAAGTGCTTATAAGTATTAGCTGTTATCGTTAATGTTGACAGTAGTCTTACAGTGTACCAGATACTGTACTAAGTGCTATATGTGCCTTATACCACTTGCTATTATACTGATTTTATAAATAGTAAACTGAGGCGTGGGAAGTTAAGAAACTTGCCCAAGATTGCACAACTGGTAATAATAACATTTATTGTGCACTTACTATATGCTGGGCATAGTGCTAATATTTATCATCACATTTAGGCCACACAGCAATCCTGTGCAATAGATTATATTATCCTCATTTTACAGATGAGGAGATCCAGGCCTAGGGAGGTCAGCTAATGCCTAAGGTCCCAAAGCCAGTGAGTGACAGAGCTGAGATTCAAACCCAAGCAATAGGCTCCGAAAGTGTGTGCTCTGAACTGCTGTGCACCCTGCCTTCTGGGAGAGGGGGAGCAGGCCTCCACTTCAGTCCCAGGGTCAGGTCCTCATTACCATCCCGTCCTACACAGTCACAGCATTAACTCTTTCTAAGCCCCATTCTCCAGCCACTCCCAACTCACCCGGTAAGAGGAGACCCAGCCATCTGTTCACCCTGCGCTGATGCTGGGGACTCCTCCCCACCCTGCCCCGATTTCTCTAGGCGTGAAAAGTTTGTTTTCTTCTTATTTGCAGGTCAGCTAACACGTTTATTTTATTTAAGCTTTGTGTAGTTAAAAGTCTCAAGGATTATACACCAAAATGTAAACAACAGCTAATCTACAGGTAATTTTAATTTTCCTGTTCATACTTTTTTGTGTATTTTTCAACGTATCTATAATAAATGTATAAAGTACATAGCCAGAAAAATTAATGTATTTTATAAAACACAATCATAGACGATATGAGACAGTAGTTTCCAAAGAGTCAGGAGGATGCACTGTACAAACAAGAGACAGAAGCATTGAATACCAGGAGATCAGATGTGTCCGTGGGCATATCTCAGTCCCTTTTCCATTTGGTGAATCCCTCACCTATCACTAATTACTGTCTTTCAAATTATATTTTAGCCACAGGCCCTTTCTTCAAACAAAATGTAGAGATGTACAGTATATTTAGCAAATACCTTCCTAAAGAGTTAAACGGTGGGTGCTGATTGAAGTGGAGATGGGAACCTGGACCCCCACCCACTAACTCACGATCCCGCCTAGCGAGCACTCCCTGGCGCGCCTGGAACCCTGGGTTCTCCTCACTCGGGATATTTGAACTGCTTCACATTTCCAGAGGCTGTTCAGACAAGGACCTCTATAAAGTTCATTAAATGTTCTGTAAAATACTGATTTCCTTCGTTTGCCCTCAGGTTTTCTGCTGATCTTTTTCACATCAAAACCAATACACATGACTAACCCATCTTATAACTGAGTAGTTATTCTAGCCAGAAAGCCTTGTCATCGTAGAGGTGGCTTTTAGCTCAGAAGGAAAAGAGAAAGATTTGTTTGCTTATGCTTCTCTCTGAACTTCCTACTTCCTTCCCAAAGGTTAACAAATCCAGTTTGCTTTTTTTTTTTTTTTAACTCACCAAGCTGGTGGGTGGAATATTTGGTACTTGTGATTCATGGTCTGAAACTCTCTGCTCTCTTGACTTGTGTGATGTCCTGTTCAACTGCTTTTCTTCCTCATATGATTTTCTTCTCTGCTTCATTTGCTAACAGTTCTGTGGGTTTTTGGCATTCAGTGCTCTGTCCCTGGGCAAGTGATTTCTTCTTGCTTCTCTCTCCAGACAAGTAATGCATGCCCAGGGTTCAGTGATCACTGCGTTGTGGATGGTGCTTGAGTGAGAGTATGTTTCAGTCTCTCATGCAGGGCCAGTGTTTTAGCTCCAATGTGTAGTAATAGTTCTACCTTGAGCTAATATCAATTCTTTAAGGTTGGTATATCTGACTCCAGAATCATATTATTGCCACTGTTCCTTGTCCCAACATCTCTATTCTGCCAGCAGCAACTCTATTCTCCCAGTCACCAAACTTGAAATTTTATTATTTATAACTTAGTTCCTAAATATCTTAGATTTTACATTCAAAATTTCTCTTAGGTGTCTCTTTGCTTATTACTTCATGTCATAGAATTTTAGAACACAAAGCTTTCTTACCACATAGTTTTTAATCAATAAATATGTCTTTTTAAAAATGTATTTTTATTGATTTCAGAGAGGAATGGAGAAGGCAAGAGAGAGAGAAACATCAATGATGAGAAAGAATCATTGATTGGCTGCCTCCTGCATGCCCCCCACTGGGGATCGAGCCTGCAACCTGGGCATGTGCCCTGACCAGGAATCGAACCGTGACCTCCTGGTTAGGGCATGTGCCCTGAACAGGAATTGAACCGTGACCTCCTGGTTCATAGGTTGACACTCAGCCACTGAGCCACACCGGCTGGGCAATAAGTATTTCTTAAATCTGAATCTAATCTGACTCAGAGAAATTCTAAAAGTTTGTTAACATTCTAAGTAATCTCTGCCTCCTATCCCTCATCTCCATAGTCTTATCTCATACACTGCGGATTTAATCATGAAAACACCAGTTAAGTTAGGAAAGCAGTTACCTTGGGGAGAGGAAGGTTTTGCAGACCTAGTAATGTTCTCTTTTTTAAGTGGGCTGGTGTTTACAAGGAAGAGTCCACTCTTTGTCAAGCGTGATTTGTGCACATTTTTCTGTGAGTGTTATTTTAAAATGTTTTAAAGCAGTCTTAGGATTGACAAAGATATGATTGCTGGTCAAATGATTTTTTTAAAAAGCTATAGATTCTCTCTAAAATGTTTAGAGAGGTAGAAAATTTAAATTCTGAAAGTATCAGATAGAGGATGTGAAGAAATAGGGACATTACTGGTAGGAGGGCCAATCAGTACATGTTGTGAAGTTGGAAATGTGTGCACCTTGCAACTAGACAATTCTGCCAGGCACTCACCCAGAGGAACTCCTGCCCGTGTGCACAAGGAGCTGTGGGCAACATGTTCCCTGCAGGATAGCTTAGAATAGGAAAATGTAAAAGTGAAGGAACCTAAGAGCCCCTCACAGGTTAAATAAAATGTGTTTTTTGCATAGTGAAATATTAAACAGTTAAATATATATGCATTTATAATAGGCCTCTAAAAATACTATTGCGGATGAACAACAGATGCAGAATATGTACAGCTTTACACACACATGCATTTTTAAAGTATCAAGCAATACTATATATTATTCCTTGACACATATTTATGTTAACATATTTTTAAACAGTGGAAGGAAACCCTGTACATTTCATGGTGAAGCAGGAGCCTCTGGGGAGTGGGTGAAGGGTCTGGGATTGAGGATGGGGACAGAGGGAACTGTCACTTCATCTTCATTGTCCTGTTTCTTCAATTAAAAAAAAAAAAGCAAACGTGACTAAATGTTAACATCTGTTCATTCTGGGTGACAGCTCACAGGGTATTAGCTATACTGTAATTTTTCCTTTGTTTAATTTCTGAAAATGAAAAATTCATTGAGATAACAGCATCTTTCATCATTTAGTCTTATTTATTGTCTGGGTATTTTATGTTCCTGTTTGTTTTAAGAAAAAAAAAGTATGTAAATATAAGTATAGCTGAGATAGTCGAATTTCCTTTTTGTTGTTGTTTATGTTCACAAAGCAAACTTGTTTTATTTAACATTCTTTGGTATCAAAACGTGGCCGCCATACAGACTTGTGAGGAGTAAATCATGAGGGCTGCAGTTCACCACAGTCTGTGTATTAACCACTTCCTGTGATCGACCTCCTCAAACTATTGGAGCCAAAACAGCCACAGGCAAACAGAATCAAGAAGTCAAAAAGATTTCCTCTTTGGTGCTAATGACTTGTTGGTATGCAATTGTTAGGACTGAAGGTCTGAAACCACCCATGTTGATTGGCTCAGTCTCCAGGATGTCTTCGGGGTCATTTCCACAAGACTGGCAAAAGAATGGGACCCTGCCTTTCCCAACACTTCCTGTGTGCAGCCCTGAGCAGCACAGAAGTCTGCTCTAGCAGGGAGCAGGGCGCCCTCAAAGTTCCATACACCAGATGGACAGATGGACCAACCACGGGCACAGACTTATCACAGATATGGCCATTAGTCATTGGGCGGGTGGTCTGGATGTCTTTGGAGGTGCACACAAGATGATTGCTATGACCATGTTTGAAAACTTAACAGATAAATGAAAACTTAGACTAAATATTATACAGTTAGGCCCTAAGTTGAGGCTTTTAAACATAGACAGGTAAGAGGAGGTGGGGGGCCTTCATACCTTGCCCTCCAGGATCATCAACTAGAGGTGAACTTGGGTCTCTCTGGACCTTACCCCTCCTCCCCATGAGCAGGTGAAAGAGGGAGTACTCCAAAAGAAGGAACTAAGCTTGCTCAAGTCAGAGCCTTTTCTCTGTGGGATATATGGAAGCACTCTGGCCTGCTCTGAGCTGTGCCTCCCGAGGGAGCCTGGTGGGTGTCCAGCGAGACCAGTGCTGGGAGGCTTAGCTTTCCTAAGTCAGGGGCCAGTTATTAGCAAGGCTTCTCTGTCACAGATCTGAAACTGTGTTCTCACCAATCAAGTTTATCAGAAACAAAAGCAATATTTTCAGCTTCATCTATTTGGCCTCTACCTCAGTTGGTTCCAAACTCAAAAGGGGCAGAGGGACAGGTATTCACTGCTCTCCTCAAAAGCCTATTGATCAATTAATATAAGACCTCAAGATGATAAATTAATGTCCTCCACAATACCAGCCAATAATTTGTATACCAAACTTATTCCTACACCCATAATTATCCTGTCTGAATGGTTAGCTGAGCACTGCTCAATTACTTTTAGATTTCATACCTGTGGTTAAAAAATTAATATATGTACTATTTATCACGGCATGCTTGACCTCACATAGCTTGAAATAGACTCCATTAAAATGTACATTTTATGGTGTATTATATTCTCTCCCAGGTATAAGTTTACACAGAAAAATGTATTTATTTAATTCAGTCATTTAACAGCGAAAGCAAAACACACAAACAACCCAGCATGCTGTAACAGAACACTGTTCTGCACATGGCCAGCTGTGCGTTGGCAGAACGCAGTGATGTTAAGGATGAATTAGTATTCTAATCTCTTTGGGATTTCTTTTATATTCGTGGTGGTTTATGACTGACGTTTAATGTAACTTTGGCTCTGTTTATACTTAATAGAAGATTCATTTCTGTGGCAGGATACACATTTACACTCCAGTGTTGAATAAAAGCTACTGTTCTGCAAGAAGGAAATAAAATGTTGATTTATAATGACACATTCCGATAGCAGTGATCTAATTCTCCCCAACTATTTCTTCCCAGGTCCTGGGAATAGCACGGCTCCAGCAAAGGGTGACTCTTCTCTTCCAGAATATTCAGCCTTCAACACATCTGTCCATGCTGCAATTAGACACAGAAGCTGGAAACTCCTCACAGGCTACCCAGGTAGAATGCTCAGCACTCCCCAAAATGGAACAACTCATAACTCTGGAGCTGCTGAATGGGGAAGGGGGGGTAGTGGTGGGATCTACTACTAATCCTGAGCCCTCACCCCCAAAAAGCTAAGAATTAACTGTAGGAGGAATAAAGGGAAGAAATGCCACTCTAGTGCTTCAGGGAAAATAAGGATTTCAGATACTCATGGTTCTCAAGCATAACAAAGAGAACCTCTGAAAGCTACATCCTCAGCCACAGTGTAGCTTCCCCTGAGCACCTTCTCTATAAGCGACATCTGTTAAGGACTTGTGGAATACATGGCGTGATGGTTAAGGTCATGATGCAATTAAGCAGTGTGTATAATGAGGACATTCTCGGCGACTGTGGCAAGACAGTGCTTCATTGTTTGGGACTGCACCATGTGTTGCAAGACATTTTAGCATCCTGGCCCATAACCAGTAAATACCGAGTCATGTGACAAATACCACACACACACACACACACACACACACACACACACACACATATGCATTCACATTTCTGGATGCCCCTGGGTGTGAAGCAGTGAGACATGTCTCATTAAAGCACTAGACGTCCGAGTCTTTGATCCAGACACAGCATCAAGGGCCCCGTCTTTTTCGTGTGTCCATGCCCACAACCCAGCTCAGCTTTGTCCCCTGGGCTCCCTCCACGAAATTAGAACTGACCTACGATGTCTCCAATAAACTGTTGTATTTCTTTGCCAGGCTGTGGTCACTGGTTTCCTCCACCATCACAATACAATGTTTCTGAGATACCCTCATCGGACCCACCAACCAAGACCCTCTGGCTCTTTGATATTGATCGGGACCCAGAAGAAAGACATGACCTGTCTAGGGAGTATCCCCATGTGGTCAAGCAGCTCCTTTCCCGGCTACAGTTCTACCAAAAACACTCGGTGCCCGTGTTCTACCCAGATCAGGACCCCCGCTGTGACCCCAAGGGCACTGGGGTTTGGGGCCCTTGGATGTAGGATCTGAGGCAGCCTTGGGTGGGTCGCTAGAAAGCCTTTCTGTTGCAAGTTGGACTTCAGACTCTACTCGTGTGACTCATTTGTTCTCCCAGCAGCTTCACCTGGCCCTTCTGTTGCCCCTACACCACATTAACGTGGTTGTCTCATTTCAACCCCTTGTGCATTTAAGAAAAGGATAAAATCTGGAACCCTCCCGCAGTTGGTTTGGGTGTGTGTCTAGAGGAGAGGGTGATTGGGTTCGTCCCCTTTTTCCGGAGCCGTGGGTCCGCTGGGAACTTGATTTGAAATAGGAAGTTAGTGAGTCCTGGAGGCCGGAGCAGCTGGCTCCTTTTGCCTCACAAGTCAGATGTTAGGTTTCCCTCTGCCAATAGCCAGCTTTTATTGGAGTGACTCACATTTCTTGTAACAAATGAAGGGAGCAGACAATTGTTAATGGCTCTGTTGGCCAGGGGGTCTCCCTGTCTGAGAGATCATGTTCAGACGGTCCATGTGAATACGCGCCGTGGTCACCCTCGCTCACACACTTCATCACTCATCCCGTCGTGGAGCATAAGGCCCATTTCACTGGTAAGGTCAGTATGGCAACATGCCTACTCCTTGGTTCTGCTTTTTACAATAAAGAACTGTGTTTTTATCCCCAACTTCCCCCCCGAGCCATTGCTCATTTTGTCTAGACTTCCTGCTACCCGCAGATCCCCCCTGGTTTTTTTCTCCCCTTCCCTGTGACTCAGGCGTCCTATGCCTGAGAAGGCTGCCTTGCTTCTCCACTCCGAGCACCACTGGTTTTGGGAACACTGAGCTCTGCCTTCCTTTTGCCCCTAACACCCAAGTGAGAGCCCTGCCAGAGAAGGCGGCCCGCCTGGCTCTGTGAGTTCGTGGTAGACACGAAGAGGCCTGGGTGGGCAAGGCTTGGGTCTGGGTCATCTGTCTGGTGAGCACTTTTCTAGTTACATGGAGTTTATTATCATGACTGTGGCTTTGTCTCATAATGTAGGATGAGTTGCACTGACTGCTCTTCCCCAGCAGTGAGGAAAAGCCCCAGGAAAGGGCACTATTGTTTGAGATTATGGAAATGGGCAATTTGAAAAAGGAAATAGCCAGCATCTGGGATTCTGGGCCTTGAGAAAGCCAAGGGGGCACATCCACATTTTTCTTATTCTCCCAATCTCACTGCTCTTATTGAGGTTCTGGGGTGAGGGGCAGGATGCACAGTGTGACCTGCCAGCCCTTTCTCCGTCCCACTAATGCCCTACTGACATGCATCAGTCCAGATTGGCTCCAAAGAGTATCAGACTCAGAGAAATGTGTGCAAAAATTATACTCTTTTTTGCATTAGCTCCACTGTTTCATTTGCTGCGTTTCACCAGTGCCTGGTACGTAGAAGGCACTCAATACGCTTTTTAAAAAATAAATGAGTAAATGGACGAATGAGCAAATGAGAAAGTCTCACACCATGAAAGGTGGTAGTCCAATGAGTTGAATACAGGGATAATATAAATATCTTCCAACCATTGATGTTCTGTTCTCAAGCTGCCTCCTTGGGTAGGAGCACAGTCTGCACATGTGGGCAGTCATTGGACACGCCATGGTAAAGTTGTAATGTCCGCTGGGGTAGGGGTGGAACATGCCTGCCAAAGGTACTCTTCTTTTGCCAGTAATCCTCAGTTCTCTCTATTCTTCATAGGATACTCGAAACAAACCCACCAACTAATACGCTAGGTCCTGGGATAGCCACCCTTCCATTCAGTAGCTGTGTTTTCTGGTCGCTCCCAACTTGGATTGTATTAAAATAGGATGATTGGAAGGAAATGGTGCAAGAACTAATGACACCTATTACCAGCCTATTCCACACTCCTGGGTTGGCACACAGCCGGCCAAAATACTATTACCTCTCCCAAGCCTGTGGCAGATTTATGAACTAACTGAGCCCAGATATTCCTTCTGGATCCTTCTAATCCAGCGCTATAGGTACCATTAATACTTTAAGGTCGGAGGCATCGCTAGATGACCTCTTTTGCTCTTCCTGCAGCTGTCCCCGATTCTGGCTTCTTGGTTGCTGTGTACAGTGTGCACGTTCAGCACTCAGGATTTAAAGGGAATTTTAAAGATTAATTTTCTGTAACACTTTTATCTGAGATTTTATTTTATCCATAATAGAATGCATTCATTAGATATTTTTTCTGTACCAGACTGTGAACAGATTCATATGTTTTCATTAGAAGTATTAATGTCATTTCTTTCTGAATTTGTTTATGTTTAAAGAAAGGTTTTGTTTATTTAACTGTTTTTCTTTGTTACTTCACAATTGTCCCACATATGGGGGTATGGGGGAATAAAAAAAAATAATAAATGATCTTTTAGAATGTGTCAGCTGTGAGTGTGGAATTTCGATTTGTACGATGAAAAATGTCTGGAACTAGATAGAGGTAATGGTTGCACAACATCATGAATGTACTTAATGCCTCTGAATTGTACATTTTAAAATGGTTAAAATGATAAATTTTAAGTTATTTCATTTTTATCCCAGTTTTTTTATTTTTATTTATTTTATTATTATTCTTTTAATATATTTTTATTAATTTCAGAGAGGAAGGGATAGGGAAAGATAGAAACATCAATGATGAGAGAGAATCATTGATTGGCTGCCTCCTGCACGCCCCCTACTGGGGATGAGCCCACAACCTGGGCATGTGCCCTGGACCAGAATTGAACCCCGGACCTTTCAGTCCACAGGCCGAGGCTCTGTTCACTGAGCCAAACCAGCAAGGGCTTATCCCAGTTTTTTAAATGTGTTGGCCCATTTTTATTCTTTCCCAATCAACTCTTAAACTTTAAAATCTATTTTTTCCAAGAGAGTAGCCAGGTTTGATTTCAGGCTGTTGAAAGACCAGCCTGCTCACCTGTGACCACCCTTACCAGTCACTGAGAGCAGGTATGTTCTGTCAGTGTTGAGGAACCTGCCACAGCTCTTTCACCTTTACTCCGTTGCCATAGGAGCCACCCATCGGGTGACACAAGGCAGAGGAGGGTGACTCAGGCTGCCCTGGGCCTGGCCTCAGAACCTTGTGACCATCAGGAGAGGTGATTTCATTCTCAAACTAATTCACCCAGGTAATCAATCATTGAGCTTAAGGGATTTCATTTAATAATCTTTGTCATTCTAACAATAGAGATAATAATGTCTCTAACAATTTTTAAAAATACAGAACACTATAAAAGGAAATTAAACACTTCCTAAGCTACCCACCCAGATAGCCACTATAAACCTCTTATACCCTTTTAAGAGAAGAATGAAGTGGCCCAATTCCCAGACTGGTTTTCAAATCCCACTGTGCCCAGCTGAGGCCTCATTGGAGACTCAAGATGGCAGATAAGTAAAATCTCACCTCTTCTGGAAATCTTCATTTTAATCCCATTATTAAACATGGATGTCCCCAGGATTTTTACTCCAAGAGCTCATGGTTTCACATACACTCTCACACACACACATTCTCTCCTTCCCTCTCCTCCCTCCCTCGTCCCTCTCCTCCAGGGGCCTCAAGACCAGGCCTGGGCACTGAGGAGCCAGCTTGCAAGCAAGCCAGTAAGCCTGCCTCTTGTTCACATCACACCAGAGCCTTGCAGAGCAGAGCAGAGTTGATACACACACTCCTCCCTTCCTCGGTAAACAGGACTTAATGTGCTTTTATTTACATTAAATAAATCGAAGCTGAAATTTGCCCTCTCGGTAATCGTTTTGTAGCCAGAATCATTCAAGTGCGCACTGTGCCTTGGAAGCAAGGACGGGCAGCTGTGCAATAAGGGGAGGAGGGTGCATGGGATCAGACCCTGCTCCCAGAGGCTCACCTACCAGGGATCTCAGCAGACAGGAGCTCCCCAGACAGGGCAGAGGGGAGGTGGAAAGGCTCAGGAGTCAAGGAACTGCAGCCTGAAGATCCACAGAGGAATGTGTTTACCTGAAATTTTGCCTTTTATTTTTTACACCCATAAGGCTAGTGAGTTATTTCTGCATGAACTATGGCTGCAGTTAAAGCCTTTGATTAGAGGACACACCGATGGTGTGTGTGAAGCAGCTCTGTGGTGTGGACAATGACACTAGTTTTCCCCATGGTCAGGTAGCTGGGCTTTCTTGTTCTTAAGCCAGCGCTTGAATGCAAGTGCTCGGGCTTAAGGCGGTACAGGTGATGGAAGTGTGTGGGCCACATCCGGGACTAGGCCGAGGAGCAGGCCCCTCTGAGTGGGACCTGCGTGTGTTCTGTCTCTGGGGTTCACAGGTCCTTCTTTCCTCCAAAAACCTGGCCGCACTTCCTAGGCAGCCAGGGCCAGGAGGACGCCCCAGCCATCACACAGCTCCTCAGCCTCCCCCCTCCCTCCTCCCCCACAACCCTCCCCCCTCCAGATCTCTGTGGCTCACACAGGCCCTCTCACTGCTAGGATTCTTAACGTGGTGCGTCCCCTCAAACTGACATTCTTTACCAGAATAAGCAATTATAAGGGATGCTGTTTTATCACCTCAGTGAGGGGAAAACTAGTGTCATTGTAATCATAAAAATACACACAGTGAATCCAAATTGTTCTTAAGTTTGAGCTAAGAACTATTCCTGACCTGGAAGGAAAGGAAAAATTTTAAGAGTGAGTCAATTTGTCACTAAATGATTTATTACTACCAATGCAGAGCTGTGTCTTGGCAACACTGGGGTGGAGATAAGGAAACTCCCTCAGGGCACATGGTCAGTATGTGCGGGGTGGTGCCTCAGGGTGACTGGTGACTTCACTCAGCCATCTGATCTGCTGATCTGCGTCTGTCCCCATCTCATCTGCGTCCATCCCCTCCGGGGCTGTTTCCTCCAAGAACCATAGCTGCACTTTTCCCTGCACAGTTTGCTTTGTTCATGTACCTGCAGACCTCAAGCCTAGGGACGCATTCACAATGCTTTAAATGTACAAACACGAGAGGAAATGAAGAAATAAATACTGAGAGGAGGAACATGGAGGTTTCCACTGAATCTTCTTTTTTAAATATATTTTTATTGATTTCAGAGAGGAAGGGAGAGAGAGAGAGAGAGGAGAGAGAGAGAGAGAGAGAGAGAGAGAGAAACATCAATGATGAGAGAGAATCATTGATTGGCTACCTCCTGCACAGCCTCCACTGGGGATCGAGCCCACAACCCGGGCATGTGCCCTTGACTGGAATCGAACCCAGGACCCTTCAATCCACAGGTTGATGCTCTATCCACTGAGCCAAACCAGGCAGGGCTCCACTGAATCTTAAATTCCAGGATTATAGCCGATGGTCCCCTCGCTCATAAAGCAGCCCTCCCAGGAGACTCAGTGTCACCAGTGCCTTAGAAATTGCTCCTACTCTCTTGCCTCACCAGCCAGCTCAATCCCCCGAGGTGCCACGTGTGCCTCATCTGGCCCAAATTCACCACCACCTCTTTGGATGCTGTAAATGAGCCCATCAGGTATGTCATATCTTGCTAATTACAGGGCAAGGCCAGGAACCCTCACTGAGGACATGCTGTACGCCAAACACCATTTGCCTTTTATGATGGCTACCAAACTCTTCACAATCGTAGTCAAGCATTAGGTAAATGGTTTTTGCATTTCAGAAATCATGTTGCAGGAAGTCACACAGCCAGGAGAGCTAGACATGGAGCCCAACTTGCTCTTAAAAAGCCCCACTCTCTACTGTGCTCTCCTGCAACCTGCAGTGCTGGGCTTCCTTCCCTTCCCTTTGTCTTGTACCTTTAAGGACAGAGGATAATTTGTAGGGAGTCCTTACGACTCCAGGAGCCTCTGGTGAGTGACCATCCACCGGCGGGGGGGGGGGAAGGGAGGGCAATGGGGAGGCAAGTGCAACAGTTTCACCAAGAAGTAATGCCAGCTAAAGAGGTATGGAAATAGGGAAAAGCTAATTAGAGGCTTAGAAATTGAAAAAGAAAAAAAAAATTTGAAAGTAGTTGGAATTACTCCGCCTGAAAAGGAACTTTATTAATTTTTTTCCTGTATTTCATAGGAAAATCGCCTTCCCACATACAGGTCACAGAGGCTGATGACCATCTGCCCTCGTCCCGGTGACCACAGGCAAATCCGCCAGCAGGAGGCTGCTCTGAAGGAGGCGGGGCGAGACTCACAGGTGGTTCTTAAAGCTCATTGTGGCTTCTGATGCTGGCGCTGGCTTCGGAATGTAATGTCGTGTCTCGTTCTGTAACAGATTGGCATCAACCAGTCTTTAATCTTTACTTACAATCAGTTACCATCTTGCCACATTCTGGAGGAGGTGCTGTTCCCCTGACGACTCTCATTTACACAAAGTCCACAGGACCTCAGCCACCTTCTGTGTTTGAGGCTCTGAAATGAAGAGGGACACACTCCAGATACCCGGATATCTCTTCAAGGGCTGCTGGTAGTGACTTCTCTCTGGGCATTGGGATGAAAGAAGGTCATGCGGAGGTTAGCCTGTTCACGGGGACTTTTTAATAAGGAATATTGCTTTGTGAGAGTCTCTCCGTGAAAAGAGGAACAAATAATGACGGTTTAGGTGCAGACAGCATGTTTTGGTTTAAAATGTTACACAGTTAGAGAGCTCTGTATTGGTCAACAGGACCTGGTTAGAGAAATGCCTGGATTTCTGTAGTTGGTTAAACGTTGTTGCCTTAGGTAAAATAGTCCTGTGGCTGAGTCATAGGAATTATGCTCACAACTCGTACTGGCTGAAGGAAAAACGTTAGTGAGAGGAAATTCCCTGCTTCTTACACACAATCTGGGGTGGCTAGTTGGTCTGCTCCTGAAGGCAGGATCCGCGGGTGCTGCGGGGGACTGCATGGCTGTGGCCTGCCGCTGGCTTCCAGGCTCGGTCATCCCAGTGATGAGCCTGTGCAGACCCCCTGCTTACCAGGCAGAGCCAAGCCAAGGTCTAGCTAATCATTCCAGTGAGAAGAAACATCCTGTCCTGGGACAGGGATGGCAGAACAAGAACAGGAGCAGTTGGTGCCATTAGCCAACTTTGATCGCTAAGGTTTTACACATAACACCATCAGAGAACAGAACTTGACCTTACTTTTATCAGTACTTATTGTTATACTAGAGGCCCGGTGCACGAAATTCGTACAATCAGGAGGGGTGGGTCCCTCAGCCTGGCCTGCGCCCTCTTGCAGTCCAGGAGCCCATGGGGGATGTCCGACCGACAGCTTGGGCCCACTCCCCGCCTAAGCTGGCAGTTGGACATTCTTAGCGCTGCCGCGGAGGGGGGAAGAGGCTCCCGTCACCGCTGCTGTGCTCGCCAGCTGTGAGCCCAGCTTCTGGATGAGCGGTGCTCTCCCTATGGGAGCACACTGACCACCAGGGGGCAGCTCCTGCATTGAGCATGTGCCCTCTGGTGGTCAGTCCATGTCATAGCGACCGGTCGTTCCACTATTTGTTCAATTTGCTTATTAGCCTTTTATTGTATAGGATAATTTTGCTGGTTGGCGGGCTTTGAAATGTTACATTATTTTGTATTCCTTTTGCCAGGAGATTGGACTTTTCCATACATTTATTGGCCGCTATGGCTCTTCCTGATCAGCCCCATCCCCCTCTGCAATCCCAGGGCCATATCCAGCAGGAGTGGGAGGGGGTGGACCCCAAGCCCCAGCTGCTGAGGGAAAAGCCAGGTTTCTATGGACCTGAACCACCATCTCAGCAGGGCGCCCAGTCCACCCTTGCAGGCGGTGCTTTTTGAGTTGCTCATTGCCTCTGCTTTAATTCAGTCTTTGGAACTATGTCAGAAGGCAGGGGAAAGTAAAGAGAAGGAGAATAAATGTTCAAGGTCTGTTTCCTTTCTTATGGACAGAGCCAAGCTGAGACTCTGGGAAGGCTAACAATTCGGGGCTCCTTCAAAGTGATATTCTTTTCATATTGGAATATTAATATTGGGCCAGGAGCACTTGGGGGTGGGGGTTTGAGGGAGACTGGAGAGAGAGCAGTTGCTGGTTACTGCTCCGTGATCTCACACTCTGCAAGTCTGGTCCTGAGGCACACCCCGCTTGCAAAACAAAAGCCCTGCAGGTAAGTGACTCACCCTTCCTCGAGGCAGTTAACAACCACTTGTTTCTTACCAAGCATGGCCCTTGGTGTGACCCGACCTCATCCCCACAGGTGAGGCGCTACATGGCCACCGCTGCCTCTCCCTGGTAACAGTGCTTTTATGCCCTTGAACCCTTATACACTGGCTGGCCTCTGGCAGACCCCTACAGCCACTTCCCTCTGTATAAATAACTTATTATCACTGAAAACTTTCACTCGACTTTTAGCCCTTCCTTTTCCAGTATGAATAATCCCAGTGCCTTTCATCTGACTTCCTGCGTGCGTTTCAGCCAATCTGCCAGCGCTCTCGGGATTTCAAGCTTGAACCCGGGCTAGTCTCTTTGTGTAGTTCCTTCTCCTCATTTCCTCTTTGCTTGACTAGCTCATCCTCCAGGTCTAAATGGAAAGGTCCCTTCCCCGGGAAGGCTTCCCTGACCTCTGAGCTGGAACGCTGCTCCTGACTCGCACGTAGCTGGTGAGAGTGGACAATACACTGTGTTGTTATTCCCGTACAAGTTTGTCCTCCCCACCAGGGAGAAGTCTCCTGTCCAGTTTGTTTAATGGATATCTTTGTCTCATAGAACAGGGGTTGACCCTTAAACAGTACTTGTTGGATAAATGTTCCGTTGTTGAATGCAAAGGACCTAACCACCTTCTGATTTCAAGATGACATCTGAGTCCCTGATTTCAAAGTCTGGCCCTGGTCCCAAACCTTCCATCCGACCTGCAGGCCCTATTGACTCAGCCTTGATGGCAGCCGTGCCCTGCTGCCTGCTCCGGGGGAGTGCGTGTCCCAGAGCCTTGGCTGTCTTCAAAGGGCTTCCTCCCTATCAGCGGGAAGGATTTCAGCGCCTTTGTGAAATCAGGGTGAACGTTACACTTTCCAGACTCCTCAGGCAGGTTTTGTTTGCCCTGGGATCTCCTCCAAGATATCAGCTGATGGCTTCAGACACTTTTTATGGTCTCGGGTTTGCACAGACTCAGATTTCCCCCCTGCTTTATCTTCCAATCCTTCCCCAAGATTCACCCTCTTCATCTGTTCAACTTTGTCACAAATGCTTCTCCATGTGCTACTTTTCCTGCAGAAAACTGGCTTCCTGGCTTACACGTAGTGCTGAGAGATGTCTTGCAAATGCCAAGGACAAGCTGCCAAGGACAGAGGGCATGTTTCCTGATGCTTGTTAATTATGGATTCCTATTTACTGAGGCTTTTCTCCTTCCACAGAATGGGAGTAGGTGTTTGTGGGTTTTTGGTATAGATACATGGGAGACAAACTAGTGGCTGCTTTCCTTAAGGAAAGTGGAATTGGAAAACAATTTTAAAGGCAGGGATTAGGGTTACCGGAGATACAAGCTTAGTTACCTAGGGACAAACGAGGGTAGCAGGGATCTTGGTAATGTTGCAAGGCACAAACCTATTAAGAGCACACACGCACATTTGCTGAGCACCTTCTGTGTATGCCCGTGTACAGATAGATAAGCAGCAGTCCGTACCCTCAAGCAGCTGATAGTCTGTTAGGACAACAGCAGTACAGAATGGGAGTGTCATGTACAGGTGTGCAGGTGTGAGTCAGGGACACAGGGAGCAGAACTATTTGGATTGCACACACATCCCCTGACCTGGCACTGTTGGCCCTGACTGTGGCAATTGGACGCAGAAAACCATTAAAAAATCTATATATATTAGAGGCCCGGTACACAAAATTCTCCCATGGATGGGGTCCCTAGGCCTGGCCAGCGATCAGGGCCGATTGAGGCCTTTCCGCTGCCGGCCAGGGCCTTCCTTCCGGCAGCCGGCAGCCGGCCCCGGACAGGAGTAGGGACCGCAGGAGGTTGGCCGGTTGCAGGGAGGGGCCAGGGGAGGTTAGCCGGCTGTAGGAGGTTGGCTATGGGAGTGCACTGACCACCAGGGGGCAGCTCCTGCATTTAGCGTCTGCCCCCTGTTGGTCAGTGCATGTCATAGTGACCGGTCGTTCCAGTCATTCCAGTCGTTCTGGTTACTTAGGCTTTTATATAGAGAGATAAAAAGCCAACGGGCCAGTCGCTATGACACGCACTGACCACCAGGGTGCAGACACTCAACGCAGGAGCTGCCAAGTGACAGCAACTTTGCAGAGTGCCCTCTCTCACTACGGGCCCCCTGGGGGATGTTGGAGAGCCGCTTTCGGCCCAATCCCCACAGGCCAGGCCAAGGAACCCCACCTGCCGGAGGAACCCCACTCACTCTGCAGATGCCCTTTGAGCCCTGGTGCTACCCCAGGTGCGGCTGGCTGGGGAGGGACTGCGGGAAGTTGGCTCCATGGCATGTCTGACCCATCTCACCCAGTCTCGCCCTGCCAGCTACCTTATAATTAATTTACTTTCAATGTGCACGAATCTGTGCACTGGGTCTCTAGTAAATAAATAAACCTCAAACACTTGGGGTCCAAGATCACAGGTGACTTCCATGGTCAAGATTATTTGGATGTCTTTCTCTCCCCCACCGCACCCCCCCCCAATATTGCCTGCCCTGTGTATTATACATTGCTGTGTAACAAAATACCACAAAATTATATCCAGAGACAAAAAATATTTGTTATCTCAGATATCCAGGTGCAGCTTAGGGAGGTGACTCTCGCCTAAGGGCAATCATGGGGTGGTCATCTCTACTGATGGCTTGACTTGGTGGGGGATGGTAGGACTCAGAACATGAGTACCCATGGTGGAAGCCGGAGTCATTTACAACCTAGTCTCTCAGAAATGCCACCCATTTCAAATATTATATTTATTAGAAGCCAGTTGCTAAATCCAGCCCATACTCAAGGGAAAGGATTACTTAATGATATGGATGCCAGGGAGCTGGGATCCCTGGGTATCCTCTTAGAGGCTGCTCACTATGCCCCTCCACTCGGTCCCATTTTCATTTTTTTAAATTGAATTTATGGGGGTGACATCGGTTAATAAAATTGTTTAGGTTTCAGGTGCACAATTCTATAATACATCATTTGTATATTGTATTGTATGTTCACCACCCTAAGTCAAGTCTCCTTCCATCACCATTTATCCCCTCCACACCCTCTTCTACCTTCCCCCACTGCCTCTTCCCTCTGATAATAACCAGTATTGTGAGTTGTTGTTTTGTGGTTGGTTTGTTTTGCTTAATCTCTTTACCTTTTTCACTTCAAAGGGCTTCCTCCCTATTAGCGGGAAGGATTTCAGCGCCTTTGTGAAATCAGGGTGAACGTTACACTTTCCAGACTTTCCATCACCATTTATCTTCCAGTTTGTTGGAATAGAGTTGTTCATAGTATTTTTTAACAATCCTTTGTATTTCGGTGGGGTCTGTTGTTATTCCTCCTCTTACATTTCTGATTTTGTTTATTTGGGTCCTCTCTCTTTGCTTCTTGGTGAGCCTGGCTAGGGGTTCATCAATATTGTTTATCCTTTCAAAGAACCAGCTCTTGGTTTTGTTGATCTTTTGTATTGTTTTTTTGGTCTCAATGTCATTTATTTCTGCTCTGATCTTTATTATTTCCTTCCTTCTCCTTACACTGGGCTTTTCTTGTTGCTCTCTTTCTAACTCTTTGAGTTGTAGGGTTAGGTAATTTATTACCATTGTTTCTTATTTTTTGCAGTAGGCTTGTAGAGCTATGAACATCCCTCTCGACACTGCTTTCGCTGTGTCCCATCGATTTTGGATTGTTGTGTTTTCATTGTCATTTGTTATCATGATGTTTTTTATTTCTTCCTTGATCTCTCTGGTAACCCAGTCATTTTTTAATAGCATGCTGTTTAGTCTCCATGTGTTTGATTTCTTTGGATTGTTTTTATTGTAGTTGATTTCCAGTTTTATGCCACTGTGATCTGAGAAGATGCTTGATATGATTTCTATCTTCTTGAATTTGAAGAGACTTTGCCTATGACCCAACGTATGGTCTATCTTTTAGAATGACCATGTGCACTTGAGAAGAATGTATATTCTGTGGCTTTGGGATGAAATGTTCTGAAGATGTCAATTAATTCCATCTGATCTAGTGAATCATTTAGGATTGGTGTTTCTTTGCTGATTTTTTGTTTAGAGGATTTGTCCAATGGTGATAGTGGGGTATTAAAGTCTCCTACTATGATTGTATTGCTGTCAATCTCTCCTTTGATATCCTCCAGGAGTTTTTTTATGTATTTGGGTGCTACTGTATTGGGTGCGTATATGTTTACCAGAGTTATTTCTTCTTGTTGGATTGCTCCCTTTAGTATTATGAAGTGGCCTTCCTTATCTCTTGTTATGTCCTTCACTTTGAAATCAAATTTGTCAGATATAAGTATTGCTACCCCAGCTTTTTTTTTTTTTTTTCATTTCCATTCACCTGAAAAACCTTTTTCCATCCCTTCACCCTCAGTCTGTGTGTGTCTTTTTTTCTGAGGTGGGTTTCTTGTAGACAGCAGATATATGGGTTGTGTTTTCTTATCCAATCCATTACCCTATGTCTTTTGATTGGGGCATTTAATCCATTTACATTTAAAGTTATTATTGATAGGTACTTATTTGTCGCCATTTTTATTCTTTACCCCTGTGTTCCTTCTTCGCTTCCTCTTTCTTTCTTTCTTTCTTTCTTTCTTTCTTTCTTTCTTTCTTTCTTTCTTTCTTTCTTTCTTTCTTCTTTTACAGTAGATCCTTTAGCATTTCTTGCAATGCTGGTTTGGTGGTAATAAACTCCCTTAGTCCTTTTTTGTCTGTGAAGCTCCTGATTTCACCTTCAATTTTGATTGATAGCCTTGCTGGGTACAGTATTCTTGGATTCAGACCCTTCCTTTGCATGACTTTGTATATTTCATTCCATTCCCTTCTGGCCTGATGAGTTTCTGTTGAGAAATCAGTTGCTAGTCTGATGGGGGTTCCTTTGTAGGTAACTTTCTGTCTCTCTCTGGCCGCTTTTAAGATTCTTACTTTGTCATTGGTGTTTGCCAATTTAATTATAATGTGTCTTGGTGTCGGTCTTTTGGGGTTCATTTTCCTTGAGACTCTGTGAGCTTCTTGGATTTGTGTGGTTTTTTTTCTCCCCTATATCAGGGAAGTTTTCTGTCATTATTTCTTCAAACAGGTTTTCTATTCCTTGATCAGTTTCTTCTCCTTCTGGGACCCCTATTATGCAGATGTTGTTTAGTTTCGTGTTGTTCCAAAGTTCCCTTAGGCTCTCCTCCTGATTTTTAATTTTTTTTTCTAGAAGCTGCTCTACTTGGGTATTTTTTCCTACCTTGTCTTCTAGTTCACTGATGCGGTCCTCTGCTTCTTCTAGTCTACTCTTGATGCTTTCTATTGAGTTCTTTACAGCAGCGATGTCATTTTTCATTTCTTCTTGGTTCTTCTTCATTTTCTCTTGGTTCTTACTCATATTTTCAAATTTGTCTTCCATTCTTTTCAGCCACCTTATGACCATTTCTCTGAATTCTTTCTCTGACAGGTTGCTTGCCTCCATTTCATTTACTTCCTTTTCTGCTGATGCCTGCTTTTCTTTCATATGCGGGCTGTTTCTTTGTCTCCCCATGGTCTCTCTTCTCCGGGTGTCTGGTTATGTAGTTCTCTCTCTCCTGCATTGATTTAAAGGCACAAAATACAACACAACCAGGTACAATACACAAGGCACTGAACAGAAATGTATTCACGATATTAATAACCCCAAATAAAGGTGACCACCAGAGAAAGGCAAATTAGGGGATAGGAGACAAAGAAGAAGAGGAAAAAAAAAGAAAGAAAGAAAGGAGTGCCAAAATGAAATTGGGAAAAGGAAAAAAAAAGAGAGAAGAGAAAGAGAATAAGAAAGAAAAGGGGAACAAACTATATATATGGGGAGAAAACTCCAATAGAACAGCCACTAATCCCAGCAAATGCCAGCAACAAGTACCTGGAGATGAATACAAACTACAAACAACAACTAATATCAAGCAAGACGAGGAAAAACAGAAGCAAAAAACACACAAAAACAAAGCAAAGAAAAAAACAAACAAAAAAAAAGAATAAGCAAAACAATCTCACAAACAAGCATAAAAAATCATATAATCAACATTCAAGCAAACAACAACAAAAGGACAGAGAGGAAAACAATTTTTTGGATAGTAAAGACAGAGAAGAGAGAGGTGTGTATGAACTCGGAGCAGGGGATTGGAAATTAGATATATAAGTAGGGTGAAATTTTAACAGGGGGTAAAGAGAAAGAATATGGAGAATCTAAAGCAGGAAAAGGGTAAGAGAAACAGGACAACAAAAGGGTGAAAGTTAGGAAGAGAGTGATGGCATAAAGGTAGAGTAGAGATAGAGTAGAATGATGCTAAAGGAAAGATGAAAATAGAATGTAGAACACTAATCTCAAAGTCAAATAAAGAGAAAATAAAATGACACTTTTTTAAAAAAAAAGAGGTAAAATAGTAGTAGTAATAATACTGATTGAAAATAAAAATCTAATAATTAAAAATTTAAAAAGTAAAATCAAGTGAGGAAAAAAGAAAAAGATTAGTTTCTTAAGTAAAAGATGAAAAAATAAATAAATAAATAAACAAATAAATAAATAATAAAAAACATAAAAATAAAATGTGCAGTAGTGAAGGTCATTCACTTCCTCTATTGTTCTGTTTGGCATGCCTGTTTCCCAGTCAGGACAGTATTGCAGTTCTCTGCCTGCATTCCACTACTCCTCAGTGTTGTAAACCAGTCCTGATTTTTAAGCAGGCAGTGTGTCTTATTTTCTTGTATTCCTTTATTTGTGATTACACAAGAGTCAATTTGTGATTCAACCCCTGGGTGGCAGTGTTTCTGGATTGACCTCCGGGTCTATAGGTCCTCTCTAGCCTGTGCTTAGATCCTGCTTTCCCTGTGGCACTCAATACCGGTTTGTGGGAGTGGGCTGCTCCAGAGCTGGTTCTCCGACGGTCACTCCCTGCTCCGATCCCCAGGTTCCAGAAAAACAACTTTCCCCTGCAGTCTCCTAGGGTGTCCCCAACTGGGTGATCCCATGCACTGGGTTCAGCAATCAGAAGCAAGGATTTAAAGAGGAGAAAGCACAAGTGTGCGAACTCCGGGGCTGTGCCAAAGTCTGCTCAGGCCTTCCTTCCCCACCCCCCGCCTGTGACCAAGCAGCCAACACACTTTTAAAATTTTTAGGCTGTCCTTCTGTGCCAGATCAAAATGGGTTGCTTTTTAGAGATCCCCTCTGTTAGCAGCTCTGAGGACCCCCTTCCACATTCACGAATCACGCCAGCCCCAATAGCCACGGATTTTTCTAAGTGCAGACTTCCCCCGGTCCTCCAGCTCCCGCAGTGTGCGTGTTTCTCTCTCCTGCCGGGACCAGAGACCTCACTTTATCCCAGGCAAAATCTGACCTTTCCATGGTGGAGTGTAGAGCTCCTCTGAATCCACGTGTTTGCGCCAATTGGGGACCAGTGCTCTGGGGTTCGCAGCTTTTCGGTGGATGCTGCAGTTGTAGATTTTCAGGCTTCTGATAACATCCACTTTCCCCTTCAAGATGGTGCGGTCTCCGCGTCCAAGCCGGTGGCTCCGGGAGGGAACCCAGCAGCAGTGAGGGCTGCCCGGTTAGGGGAGCCCCGTCCAGCAGTCCCCCACCTTCTCCTGGAGTATAGCTGTTCCTTAACTCACCAACAGACACTCCCCGTGTGACCCTCAGCTGTTCTTTCTATCTGCTCCGGGACAAGGCTCGGGACACGTCTGTCTATTCTGCTGCCATTTTTTTTCCTCCCCGAGTTTTATAAATTCTTTATAAATTTTGGATATTAACCCTTTATCAGATGTATTAGCAAATATGTTCTCCCGTGCAGAGAGTTGTCTTTCATTTTGTTGATGGTTTTCTTTGTGGTGCAAAAACTTTTTATGTTGATGTTGTCTCATTTATTTATTTTTTATTTTGTTTCCCTTGCCTAAAGCAATATATACATCATCTGTATATTGTATTATGTGTCCACTGCCCTAAGTCAAGTCTCCTGCCATCACCAATATTGGTATGAGAAATGTCTGCGATTTTATTGCTTATGTTTTCTTTTAGGATTTTTATGGTTTCAAGTCTAACATTTACGTCTTAATTCATTTTGAGTTAATTCTTATATATGGTTATAAATTGTTATAACTTGTACTTTCACTTTTTAAATGTATCTGTCTAATTTCCCCAGCACCATTTATTGAATAAACTATCTTTATCCCAATGTATGTTCTTGCCTTCTTTTTTTTCCTTTTTTTTTAAAAAAAATATCTTTATTGATTTCAGAGAGGAAAGGAGAGGGAGAGAGAGAGAGAAACATCAACGATGAGAGAGAATCATTGATTGACTGCCTCCTGCATGCCCCCTACTGGGGATGGAGCCCACAACCCTGGCATGTGCCCTTGACCAGAATCAAACCTGGGACCCTCCAGTGCACAGGCCGACACTCTGTCCACTGAGCCAAACCAGCTAGGGCTGTTCTTGCCTTCTTTGTCAAATATTAATTGACTATAAAGGCCATTTTCCTTCCTATCTCATTGCTTTCTTCCCAGTTCAGGATGATTGGGGGTTACTTCCTTCTTTCCTCTGTGTCACCAAAGTAGGGAATGGGTGGCCTTAAATCATAACAGGACTTTAGGTTGGATGTTCTGCTTGTGTACATAGGTGACTCAGGAGGACTTGGTGATGCTGGCAGAGCCTCCCTCCAGAGGGGCCAAGTACTGGGTCAGAGGTGCTAGGTTTAGGAAGAGGTCATTTCTGGAATTACTTACCTAGAGGAGATCCATTTTGCAAAATGACTCAAAGCCTGTCCTGTCCTTGATGCTAAGTAGTCTGCCGTCTTATAAAGATGTTGTAGTCCTCTTTTTATTATTATTATTTTTAAATCTTTATTGTTCAGATTATTACAGATGTTCCTCTTTTTTCCCCCCATAACTCCCCTCCACCCAGTTCCCACCCCCCCAGGCCCTCGACCCCCCCCCACTGTCCTTATCCATAGGTGTAAGCTCTTTGTCCAATCTCTTCCCACACCCCCACACCCCCTTCCCTCTGAGAATTGTCAGTACACTCCCTTTCTATGCCCCTGATTCTATTATATTCACCAGTTCATTCTGTTCATCATATTTTTTATTCATTTGATTTTTAGATTCACTTATTGATAGATATGTATTTGTTGTCACTTTGTTGTTCATATTCTTTATCTTTACCTTTTTCTTTTTCTTTCTCTTCTTAAAGAATACCCTTCAGCATTTCATGTAATACTGGTTTTGTGGTGATGAGCTCCTTTAGCTTTTTCTTGTCTGTGAAGCTCTTTATCTGACCTTCAATTCTGAATGATAGCTTTGCTAGGTAGGGTAATCTTGGTTGTAGGTTCTTGCTATTCATCACTTTGAATATTTCTTGCAACTCCCTTCTGGCCTGCATTGTTTCTGTTGAGAAATCAGCTGACAGTCATATGGGTACTCCCTTGTAGGTAACTAACTGTTTTTCTCTTGCTGCTTTTAATATTCTCTCTTTGTCTTTTGCCCTTGGCATTTTAATTATGATGTGTTTTAATTATGATGTGGTCCTCTTTGGATTCCTCTTGTTTGGGGTTCTCTGTGCTTCCTGGACTTGTAAGTCTATTTCTTTCACCAGGTAGGGGAAGTTTTCTGTCATTATTTCTTCAAATAGGTTTTTAATATCTTTCTCTCTCTCTTCTTCTGGCACTCCCATAATTCTGATGTTGGTACGCTTGAAGTTGTCCCAGAGGCTCCTTACACTATCTTCATATTTTTGGATTCCTTTTTCTTTTTGCTCTTCCGGTTGGGTGTTTTTTGCTTCCTGTACTTCAAACCTTTGACTTGATTCTTGGGATCCTCTAGTTTACTGTTGAATCTGTGTATATTATTCTTTATTTCAGTCAGTGTATGCTTAATTTCTGACTGGTCCTTTTCCCTTTTTTTTTTTTTTTTTTTTTTTTTTTTTTTGGCATTCTCACTAAGATCCTTGAAGATCTCACTAAGTTCCTCAGATATTTCTAGAAGATTCTTGAGTAACCTTATAACTGTGGTTTTGAACTCTATATCCAGTATTTTGCTTTCATCCATTTCTTTCATTTGTGACATGTTTCTTTGTCTCCACATTTTGGCTGCTTCCCTGTGTTTGTTTCTATGTATTGGGTAGCTGCTAAATCTCCTTGAGTTGATAGAGTAGCCTTGTGTGGTAGGTGTCCTATAGGGCCCAATGGCTCAGCCTCCCTAGTCACCTGAGGTGGACACTCTTGGTACACCCCTTTGTGGGCTGTGTGCACAGTCTTGTTGTAGTTGAGCCTTGATTGCTGTTGGTATCACTGGGAGGAATTGACCCCCAGGCCAATTACCTATGAGGACCAGCTGTGTCTACAATGCAAGAGCTGCTGTTCAGGAGACACCCTTATGGGGCAGGACTTACTTCAATGGGGCTTTGGTGCTCACTGAGTCTGCCCTTGAGTGTGTCGCTTATGGATGTGAAGAGTTGTAATCTGGTATGATCTCACACTTACCACTGGGTACACTGGCTCTTGGATCTCCAAGGAGGTGCAAAGTCAGCCACTGCCTGGAGCTGCCCAGGAGGAGCTACAGAGAGATCTGCAGATTCCTCCTCTTTGTATTAGGTTTGGAAGTGCCCAGATAGGCCCAGCTATGTAGCAAGGCAGGCTGCTGCTGCTGCTGCCTGTTGGACAGGTTTTAGGCTGAGAAAGGACAGGCCATTCATATGCAAAAGCCGCTCTACACAGCTTGGGTGGGGTTGTAAATTGGGTGGGGCGGGGTCTCGGGGAATCTCCTGGGCAGAGCAAACAGCAATGGTTGCCAGTCAGCCCTGCACCAGAGAGGTCCCAGCACTGGAAAAATGACCACTGTGAGCACCTCCATCTGAAAGAAAGCCACCCTCCCATTCCTGTCCTGATGCCAGACAGTCCAGTTTCTCCCTGTATGTGTCTGGGTCCCCCAGAGTCTCTCCCGGAACTGGACTTCAGAGCAAGTGGGAGCTTGTATCTCCCTCCCGATTAAAAAAGCAGCACACTCGAGTGCCAGCCTGTTTCGCGCCTCCACACCTCCTACCAGACTCAGTGCACTTTCTTCTTTACCTCTAGTCGTAGAACTTCCACTCAGCCAGCTTTCCTGCGGTTCTGGATGATAGTTGTTCTGTCTTTTAGTTGTAATTTTGATGTGGTTGTGAGAGACAGCACGTACAGGTGTTTATTTATGCCACCATCTTGGCTCTCTCCTGTTGTAGTCCTCTTAAAGGACAGGACCAGATAGCTGTCTTGCAGAAGAGGACAGTCTACCCATGTGGTGACAGAGTCCACACTGATCTTCGTACCTCCCCCATCTTCCCTACAGACTATGGAGGAGGAAAAGAATTTCCTCTACCCCCAAGGTTCTTTCAGCTGATCTAATCAAAGAAACATGAGACAGATTCGCAAGAGAAAATAACCAAATTTAATTACATACGTAAGTATGGGAACCCTGCATACATGAGAGTCAGAGACCTCACATACACAAAAGGTTCAAAGACAAACAGGGAAAATGATTTGGTATACTAGTATGTGGCATTTTGAGCTAAGGGTCACCTGGGGCTTCAGCGGGGAGGGAGGTCATTGCAGAAAGATAAGAAGAGCAGAAGTTTGCCTGCCCTATAAATAGGTCAAAAAAGATTATGACTGATGATCTCTTATTATGGGCAAGGCCCCTAATTCAAGTTCTTCTAGGTAGTTAAGGAGGGAGAGTGTGTTCTCTTGAGCCCACAGGGTCTTGGTTACCTTTAGCTCAAAACAATCCACATACCAAGGAGGCACATCTTGGGGTGACTTGTTCTGCACCCATATAAGACACTCCCAATCCTTTTCCAGCTCTGTGATTCAGCATAAGCACCCTCAGCCCCAAGTCATCCTTGTCTTCTGTGAACTCTCTACCAGCTCCAGCCAGTCCTGGCCTGGATCTTAGCTGGGAAACACATAAGGCACAACTTCTTCCTGGGTGCGGTCAGAGGCCCCTGGTTATCTCGGGCTTCAGTATCTAAGTCCCAAAGTTATAACCTTATTATAACCTTATTATAACACAACTGATGAACTTATGCACCACTCACAAAAGTGGCAGGGAAACTCGGTGGCAGGGTAAAGGGGGAGATGGCAACTGGGATAGTAAGATGCATTTCTGCCATTTGAAAGGCTATGGGTGAGTAGATTCCCATGTGCCATATGCAGATATCTCAATTCCAACTAAACTAGCCTTCTTCCTAGCCAGCCAGACACCCCATCCTCCTTGTCAGCCATCCCCCAGCTGCCCTTCCAGTGTTGCACATACTCAGAAATAAGAGGCCAATCGGATGCCCTTTCATCAAGTGAACAATGAGCTTGGAGAACAATTTCCTCCCACTAACAAAGAAGGATCTGGCAGAAATAGAGCAGCTCAAAGTAAAGGATTTATATGCATGCATATTAGCATAACCAATGGACACAGACACTGGGGCGGTGGGAGCTTGCCCGGGCTGGGAAAGGATGGGGGAGGGGTCAATTGGGGGAAAAAGGAGACATATATAAAACTTTAGACAATATAAATAAATAAATAAATAAATAAATAAATAAATAAATAAAAGGGCTTTTCCTGAAAAAAAAAAAAAAAAATAGAGCAGCTCAGAAAGAGGGATAGAAAATTGACAAGGACACTGACATAAGCGCTTCAAAACAAGGCAATTTGAATATCAAAGGTGGAAGAGAGGCCCTCAGGAAACTGATGAAACTCTTGAATATTTTTGCGAAGAGATTCCTCTTTATCTTCCTGTCCTTGTTGTAAAATGAAGGAAGACAAACTGTGCTGTCATCTAATTTTATCAACAGCTAATGCCAAAAATATCCACTCATTCTTTTTCTGTTAGTCTAAAAACACACCACATCCATTTTATTAAGTAGATGAAATATGTATTTATGATTTTTTAGTTCTGTTCAAAGATAAAGTTCTGATCAAACCCCCCCCCCTTTTTTTTCTCACCATTTATTATGACATTTTAGATAAGGTTGGTGAGGACAGTGATATGAGGCTGAAGGCAGGCCTAAGAAAGGAGAGAGAATATTTTAAGCAACAGCTAACAGGATGTGGAGTGGACCGTTTCCTGTTGTCTAGAGCTTCAAAGCTGAAGTCAGTGTGTGATAAGGAACCCCACACTCTAAGGAGAGGTGCTAACGAAATCCCACAGCACTTCCTAGGGAAAGGCTAGAGGTTCCTGAGAAAGTCTTTGAAGGGAGTTGTAAGAGGAGCACATTTTGCTTTTTCCTTTCTTCCCTATGGGGAAGAGAGCCAGTCACCCAAGCAAGCAAAGAGGAGGGGCTGGGAGAACCTCAGGGTTGGGGAGGACCTGCAAGAACAGAGGCAAATAGGCCTCTCAAGTTACTGGTCCCTCATTTCATGGATAGAAGCTTGTTGAATGGTGAAAACATTTCAGACTGCACAGCACAACCACCAGAGTGAAGAATGCCATGGGTCTTGGGAGAGCTTTCCATGTGTCTGCTGAAGTTTGGGGGGAGAAGGAGGAGAAAGGGCACAAAGACTGGCATGTGGCCGTCAAGGAGTTCTAAAAGCAGAAGGCCAGTTGAAACTAGGAGGCAGGGTAAGAGGGAAGATGGCAACTGGGATAGTAAGATGCATTCTGCCATTTGAAAGGCTATGGGTGAGTAGATGCCCATGAACCAAGTGTTGGCCAGAGGGCTACCTTCTGGGGAAGAGAGTCCCAGCAGAGAGTGCATTATCCTGGTGCAGTGTGGGAGAGTGCATTATCCTGGTGCAGTGTGGGAAATCCTCGTTGTGGGAATAGGGGAGGAGATCTCAAAAGTGCCCTTAGTAAGCCCTTAAAGGGGGTGGGCTTAGAATACAAGGGACTCCAGACACTTACGCAAAAGCTACCAATGGCATGTGTTGAACAGAATGACCTCTGCCCCTTTGCTCTCATTTTTCCTCATCTGCTCAGCCCTAGAGGATCCTGAAGATGGCTGTTAGGGGGAGGGGGAAGTGGAGAAGGCAAATCAAGAAAAATGGAAGACTAAACCATGCCCTCTTCCCCACTGAAGGTTCTTAGCCCCCATGTTAGACCAGAGCTACATAAAGTGAAGAAACTTTAAAGTGGGTGTGAGATTCAAGTTTGGGTTTAGATTGGAGCTTTTGATAGCCCCAGATGGTACTGTTCTGATATCTGAAAGTGATCAAGGTTTGAGATCTGCCGAAGAAATCAGCAAAGAGCAAAAAAGGAGAGTCAGACAGAACTTATTTGAAGACAGTGGTAGGAGAAAAAAAAAACACGAAATTGAATCTTACCAAGTTAAGCTTGCTCAATACACTGGTGACGTGTGTTTGAAAAGAGTAATATTCCAATTTGCAACAGAAGAGGTTTTCCATTTCACATGTGCACTTACTCTTAGACTTTCAGGACAGAGCTCCTGCCCTGGAAGAATGCACAGTCTGGTGGAAAAACTGGAAAGGGAGTAAGTGATTATAATACAGTGTCATATTGGGAAGGTACATGGCACCATATGAACATAGAGGAGGGCCACCCACCCCATCTTGGGGGCCAGGGAAGACTTTTAATGAGGTGACAGCTTTAGAAAAGTAAGAGCTGACCAGACCAAAGAGGGGGTAGGAGGGAGGTTAAAGACAGAATGGGAAGGGGGTCAAAAAAAGGAGGGGGTTGGGAGTGTTGATGAATTGACTTTTAAGTGTATTGATCATATAAGTAGATATGAGCCTGCAGGTCAGGAGGCCTGTCTGTGGGCTCAAGATGGTAATTAGCACCATCCCCACATGCCATATTTGGAGCCCTGTGGGCAGATCAGATATCTCTCAGGATAAGTGCACATATAGAGGGCAGGGGAGCAAAAGTAGGTTTACAGTTGTTCATAAGGAGAATAATACATAGTTAATAATTAATTATGCAAGAATAAACTCTGTTCCATGTACTCATGACTGTAAGCCTACTTTTGCCAACCCCATAGAGAAGACGGAGGCCGTGAGTATAGGTTGATCAGATCAGGATGCATTTGAGAATGCCTGCACCTAGGACTTCAACACCTGGATCCTGTCCTAGGACTCTGAGGCAGATGAGGTCATAAATGGAGCCAGGCAGAGGAAGCTGCCAAGGAATGGGCTTTAGCCCCTGGCCTTGGGGAGCAACCCTAGCCCCGGTGCACTGCGATTCCTCCTGGAACCACACAGACTCTCTGGCCTGCAGGAGGCAGACCTAAGACTTAGATCCAACAGACTAAGCCACCTGTCTTCTTAAGCCCACATGCAAATCTCCGCTCTGTCTTACCCCTTTTATAGAGAGGCAGGCTGAAGCCTAGAAAAGCCATGGCAAAAAAATGACAAGGAAACAAAGGGGGTGTTGTTCTGGTGCCTGGAGCATTGCTGATGGAAACTGACCTGTAGGACAAGTACTTTCCCAGCCGCAGATGGCCACAGGCTGACTCACCACACCAGACACTTGGGAAAATAAGAACCCCAAAGGAGGTTCCAAGAAGAAGAAAGCATCAACTCCAAACCCTTTGGCTGAAAAAAGGGCTTCGCTGTGAATTATGTGTCAACCAGTTTTTCCGTAAGAGTTGAAGAACCATCCAAGCCCCTAGAGGCCAAGAGGGATTCCCAATGTTCAAGGAATGGATGGAGGAAGAAAAATGGACAGAGCAGTTAGAAAGGTGGGAGAAACAGCAGGAAGGTGTGTTCCCAAAGAAGCTGAGGGATGAGAGTCTAGAAGTTGATTAATAGAAGAACAAAATGTGCCCACTGGATTTGATGGGGGGAGGGGGTGGTCACTGGTCACCTTGACAAAACCACTTCCAGCACAGTGATGGATTCAGGAGCCAGACTGTGAGTGCTCGGGGATGAATGGGATGTAAGCATCTGGAAGTAGTGTAGAGATTTCCCTTTCCAAAAGGCAATAGTGTGAGAAACAACCAGTACCAATAGGGATATAATGGTATGAAAGAAGGTTTTTCTCTGTCTTTTATTATTATTATTATTTCAGGAGACTTTAGAGCATGTTTGAATAATGACAGGAAGAGTGGGGGGAAAGTTGAAGAGGAGAATGAATAAGGCATAACCAAATGCAACTCAGGAACTCAGGAAGCAGAACAGGATGGATCTGGAAGAGCACAGATGTTGCAAAGGTATAGAAATGAGTCTTGGGCAAGAACAGGAACAGGCTTTCCCTAAGCTGGGAGAGAGGAAAGACATAGGAGTAGATGTAGGTAAGTGATAACTAGAAAGGCAGAAAGATTGAAGTTTGTTTGCTTTCCTGGTGGATAATAAGGAATCACATAAAAGCATTTGTTAGTTTCAAAATATTTGAAGCCCTGGCCCAGAGGCTCCGTTGGTTGGAGTATTGTCCCATACACCAAAAGGTTGTGGGTGCGTTTCTCAGTCAGGCCACATTACCCAGCTTGGGGGTTCAACCCCTGGTAGGGGAGCATATGGGAGGCAACCAATCTATGTTTCTCTCTGGGGCTCCCCTTCCCCTTTCTCTCACATCAATAAAAACATATACTCGGGTGAGGATTAAATATATAATTTGCATAAGTATTTCATTTAATCCTCAAATCAAGCCAAACATGTGTTCTGGTTGGTTCCAAACCTGTGTACACACTATAGATCCTCTTTACTCTTGGAGACCCTGAGCCAGTGCTTTCCCTTCACACCACTAGAACTCAGACTAATCTTCCCTCAGGCATCGGCCTAAGCCAGCTTTTCTGAGTCTCCCTTACAGCCGCTACCATTGAGGGAATCCAAATGATTGCCTTTTTTCTACCTTACCATGGTGCCTCAAACTTCCCTGCCATCCAGTGGCAGCTAGCTCTAGCACGCTGGCCATGTTCATGGTCTGGACTATCACAGGAAAGGACGTTGACCAAGTCCAGATCTGCGTTAGATGCATGCTGCCTCCTCTTGGCTGTAGCCAGGGAATGTCCCCCGTGGAGGCTGGATGTGACATAATTTGGGTTGAGGACACTTGGCTTTCGTAAAGTCACTCAGTACCCAAAGGAACGGGGGCAGTGGCCAGACTCCCTGGGCCCTTTAGACTCCCGGCTATAATTGGCCCCGTGTCTCTCTCCCAGATCTTTCTGCTCCCGAGTGGCACCATTACAGCACATCTCTTGAAATCCCTTGTTGATTAGTTTTCAAAGCCAAAGAGAGGAGAAGGGCATGGTTATAGCTGCAAAAAGTGTACAAGGCAGGAAATGGCACTGGATCAAGGAAGCAAACCTGTGACTATCAAGTCAAGTGACATCTTTCTGCTTTTGTGCAAGCCAGTTTTGAAGGCTACCCCGAAAGAGAAATTTTGAAAATGCTTTGCGCAATAATCGTATCATCTGACTACAAAATTGCTTTCAAGACCGACGTTTATTTGGATTATAATTCTAACGTGTTTGTTTAAAAGGTTCATTATGTTAGCTTACGCAGTCTCTCAGTCAGTACTCCGACTGCTAAAATGAAGCTCTTCTCGCTGAGCGGAAAGATATTTCTTTCAAATGTGGATTCAGGATCCAACTTTGTGCCAAGTATCTTTAAACTTTCCAGTCCAGAAGAATATTAAGGCTTTTAACGCTGTGAATCAACAATGTGGTTAAAGGTCATAGGTTTAAAAAATTCGACTCAGTGTAGCTTTGACTTGTACATTTAAAAGGCAGATCTTTCTGACCCCAAAGTGAAGGTGAAACTGCTAATGCCTGTTTTAAAGGCAGCTGTTTTCCTGGGTATTGAGCTTTCATATAAACCAAACAGACTCACCACGTACTGAGCAAGCACTAAAATACACTATTTCTGCTCAGGGAAAATGTCCCGATTACCCAGGACAATATTCCAGGAATTTGTGCTGGCCTCTCTCCATAATCTCCTGTCTTTCTTTCATTTTCCATCATTTCGGTGGCCATCACAATGGGTTTTCTGTCTTTGTCCCAGACTCCACGTGAACTGCACTGGACCTCAAATTGAACTCCCCCAGGCTTGACCCTTGGTGCGTCCCAGGCCTGACACACTCCCTCGGCCTCCTTGCTCTCAGCTGTTGCAGGAAACATCTCTCAGCACTTCTACTGGACGAGGCCCAGCCTCTCGGGGGAACAGCCAGTAGTAACTAATAATCCACAACTTCTGCATGGACCACAGGGCCATATGCAACAGGTGGGGGTTGGGTCAGGGAGTGAACAACGTACATTTTCCCAAAAACATCGAGATCCTAAGTTGCTCCTTTTTTAGAGATGATGTCTCTTCAAAGAAGCCCTTCCAAATGCTGGAGATCCTCACCCAGGGATATGCTTATTGATTTTAGTGAGAGAGGAAGGGAGAGAGAAAGACATCAGTGTGAGAGAGAAGGTAGATTGGTTGCCTTTCCTATGTGCCCTGACTAGGGATTGAGCATGCAACCTTTTTTGGTGTACCTGACTTTTGCAGTAAAAACCAACACGGGCTTATTGCACATTTTCTAAGCTCCTAGTGGAGACGAGTCATTGCAAGAGGCTCCTGCTCCAATTCCCTACACTCATGAGAAGCCCTTCCCAGCCCCAGGGCAGAACCAGTGCCCCCCCAGGCCCCACTGGGCAGAGAAAAACCATACGTGATCATAGCTTTGGAGGATTTTGTTTTTTCTTAATTTTGGAAGAAAAGAAACACATTCAGGATAATGAGAGTTACGTGTCAGAGTGATTATTTGGCTCCTGGCTAAGTCTTGGTCTCACGGGAGGCAGAGAAGTAAAGCCTTGGTAAAAAATGGCTTTTCCTTTCTGTAAACGCAACCTGAAAAAATACCAGCTGACTTGGTAGAGTCTGCCTGTCCCAAATAGAGGTGTTGGTGGTAGCAAAGGAAGTTTCCTTCGAGGCATTTCATCTTGGCTTTCCTGTGAATGAACTGGGAAGAACAGAATGGACAGGATGTGGATGGAGCTGGACTTTCTACATTTACACTACCCACTGGAAACCATTCTGTCGTAGTTTGGAAAAAGAAAAAAATTATTGAAAATCAAATACTCTACCCCTTTGTTTTTCACTTCAAAGACCCTAAATAACGCTTGATTGAGATGCAGAGCCTTTCACAAGGTCCCAGGAGAGCTTAGCCACCAGACTGGATGTCATTTCTCCAGAGGGACTTGGAGTCCCAGTACAGCCCAGGTGGAGGCAGCCTGAGATGCTAAGGGTGTCGCACAATCCTCTGGTGGCCTTGTGCTGGTCCCCACCAGGCCCTCTGTTTATGATAGGGGCAGAACTAGAATATTGGGGACCAGAGATAGTCATTATGCTCTGTGAACCGTGATTGTTTTGTTTTAATTAAAGAAGGCACATTCTAACCTGGCTGGGATTGCATGTGGGTCCTGGGAGCTCACCTGGAAATGCAGCCCATCCTTCCCATCAGGGAGCTGCCTATTATCATGGAAAGATTAACAACCTTGTCTCAGAAAACCAGAACTGCCTACCCCTTGAAGACTCCCAGCCTTTGCATACCTGCAGGCCTTTGCATTACCTGTTAACAGCCCATTTGGCATACCCTCTTGCCTACTTCTCCATGTAATCTTTGTCCTTCTACCCAATATAAGCAGCTGGCTTATGGGGAGAGGCAGAGCAGATTTTTGTGGGTGACCTACTGCTCTCCCATACTGCCGGCAGAATTGGAATAAATGCTCATATGATTCAACCCTGTCTCTGCTTAATTGGCTCAAGTAATGACAGGCAACATGGACCCATTGATTGTCAGATTACATATTGTCCTCAGATTAGGCTTGTTTGAGTTTCTATTGTTAAAAGAAAGGCAGAAGCTGCTTCCCAAAACTAGAAAAAAGGCACAAAAGCCCAATGCAATGGCCTCTCCACCTGCAGGCACCCCACAGCTCTCTGAGCCCACCACTGCCCTGGCACACAGAGCAGGAGAAAAATGAGTTTAAAACCCAGAGCCAGGGGTAGGGAAGGAATTCTTCAAGTCCAGGTCTCCGAGTCTCCTTGGAGTTAGCCCTGATAACCCTAAGGTCAGGCTTGGTTTAAATGTCCTGCGGGGGCTCTGAGCCCTGGGGTTTTAGCCAGGATCACTGTTTAGTTTCGCTGGGGATGTGCTTAGGCTTTGCTAGACCACAGGATTCCAGGATAATGGGGTGAGAGGGTTGTGTTCCAGGGACTGGATGCCAGCCTCCCCGGTACCAACTGGGACTCTCTCAGCATCTCCCCACCACCTTCCATAGAAGGCCCCTTAACATGCGGGGTCAAATGTAAAGGCTTTAGAAATGTTGGAAGAAATGTTAGAGATTATCCAACTCTCTCTCCCTTTAAATTGTAGTAAAATAAACATAAAAGTTATCATGTTAACCATTTTTAAGTGTACACTTCTGTCACATTAGGTTCATTCATAATGTTGTACAATCCTCACTACTACCCATTTTCAGAACTTGTTCATCATCTCAAAACGAAACTCTGTACCATTAAACAACACAACCCTCCCGATTTAACAACGAAGAAATAAAACACAACGGAGGGAAACGGGGCCAGTTTCATGCAGCTAGGACAAGGTTCAACAATCTTGGAATCAAGAGCTCTGTTGGTTACACCAGCTGATTTCTTAAAATGTGTTTAAAATAAGTATATATTGTTTTGGGAATTACACTTTCAAAAGGGTGTTGACAAACAAGAGTGTGTACAGAAACTGCAGGCAGGATGACAAGGGGCCTGGGAACTGTGTCCCTTATAGATGGAAGGAATTGGTGATGGAGGAGTCAGGTCAGTTATGGGTGTTGCCTTCAAAAGTTTTAAAATATAGTGTTGGAAAATAGATTTGACTCACCTGGCTTCAAAGGGCAGAACCAGGACAAAGGTATGCACATGGCAGCAAGGCCACTTCTATTGGAAACATCGAATAATATTTTTAATTGTATTTTTGTCAAACTAATATATGCAAATAGTTTTAAAAGTCAAATATAAGGACAACAACATTTAGCAGTTCAGACTTAGCAGTTTGTAAAGTATATGTTTGTCCAACCACTATGCATACACCGAAACTAGTACAAAATAAAATAGAATGTAAACTGTACTTGAAAAATAAAATTACTCTGGTGGGTGGGTGAGTTGGTTGGAGCATTGTCCAATACACCAAAAAGGTCACAGATTTAATTCCCGATCAAGGCACATACCTAGATTGCAGGTTCAATCCCTGGTTGGGGTGCATACTGGAGGCAACCAATCAATGTTTCTCTCACGTTGATGTTTCTCTCTCTCTCTGAAAATCAGTGTTAAAAAATATCTCCTCAGGTGAGGATCAAAAAATAATAATACAAATAAAAATTTTAAGAATATTTAGCAGTTCCTGTCCACTCTTCCTTCCTCCCTATCTTCAGGTACTTACTGCCTTTCAGAAGCAACTACCATATGTCCATTTCTTTTAGTTTTTTTCATTCTATTTCATTTTCCATATTTTATAATTATATGCTTGACTGCTATTTATTGTTTTATCATTTTTAACATCTGTTGATATGTTGTTTTCATAAACAAGGATTTGTCTTTTATATGTCTCTTATCTCTTCTTTTTCTCTCCACTCCATCTCGCAACAATTATATAATTTTTGAAGTTAAATTAATATTCAATGTTTACATCATGGTGATATAAATATTATTTACTAACTAGCTAAATAATGTACCCTGATTATGTTTCCTTCTTATATAACTTTCTGCTTTTTTTTGGACTAAGAAATTGCCTCAGTTTTTTAATGACTATGCCCATACACCTATTGCTATTTTTTTCTAAATGCTCCATAGATTTTTTTATTGAAGTATAGTTAACATGCAATATTATATTATTTTAGATGTACAATATAGTGATTTGACACTTAATTACCTTATGAAATGACCAACATGCCATGTCTAATAACCATCTGTCACCAAAGTTATTATAGTATTACTAGTGACCCGGTGCATGAAATTTGTGCACATTAAAAGGGGATTAATTAGAGGAAATAATTTAATATTGCTATTTGCCCTTTCTTTATAATAGAAGTGTCAGAGATGAAAGAAAATTAGTAAAATGTATATGAAAACCTTCCTCCTGTCAGAGTCTGGGGCTCACCACAGGACCCAGAGTCAAGTCCCCGCCCACCCACATTCACCTCAAAATTGTGTGAGACCCAGACCCAGCTGCCTCCCCACATTGGGCTAGATCCAGACCCAGCCAGTCCCACCCTTGTCAAGCCCTGCCGGGCAGGGGGCATAGCCTCAGGTCCCCTGGCCCAGCACCGGGAGGGGGGTGCAGCCTCAGGTCCCCTGTCAAGCCCCATAGGCAGGGGTCATAGCCTCAGGTCCCTCGTCAAGCCCCGCTGGGTGGGGGCTTGGTCTGAGTTTGGGGTTGCACCTTGAGGTCCCCCATCAAGCCCCGCTGGGTGGGGGGCATGGCCTGAGGTCCCCTTTCAAGCCCAGCCAGGCAGGGGGGCACAGCTTCAGGTCCCCTGGTCTGCTTGGGGCGGGGGGCACAGTCCGAGGTCCCCTGTCAAGCCCCACCTGGCGGGGGGAGCACCCTGAGGTCCCCTAGCCCAGCACCAGGACGGGAAGTGCACCTTGAGGTCCCCCATCAAGCCCTGCTGGGTGGGGGGCTCGGCCTGAGATCCCCTGTCAAGCTCTGCCAGGTGGGGGACGTGGCCTGAGGTCCCCTGTCAAGCCCCACGGGGGTGGGGGAGGGCGTAGCCTCAGGTCCCCGCTGATTGTTCGTTAAGGCTCCTTATGGGAACTTGGCCTCAGCTGTGGGTGCAGCCATCTTTGTGACAGAGTGATGGTCAATTAGCATATTCCCTCTTTATTAGATAGGATTGCTATAGTCCCTATGGTGTACATTATATCCCCATGATTTATTTCTTTTATAACTTAAAGTTTGTAATTCCTAATCTATTTCACCCATCCCCCAATCTTCTTCTCTTTGGCAACCATCACTTTGTTCTTTGTATCTATGAATGTATTCTATGAATGTTTGTTTTGCTTTTTTTAGATTCTATATGTAAGTGAAATCATATGGTATTTGTCTTTCTCTGACTTATTTCACTTAGCATAATACCCTCTAGGTCCATTCATGTCACAAATGGCAAGATTCCATTCTTTTTTTGTGTGTGTGTGGCTGAGTAATAAATATTCCATTGTATGTATGTACTATATCTTCTTTATCCATTTGTCTGTTAATGGACACTTAGATTATTTTCATATCTTAACTGTTATAAATAATGCTGCAATGAATATAGGGGCACATATATCTTTTTGAATAAGAGTTTTCATTTTCTTTGGATAAATATCCAGAAGTCAAATTGCTACATCATATGGTAGTTTTATTTTTAATTTTTTGAGGAGCCTCTATACTGTTTTTCATAGTGATTGCACCAGTTTGCAATCCTACCAGTGGTGTTCAAGGGTTCCTTTTCTCCTCATCCTCACCAATGCTTATTTGTTGACTTTTTGATAATAGACATTCTGACAGGTTTGAGGTGATATTTCACTATATATATATCACAATGTTTTCAAAACTAAGGAATACTGCTGCCAGTTCTATAATTCAGGGTATATATAATGGACCTGTTTTTGTCTCTCCCTTCCTGGTTCTGACATTAGCATCCAACTTCTTCTGCTTCCTATGGATAATAGTTCCTGTCCTGCTACCTATTCCCTGTGGTTCTAGCAAGACTGCCAATCACAGTGTCTTGCTTCATCCCCCTGGCTTCAGTGATTGGTTCATGGAAAAGGCAACAGACCTAAGTTGGGCCAATCAGGGTCTTTTCCCTAGACATATAAATATTAAAGCAGCAGGCAAGAACTCAGTTTTCCCAATGGGGTTGCTAAGCTTAGAAGCCAGTTCTATTTCTATTTGTCTCCCCCCACCCCACTTATGTGACTAAACAAATAGGGTGTGTGCATGGCAGGGCGGGGGTGGGGGGGTGTTGGTTGTTGCTTAAACTGGTGTGAGTTGTTTTTTTGTAATTTACACCGGAGGTTGTTGCTTCAGCATGCATATAATGGATTGGATACAGGATTTAGAGGGAGGACTTGTGTTCGAAGCCCAAAGCCAGTTCTTATTAACTGTGTTTAAGATATCTAATGTATCTAAACTTCAAATTCTTTTTTTTTTTTTTTTTTACTTTATGGGATTTTTTTTTCTTTTTTTTTTAATTTAATAAATCTTTATTGTTCAGATTATTACAATTGTTTCTCCTTTCCCCCCCCCATAGCTCCCCTCCACCCTGTTCCCACCCCACCCTTTGCCCTTACCTCCCCCGACACTGTCCTCATCCATAGGTGTACGATTTTTGTCCAGTCTCTTCCTGCATCCCCCATACCCTTTCCCCCTGAGAATTATCAGTCCACTCCCTTTCTATGCCCCTGATTCTATTATATTCACCAGATTATTCTGTCCCTCAGGTTTTTAATTCACTTGATTTTTAGGTTCACTTGTTGATAGATATGTATTTGTTGTTCATAATTTTTCTCTTTACTTTTTTCTTCTTCCTCTTCTTTAAGAATACCTTTCAGCATTTCATATAATACTGGTTTGGTGGTGATGAACTCCTTTAGCTTTTTCTTATCTGTGAAGCTCTTTATCTGACCTTCCATTCTGAATAATAGCTTTGCTGGGTAGAGTAGTCTTGGTTGTGGGTTCTTGCTATTCATCACTTTGAATATTTCTTGCCACTCCCATCTGGCCTGCATAGTTTCTGTTGAGAAATCAGCTGACAATCATATGGGTGCTCCCTTGTAGGTAACTAACTGTTTTTCTCTTGCTGCTTTTAAGATTCTCTCTTTGTCTTTTGCTCTTGGCATTTTAATTATGATGTGTCTTGGTGTGGTCCTCTTTGGATTCCTTTTGTTTGGGGTTCTGTGCGCTTCCTGGACTTGTAAGTCTATTTCTTTCACCAGGTGGGGGAAGTTTTCGGTCATTATTTCTTCCAATAGGTTTTCAGTATCTTGCTCTCTCTCTTCTTCTGGCACCGCCATAATTCGGATGTTGGTATGCTTGAAGTTGTCCCAGAGGCTTCTTACACTATCTTCAACATTTTGGATTCTTTTTTTTTTTTTTTGCTTTTCTGGTTGAGTGTTTTTTGCTTCTTTGTATTTCAAATCTTTGACTTGATTCTTGCATTCCTCTAGTCTGCTGTTGGGTCTCTGTATAATATTTTTTATTTCAGTCAGTGTATGTTTAATTTCTAGTTGGTCCTTTTTCATATCTTCAAGGGTCTCATTATATTTATCTGCCTTTTCTAGGATATTCTTGAAAAGCCTTATAACCATAGTTTTAAATTCTATATCCAGTCATTTGTTTTCCTCCATTTCTTTCATTTGTGATCTGTTTCTTCATCTCCCCATTTTTCACTGCTTCCCTGAGTTGTTAGGGTAGCTTTGTGTGCTAGGTTTCCTATATGGCCCAGTGGGTCGGCCTCCCCAGTTAACCTGAGGTGGGCACTCTTGGTGCACCCCTTTGTAGACTGTGTGTACAGCCTTGTTGTAGTTAAGTCTTGATTGTTGTTGTTATCACTGGGAGGAATTGACCTGCAGGCCAGTTGGCTGTGAGGATCAGCTGTGTCTACACTGGGAGATTTTCAGTGCTGGAGATAGCCTTATAGGATTAGCCTTGCCAGATTGCAAAAGCCTCTGTGCTCAGCTTGGAAGGGGTGGAGTCTCAGGGTGGAGCAGACAGTCTTGGCTTCCTGTCAGCTCTGCCCTTGCGCGCGAGTCTCCAGACCTCTGCCTTCTGCGGTTCCCGAGTTTCCGCCTTACAGTCCAGATTTTCCCCGTAAGAGCATGGGTCCCCAGGGGCTCGCCCGGAACTGCGGTTCAGTGCAGTCGGAACTGGGGTTCAGTGCAGTCAGGAGCTTCCGACTCCCTTCCGCTAGGGACAGCCTGTGGTAACCTCCGCAGTCAGTCTTGGTGCACTCTCGCGCCTCCAGACCCCTGCTACCATGGCTCCCCTGAGTCTCTGAGTCTCCGAGTCTCCGCGTGCCTTTCTCTCTACCTGACAGTCCAAACTCCCCCTGTATGAGCCTGAGTCCACAGGGTTTCACCCGGAACTGAGGTTCAGTGCAGTTAGAACTGGGGTTCAGTGCAGTCAGAACTGGGGTTCAGTGCAGTCGTGGGCTTCCTTCCCCCTCCCGCCAGAGAAAGCCAGCCAGGCACTCCACCGCCCTTCCTCTCTGTGCGCGCGTGTCTCCATACCTCAGCTCTTTGCCGCCCCTTCTCCGTGAGCTTTCCTCTTTCCTTCTAGTTGTAGAATTTCCACTCAGCCAGCTTTCCTGTGGTTCTGGATGGTGTCTGTTCTGTCTTTTAGTTGTAGTTTTGAAATTGTTGTGCGAGGCAGCAGTTTAGGTGCTTACCTATGCCGCCATCTTGGTTTCTCCTAAAAACTTCAATTTCTTCATCTATATAATGAACAAGGTATTTGTGTGGGTTAAGTGAGTAATTGTGTGAAAGTGCTTTAGATAATAATACAATGTTGTCTAAATGTTAAATGTTACTAATCCAAGCATCCTTCTCCTAAAAAGGTGTGTGTGGGCCTTCGCTGGTTTGGCTCAGTGGGTAGAGCAACAACCTGCAGACTGAAGGATCCAGGTTCGATTCCAGTCACTGGCACACCTTGGTTGCAAGCTACATCCTGGCCCTGGTTGGAGCACCGTGCTGTAGGCAGCTAATTAATGTGTTTCTCTCACATCAATGTTTCTCTCGCTGTGTCTCTTCCCCTCCCTTCCACCCTTTAAAAACCAAAGGATGGCACAATTCACCATAGCTAAGATTTGGAAACAGCCTAAGTGCCCATCAGCAGATGACTGGATTAGAAAACTATGGTACATCTACACAATGGAATACTACGCTGCTGTAAAAAAGAAGGAACTCTTACCATTTGCAGCAGCATGGATGGAACTGGAGAGCATTATGCTAAGTGAAATAAGCCAGTCAGTGAAAGAAAAATACCACATGATCTCACTCATTTATGGATAATAAAGAACATTATGACCTGATGAACAAAAAGATAGATACAGAGGCAGAGAAGCATCGAACAGACTGTCAAATTACAGCGGGAAGGTTGGGGGAGGGGGAGAGGTAAGAGATCAACCAAAGGACTTGTATGCATGCATATAAGCATAACCAATGGACGTAAGACACTGAGGGGTGAGGGCATGAATGGGAGTGGGGTGGGGGGACAATGGGGAGAATGGACACATGTAATACCTTAATCAATAAAAACAATTGAAAGGAAAAAATATCCTCAAGTGAGGATTAACCTAAAAAAAAGAGAGAGAGAGAGATGTGTGTGGCGGGCAGGGAGAGGTCTGAGACTCCCTTGTGAATCCTCCCACTCAACCCACTCTACCCAAAGCAACCACTGTTCAGACTTCTATCATCATATTGTCAGCAAACCTGGATCTGAATCCCAATGCTGCTAATTTTTAACAGTATGACTTTAGATAAGTTACCTAACTACTCTGAGTTGCAGTTTTAGCATTAGTAAAATGGAGTTAATTAAAAAAAACAACAACTTGCCTTGGAGGGTTGTTGCAAAGCATGCTAGGGTAACATAAGCTTTCTAACGAAGATCCTTAAAATGTGCTTAGAACAAGTGGTTTATTTTTGTCATGAAACCATCAGAACAGGTACTCTGGGTTGGTAACTGGCTTAGGACCCCAACTCATGGATTTTAAGACCACTACAACTCAACCAAAGGGAAAGGGGAAAAGAGCATGGAGGGTGGCTCCCCCTAAAGGTTCCAGCTTGAGTGTAGCATGCTATTGCTCACCTTCCATTGGTGAACGTTGTAGACACATGACCTCACCTGGCTTAAGGGAGACTGGGAAATGTAGTCCCAAGCTGGACAGCCATGTTCCAGCTACAACTCTTGCCAGGGAAGAGGGAACCGATTGTGGTAGAGAGCTGCTGCACAAGGAGTAGATGAAATAATGTATATAAAGTGCTTAAATATTCTCTGACACAGGTAGTATGCACATAATAGCTGTTTCAGCATTATTCTCTCATGCAGTAGGACGTAGAAAAGAAAGCTTTTCCTCAAACTAGGCCACCAAATGACTCTTTCTAGGAAAAATGTACTGATCTCATGTTCATCTTCTGCCAGCTTCCTTTGGCAGCTTGGAGCACAACTCTCAGCCCCTCTTCTCCAAGGGCTTTCATTCCTCTGCCCCAAAGAGCTTCTAAAATGCTCCCTAGTGAGAATCTTGAAAAATAAGCCAGGGAGAAAGTCCAGCTGCAATGGCTTAAATGCCCCGTTTACTTATAGGATGAGCGGAGAATAGGAGACAATGAAAAGATGACAAATGAGTGTTAGACTTGCTACATTTCCCAGCCTTGTTTTGGCCATACTACAAATTCATGCAGAGTAGTGTGGAGACCCTCAGAATCTATTTCTTGCTAACTCTGGGACTGACTACCTCCTATTCTGCTGGCAGGCTCAGGGGGGTGAGGGGTGGGCACTGGGTTGTAAGAGGATAGCTACAATTATTAATGCTTGGTACCCCTTCCGATGTCAGGCCTCAGTCCCATTACTTACGGAAATTTGCAGTAGGAAACTAATGAAGTCTCTAATTATGAAGTCTTAGCTATTTAGTCTTCCAAAGAGGCAAGGTTCCTAATAAATACTCTGGCAGAGGCCATAAGCTGGGGTGGGCTGTGTGGTGCAATTGGTCGAGTGTGAGTATGAGAGACCACCCACAGGCCGAGTGTGGCTCGTTCATGACTTCAGCAGATGGGCTACCAAGGAAACAAAATTCCCCACTGCCCTTTCCCTGCCCCAGCCCCACCCTCTGGCCCGCCCAGACACAGGGAGGAATGAAGACTCAGCTAAGGACAGCTCCCTGCCCTTAGCTCAGCCACAAGCTTTCCCTGGCTCCTCAGCAACTTGTTTCGAGTATCTGCATGAGCAATTAATTTGCAGGCGCACCTATTATCTGGGAATGGGATGTGCTTCCTTCCATCCTGCTTATCACAGTTTCCAGCTGTGACCAAGTGCAGGCATTGCTTAGAAAAGAACAAGAAGTAGAAATGATTCTCTCCCCTACTTGGAATATAAAGAAAAATGAGGAAACCAAGAAGTACTTCTGCACTCTTACAAAAGTGGGTGCAGGTTAGAGATGTTTGGTTGGGGGCGTGGGGGAGGACTTGGGAGGATAAAGGATGAACAGCCTAAGGCCTAGTCTACGCATACATTGTGAAGGAAGGGCAGGCAATTCTGATCATTTGGGTTAAAATTCTTTTACTGAAAGACCCAGAAAACTGAAGCTAGGTTGCTTTTATTTATTTACTTATTTCTAGCCCAACTGTCATAGAGAATGAGCTCAGTTTTCTTCCTCAGTTCGAGTAATTTTACAGGGAACTCAGTCCATTGCCTTGTTCCTGACAAGGTTCAAATCCCACATCCAGGAGGCTGCTTCTAGAGGCAGCCATGTGTTTTGGTCACCTCAGTAGCCCCTTTCTGGTGGTTGAAGGGAACTGGTGCCATATTGGGGGCAGGTGATCAGGAGAATGCCTTGCCTTCAGAAAACTAAGAGCCAGATAGAACCCACCCTGGATTTCCAAGAGATGTACTAACAGAGAGAGGAAGCCTGAATTAGAAGCTTTCAAAACCTCTTGAGTGGTATCCATGGAAACTGGAGCAAACAAAGGTAACAGGCAGCCTTACCTCAGGCTGTGGAGCCAGCCCAGAGTGAGTCAGAGCTCATAAAAAGTGCTCTGCAATGTCCCTGCACAAACTTAGGACTCTTGCGCACAGTTTCACTTTGGCGTGGAGCCCCAGAATCCATTCAGCTGGTGATTAATTGCAGGAAAGATCCTGGGAAATAGATCAGGAACAGAAAGTGGTTTGTATCAGTGTGATCATTAAAATTTGATCAGAAGCTGGAAGTGGCTAGTGGCTTTCGATGGCATTTTTCTGAGAGCTGGTTCTAAAAAGCAGTTCCCAGCCTGCCCCACTATGAACTCTCCCTTGAATTCCCAAGTAATATTTGGAGGCAACGCTGCTTAATGGGTTAGAAGGAAATGGAGCAAAGCAGATGAGTGGGTTGGGACCTGTTCAGGTGGTGATGTGGAAAGGAGAGCAAGAGAAAGGGTTTCTGGCTGAAGACAGTTGGTTAAAAAACAGAAGTCTTAGCAACAATGAGTATGGATAACTTCTGTCTCTGGGTTAGGGAGAAATCGCATACAAGCAACCTTAGATTTTCATGCCCATTAGGCCTTACGAATGAGTAAGGTTGACGTTTGGATTTGCAGCATTTCCCTTGGTTCCAGTCCACAGGTCCTTTTCTGTGGTGTCGCCTTACGTGGCAGCTTCCGGAAGCTCCAGGCCACCTGGCCTGCACTGAGGACTACTTCTCCTGGGGCCCTGGCAGCACCTAAATCCACCCAATTTCACCTTAGTACACCGTTGCGATTGCCTTTTTATAGCTATATCCCCTGCTAGACTGTAAGCTCATTTTGAGAAAACTCTCCTGCTTTATTTAGTTCAGTGCAGAGTACTCAAAAAATGTTCCATAAATATTGAATGAATGAAAAAAATGAATAGTGGCTACGTTTCCAGCTCTTCCATAAAAATCTATACAGTATATTTCAACAGGAGAAAAATAAAGCCCTAACTCTTACTTTTTATAGATGATTTACGTTGTTTCCTTCTCCCATTCCGATGAAGAATAAACCCTACATCTGACCATTCCTAATAGTTCTGTAGATACTCAGAGCTTTGCTGGAAAGTGCATCTAACCAGGGGCTCAGGACACTACAACCCTGTTCATCCTGCTTCAGTGCCCTTACTGAAAGCAGTTGCTTTCTGCCTCCCCACCTGCTCCGGCTGTGAGAGGGGGTTCTTTCCACCCCCTGCACTTGGTACATAAAGAGTGTGTCTTCTAGTGGTCACAGCAGAAAGAAAGTGTGTCTTCTAGTGGTCACACCTATTCACATTCATAAGCACATGCTTGTATCCTGGGGAACATTCCTTCAGCAATGGATTTGTATCCTGGGAGCTGCCTCTTTTTTCTTCCTTTCTGTTCTCTCTCTCTCTCTCTCTCTCTCTCTCTCTCTCTCTCTCTCTCTCTCTCTCTCATTTTCAGGTATTGAAAAGAAGAAAAATTAAAAGACAATTTTGAATATCTTCCCCAGTAATAAAAGCATTAAGAACGCTCAGCTCTTAGCCTATTCTCACTCTGCACTCTTACAATTAGCCAAAAAGCATCAGCCATTCCCATCTGCTTTGAGAGCATCTACTTCTTTTTATTTTAGCACTGTTTCCTTTGTGCATTCCTCAGCTTTGCTCCTGCCATCTTGCATTATGCAAACACATCTCTTTCTGTCTTGAGTTGCCACTAGCTCAGGAAAGCTTTTGCCCTGGCAGACTGGATTGTGGAAATTTTTAGTTACTTAACTGTGAGCTAATGTTGGCAGCTGGAACAAGGAGGTTCAGGGATGGCAAGGGGATAAGAAAGTAAACAGGGTATGCCCTGGCTGTTGTAGGTCAGTGGACAGAGCATCGGCCTGCACACCGAAGGGTCTCAGGTTTGATTCCCAGTCAAGGGCACATACCTCTGTTGTAGACTCAGGTTGTAGGCTCGATCTCAGGCCCTCATTGGCAACCAATTGATGTGTCTCTCTCACATTGATGTCTTTCTCTCTCTCTCTCTCTCTCTCTCTCTCTCTCTCTCTCTCTCTTTCTCTCTCTCTCTCTCCTTCTCTCTCTCTCTCTCCCCCCCTACTCCCACCTTCATCCCTCCCTTCCATTCTCTCTAAGACATTTCCTTCAGAGTTGGCTAATGTGTCCGCAGGGGAAAAGATCTCCACATGCTGGGCCACCTCCCTAGTTCTCTATTTTTCAGCCCAGGCATTCTTTACCATTTTGATAGCTCGCAGATGCCTGCAAGCAGGTGTTTTTAATATTTTGTCCCACTCTTCTAATATTCCTCAGTGAGTAGACTGGTTTAAATTGATCAGAGTATCATTACTAGAATCTCAGTTATTTTTAAAAGTATGGAATCTACTTAATTACATCACATAATTACATCACAGATTAAAAATATATCTCAGTCCCAAGGTGATTTATTCAGTTTCTGTACAAATATTAGAGTATAAAAATATTTTCCTTTATTAGAACCTATGAAGAAAAATGCTGAAATTTCAGTAACTATTTTTAAATATATATTTTTATTGATTTCAGAGAGAAAGGGAGAGGAAGAGAGAGATAGAAACTTCAATGATGAGAGAGAATCATTGACAGGCTGCCTCCTGCACGCCCCCTACTGGGGATCGAGCCCGCAACCCAGGCATATGCCCTTGACCAAAATTGAACCTGGGACCCTTCAGTCCACAGGCTGACGCTCTATCCACTGAGACAAACCGGCTAGGGCTTCAGTAACAATTTTGAAATTTCTAGTTTTTTTCTTATAGTACCAAGTAAATCGATATGAGATCTCTCTCCATTTACAATCTTCAACCACAATTTTTTTTTTACTTCTTTTGGATATATTATCACAGGGCAAAAAAATATGTATGTATTAATGTAGAACTTCATGCATTTTGGGTTGGCCTCTATTCTTTATGGGAAGTATGAAAACGTTTTTGTCCTTGAAAAACTCAGTCTTCAATTTTTTTCTTTTCTATATTTCTAAACTTTCTCCTTTACCTTCCCATACAGTTTTTAGCTCCTTTCACTCAGATTGCTATCTTGTACCAGAATCTCAGGGAATTCTCATTTTAAAGGAACCAGCATCATGATCAGAAGATAGCAGTAAACGTGGAATAAAAATAAATCAGACAATGGTATCGTAGGTCTAAGATGACTAAAGATCAATTAAATCTTTCTGATATTAGCTGAGTTGGAGCCTCTGGAATCTCTTGGGATTGAACGCTTTCTGAGCTCAGGATCTTGTCAAAGCAGATTAAAGATGTTTTTGGCTAGCTCTATTTTCCAGTTAAATAACCCTATATATTATGCTTATAACTGCACCATTAAATTTGGATTAGAGCATATGAGATTTGCTTTTAAAAAAAAAGTTAATCAGTTTGTGCATAGATAGGAGGATTTGGACTTGACAAGTTTGCCCCATGCAATCATGATACTCCCTTTCCTAAGACATACATATTAGAAGATCCTTTCAAGGAGATGACATCACTCGAGTCCTTCCATCACTGTGGGACCTCAAGTTAGAAGAATGAGTGACTAACTGTATCTTCCTGAATGAACTCTTGTTGGGATTATAGCATAACCATCCATAGTGCAAATGCTAGCTGGCCACTGATCCAGTCCAGAATTCTCAGTTAAAGTTGCTTATTTGTTTTATCTATAAAACAACATTTATGAGTACCTCCTATGTACCAGCACTGGGAATAGAGCAATAAGAAAGGCATACTTGGTCTTTGCCTCATGGGACTTAAGATCTAGTGGAGAAAACATGATAAAAGTACATAACAGATAAGCAAGAGAATTGCAAGTTGTGCTGTGTAATCAAGGAAATAAGCAGGATGATATGACAGAGTAACCAGAGAGGCCACTTTAGATAAGAGGGAGAGGGAGAGTCTGAATAAAGGAACCTTGGCCTAAGGCCTGAGAATAAGGCAGCCACCCAAAGATCTGTGGGAAAGAAGTCCAGGCAGAGGGAACAACCAATGGTAAAGGGTTTGGCATAGTCAAGGATCAGAAAGGGGACCACACTAGAATAGAGAGAGAAAAGGAAGAAATGACAGTTGGAAAGGTAGACAGGAATCAGATTTTTAGGGAGTTAGAGACCTTGGTAAAAGTTGTATGTGAATCTAATTATAAATAAATATTGTCTGAATATTCATAACTGGAGTGACTCAACTAACCTCCCTATAAAGCCAAGGGAATCTGTCAGAGTTGATCTCTCAGAAACTGTAGCATCTGGGAAATGTACCAAATCACTAAACCCAAAGTCAGGAGTATGAACCTCAGCTGTGTTCATTATAAAGCGATTATAACGACACCTGGCCAGTTCATTCCATGGGGCTCTTATCAAGTCTGGATAAAATAATGCATGTAAAAATACGTATTAATGCAGAGAACTGCACAAATACAAGGTGTTATTCTTGTGATTTCTGGCACAATCTGTCTCCTGTAACGATCTTTCAAACAAATTTCAGAGGGTAACAAGCCATCTGGACATTACATCCTGGGTAAAGCAGGGGAGAATGTGCCCAACCCATATGGTTATAGAAAGGGTTACATGAGGTTGCAAGTGTGAACAGGCCATACACAATGCCCCACCCCCACCCCCACCCCCCAGCCATAGCTGCCTCCTCCCAGCAAACTTGGTTCAATAGCTTAGCTCTGGATCTTTGACTATGTCATCTCTAGCTCCCACTTCAAAATTTACCTGTCCTATGGCCATGTTTTCATGATTCTTCTCTGTAAGGTAAAGAAGGATACACTTACGATATTCCCACCAAGTTATACCACCCATGTAAAATGAGCTAGTTTTCAGAAGACCTAAGCAGTACTTTTAATTGGGGAGATATCAGAAGTCATCTTACTACGGAAGTCATCAGAAAGCCATATATATGTAATTCTGGATTTTTTTGGACTCCCCAAATTATAGCTACTGATTCTTCCCATCTGTAGTAATGGCTCTCCCCAGAAGGCTGGACAAAAAAAAAACAGCACAACAGACATTATTACTACACAGTTCCCTTCACTTGGGTCTTATCATCCAATTCCAGGCCAGATCTTCCTGCTTTAACACTCCCCATGCCTAACCCAACATTTTGAGCATTTTCTCCTTCCTTCCTGCCTCACCAGGAGCTTATAGCTAAGGTGACAATATATCCCAGGATGGTCCTGGTTTTTACCTGTTTTTTTCTGGCATAGTTATTATGTTCACCTCTCTTTCAAATGTGTGCTAATACAGAAAATGAACTACATAAAAACCCTACCTGTAGCTGAATGAGGGAAGCTGGATGTCAGATCTAGGGTGAGAGCAGAGAAAAAGCAGATCAAGGCAAAGTTAAGAAGTTGCCAATATGGTCTCCCCTGCAGCTCCATTCTCCAGCTCATTGGGCCGAGGCCAGCACTTGCTGGAATCGTAGGTATTGTGGATGAGGCTGATTCTCAGGAAAAGGCATCTGATGAGCAAAATGAAAGAAAGAGATTCACAGAAATTACAGGTGAGAGGATGGGAAAGGAAAGTTTATCTTAAGGGGGCAGCAAAAGGTTGCACGTGCCCCATGAGGATGTGGGAAGACAGCATTTTGCTGCTTGGGTTTTATCTCCATTCCCAAGGGCAGGTAGAGTGCCCAGTGCTGGAATCTGGGCTGATTCCCTTTGCTCCTCACCACTCAGGTGTTCCTGCCAAGGACCATAGGGAACTCACTCATACCAGGCAAGTTGCCTGGATTAGTTCTTAGCTGCCTGGACCAGGAGGCACAAAACCAGGGTCTGGCCCCATTTGTCACTCAGTGACCTTGAGAAAGGTACTTTCACTTTGATGGACAAGTTTTTCATCTGCGAGGTAATGAGAGCTGAACTAGATGGTCTCTAAGGCAATAGTTCAAATTAATTATTTGTGTATTGCTTAAAGGATTTGAAGAACTTTCTCATACAGTTTTATGTTATTTAAAATGCGTTTTCAACAAAAGATATAACATTTTAAAAACTTAGTTATATCATTCTTTAAAAATGTATCCAAATACCACAGCCATTTTATACCCACCATCATCATTTTTAAAATATATCAATAAATTAATTCTTTAACACATGGAAATTTTACATTGTTCCCTTGTCATGTTGAACTTACTTCATTCAATTGACCCCTGATATATCTGTATGCTTAAAAGTCCTTTTAAAAATCACACTATTGTACTTTAATGGAATAAAAGTATGTAAACAGATTGAAACTTAAGAAATTTCCCATGATCATAATGTTCTAAGTGGGGAGGAGGGGCTTTTAGATGACATTATCACTACAATTGTTTTGACCAGCTATATACTCATTAAACTCTAAAGTAATTTTATTGGAAATGTATCTCTTAGTAAGATGGATAGGGCTGCTTTGGTTTTTAAGCAATTTCAGTTATTTATGACAGAGTATAATTTATCACATCAATTTTATTTCCCTTCTTTTTGGTTTTACAAATGTCAGTGCTGAGGAATATTGTTTATATAAATAAACATATGGCAAAGTCACTCGTTTCTTTGAAGTCCTGAGTTACATATAAAAAATGGACTGACGAATTTCAGAGGGAAGGCAGGGTTGGAGGAGTGGGTGTGGAGAGATTAATCAGGGAACTTATATGCATATATGCATAGCCCATGTACACAGACAATAAAGGCCTGGGAGGGGCGGGTGCGGGTGGATAGGGGTCAATGGGGAAAAAATGGGGGAACATCTGTAATATTTTCAACAATAAAGATAAATTTTTTTAAAATGGCCTTGTGATCCATTATCAAAAATAACTTTTAATGTGCTGTTCACTGACAACTCAACAGGTTCTCTTTCAATTTTTTTGAAAACAAAATCTTGGAAACGATTTTTTGCAAGAATTAGACTTGCAAAAGGACTTATTTCCCAATCTTTAAAGTTGTTCTTTCTCAAAACCAATGCCAATATTTTGAATTGTCCCTTTGTTTGGCCTCTCAGGGGTCTTTCCACTCTGTGGTAACACCCAGAATAAAATGCAGGGCAGGTGAGAGGTATGTCCGCCTTGGGTCAAATGAGAGAAGGAAGGCTGGGAGAGAAGCAGCCAGGAAACAGAACCAGCCTGGCAAGGTGTTTTCCCAGCCAAATGAACTCCAGGCGGGAGCACGTGTGCGCATTCTATATGTAGAAACTGATTCTCCCAACCTCCTCCCTGTGTGCACACACCCTGCAAGATCCTCATCCCCATCCTCAGGACCTCAGTTGGAAGATCCAGCCCTACCATCGAAAAGTGCGGGCAGTGTTAGTTTTAAGCGAAAACACTTGAAAACTTTTTTTAAGTTAATTTTTATTTGTTTATGTTTTATTAGGTAATACGTTCACCTGGTATAAAATTGAGAAGTACTGAAGGGTATACAGGGAGCCTCCACCCTCCCACTCCTATCATCCATCAGTTCTCTACTCCAGGCAATGATCTGAAGGTTTCTTGTGTAATTTGCCAAGATAATCTATGCATAGTCATGCCATTATGGACAGATTTTCTTTTCTCCCTCCTCTTTCATAATTGTCAGTGTACTCTACACATTACTTTGCATCTTGCTTTTCTTGTTATTGTTTTGCTTAGAAATTACATTAGAGATTTTTTTCATATCATCATATAAAGGATACCCTCATTCTTTGTTGGACCGAACAGTATTCCATTGAATGTTATAATTTCCTTCAACAGGCCCATATTGATGGCCTTTTAGGTTGTTTCTAATTGTTTCTATTTAAACAACACTGTGATAAATGTTTTGTATACATATCATTTTGCATATGTGTGACTATATTTGTTGGGAAACTTCTAAAAGTGGATAAAGGGCATGAGTTTGCATTATTTTGATTAGACATTAGTAAACTGCCCATCTCCAAGGAGGATGTACCAATTTAATATGCCACTAGCAAGGTTTGAGAGTGCCTATATTAGCTATCTATAAAGTCTATAACTATTACTGCCTAACAAATCACCCAAAACTGAGTGACTTCAAACAACAATAACTATATTTTAATCTTTCGTTGTTTCTGTGGGTGACTTGGCTGGGTTGTTCTGCTGTGGGATCTCTCAGGACGTTGCATTCACATAGTGACTAGGGCTGGAGTCATTTTAAAGACTTTCTCACCCAGCTGACGTGGCTCAGCCATTGAGCATCGACCTATGAACCAGGAGGTCACAGTTTGATTGCGGCCAGGGCACATGCCCGGGTTTTGGGCTCAATCCCCAGCAGGGGGCATGCAGGAGGCAGCCTATAGATGATTCTCTCTCATCATTGATGTTTCTATCTCCCTCTCCCTTCCTCTCTGAAATCAATAAAAATATATTTAAAAAAAATACTTTCTCAGTTATGTGTCTGTTGCAGGACTGGAAAGAGCAGAATCACCAGGGGATGGAATTACCGGGACCACTCAGTGTCTTTCTATCCTTTTGTGGTCTACTCTGGCCTCATGACATGAAGGTAACCAGACTTCCTTGGAAGTAAGAAGCAAGGGAGGTGCCCAGGGCACACGATTTAAGGAGGCACCTCTTTAAGGCTGACCCTGCCCTTGCATGACCCTTTCTTATAGTTTGTGCCCTGGCACCTCTCTTGCCTCACCTTGGTCCCAGCCCTGCTTACATGTCACACAGCATCCCCTCCGCTCTTCATTCTTCAGAAGAGCTACGAGCCCACCCAGAGGAAAGAGGAGGGAACCTAGGGGAGGGCACACCATCTTGATGGAAACAGTGGTGGTCATGCTGTACAAAGAGCTTTGCACCTTTCCAATCTGATGAGTGAAACATGGCTTTTTGTTTTTTAAAATAAACTTCTTTCTGTACATAATTGAACTGTACTTTTAAATTTGCATTTCTTTTATTACGAATGAGGCAAGTATCTTTTGAGTGTTTACTTCTTCCTTGGATGTCTTTATAGCCTTTGCCCATTTTTCTATTGGTTAAATCAATATGTGTGGAGATGAGGGAGAAAGGAAAGCAAATTGGTCTTTCGTCTATGATATGTTATAAACATTTCCCCTAGTTTATTGTTCACCTTTTGATTGCTTATCATAGCTTTTCCATGGAAAAAATAATTATTTTTGTATAAATTTCTCTTTCCTTTTAGTCATCTGGATTATTATTATTATTATTACTAGAGGCCCAGTGCACAATAATTCATGCACTGGGGTGGGGGGGTCCCTCAGCCCGGCCTGCACCCTCTTGCAGTCCAGGACCCCTTGGGGGATGTCCACCTGTCAGCTTAGGCTGGCTCCCTGGGGGATTGGGCCTAAGCTGGCAGTCAGACATCCCTCTAGCAGCCTGTGATCCCTTGAGGGATGTCCAACTGATGGCCAGGAGCAGGCCTAAGCTGCAGTCGGACATCCTTAGTGCTGCAGAGGAGGCGGGAGAGGCTCCCACCACTGCTGCTGCACTTGCAGCCGTCAGCCAGGCTTGTGACTGAGCAGAGCTCCCCCTGTGGGAGCACACTGACCACCAGGGGGCAGCTCCTGCATTGAGCGTCTGCCCCCTGGTGGTCAGTGGGCGTCATAGTGACCGGTCATTCCTGGTCATTCTGCCATTAGGGTCAATTTGCATATTACCCTTTTATTATATAGGATTTTTGGTCATACTTGAAAAAGTCTTTCTCGCCCTAAAATTGTAAAAGTTTTGCCATTTTCTTTCACTGTGTATGTGTTTGATTTGTTTTGTTTTTTGCATTTTTATTTTTAATGCATTTAGTATTTTTACTTGAAGTATGAGATACAGATTCAAATGTCCTATTTCTCAATGACTATCCAGTTGACTTGAAATGTCACCTATATCCTATCAAATTTATCAGGTCTATATGGCGTCTTCTGACCCACCCATTCATGTGGAACTTCATGTGATGGTTGCACACTGTTTTAAGTACTGTGGCTGTGTAATGTAATTCAGTGCCTGGTAGGGCTTTGGCCAGTGGAAATGATGTCCTTTCATGGAGTCACGAGAAAAGCATTTCAGGAGACTCACATATGGGAAGCTGAGATTTTGCAGATTCATTGTAGAAGCAAAATCAAAGGACTGCCCTGGGATTCCCAGTGTCCCATCTCTGTTCCACCTACTATAGGAAAAGTCCAATCTTGTCTTCATCAGGCCCAGAATAGGGCCAGTGTCCAAACATCTTGCACCATGGCTCAGTCCAGTCTGGTCTTTGTCACCATCTGACTGGCTTAGTCTGTGTTCCCAGCTGCACTTCAGCTGACTATGCCCAGTCTCACACTTGGAATCCATGTGGCTACTGGCTGTGTGGCTGCTAGCACCACATGGCTGCTCTGGAGGGAAAACATGCAAGCAAATGGGGCGATGGCATGTTACCAAGTGAGAGAGAGAAAGAAAGAGAGTGAGCGACCTTTGTTAAGCTTGGGTTATATTATCTTGGGTTTGGGAAGGACCAGGCACTTCTTCAAACTAACCAATCAACTACCTAGCCTTTCTGAGGCTTCCATCCCCTAACCAATCTATTTTCTAGATCTTCTGGAGTTTTGTACCCCTTATCGAATCCAATCCTTTTCCCAGGGTAGACCGATAGGTCCCTATTGTCACCATCTTAGCTTCCACTGGTATGTGTTCAGGAGAGGAATTTCCTCTTTATTGTTTTCTTAAATATATATTTTTATTGATTTTTTTAGAGAGAGAGGAAGGGAAAGGGATAAAGAGACAGAAACATCAATGAGAGAACACTGATTGGCTGCCTCCTGCATACCCCCTACTGGGGATCAAGCCTGCAACCTGGGCATGTGCCTTGACCAGGAATCGAACCAGTGACCTCTTAGTTCATGGGTTGATGCTCAACCACTAAGCCACACAAGCTTGGCCTTTTTATTGTTTTTACTAGAGGCTCAGTGCCCAGATTTGTGCACCAGTGGGGTCCCTTGACCTGGCCTGCGCCCTCTCGCAATCTGAGACCCATCAGGGGATGTAGGACTGCTGGCTTCAGCCCAATCCCCACAGGCCAGGCTGAGGGACCCCATCAGTGCATAAATCCATGCACCAGGCCTCTAGTATGCATATAAGATCTTTGGTTAATCTCTTCCCACCCTCCAACCTCCCCCCTTCCCTCTGAGATTCATCAGTCTGTTCCATGTTCCCATGCCTGTGCATTGAGCACCTGCCCCCTGGTGATCAGTGCATGTCATAGCTACAGGTCGAATGGTTGCTCAGGCTTTATATGTATAGACTAGAGGCCCAGCACATGAAATCGTGCAGGTAGGGTCCCTAGGACCTAGTCTCCTGCAATCAGGGCCATCTTCTGCCTGTTCACCAGTCCCCAGGCCGAACGCCGCCTCCGCCACCGGGCTGTCAGGCCGTTGGAATCACCAGCTCATCCCCAGCTGCTCAGGGGCTCAGTCTGCAGGAAAGCAGGCGCCAGTGACTTCACCTCCATGCGTGTGCACCGGGCTGGCTGCTGATGGAACACGCTGCCTGCTTGGGCGCTCATGTTGGGGTGGGTAGGTCACGGGCACACCCCGCAGCTTCTGTCAGTACCTCAAGCCCCAGCAGCAGTGGCAGCAGCGGCCACAACACCCGTGTGAGCAGCCCCAAGTGGACAGAGCATTCCATCAGCGGCCAGCCCAGTGCATGCACCTGGAGGTGAAGTCACTGGCACCTGCTTTCCTGCAGGCCTGAGTCCCTGAACAGCCAAGGATGAGCTGGTGATCCCAATGGCCTGACAGCCAGCCTGGTCCTCTCACCACCCACCCCACTTCCCCCGTTCACCAAGGCTGACCCATTGGAGCCTGCAGACCAGAGGCAGGGACCAAGAGGTCAGCCGTTCAGCCCACTCACCAGTCCCAGGCCTACCCCACCCCACCCCGCTGTGGGCCGGAGTGATCAGTCATTTGGTCATCACGGTCATAATGGACAGTGGCTTTTTATATATAGGGAGAGATTCCTCTCCTGGTAATCTGCAGAGAGACTCCACCGGGGGTTCCCTGGGCAGTGTGTGAAGCTATAGTTTCCTAGAAAAGCAGGTTCAAGTTGTTTAGGCTTCTTAACGTCTGATTCCCTTTACTCCTTTCCTTTATTAATATCTAGCTACCTATTATAACAGAGCTCCTTCTTATCATTCTCATAATTTTCTGGAATATTGTTTTTAGTTTATTTTTCCATGAAAACATTTCTAAAGTTAATTGCATGGTGATATTACCAGTCACAAAATGTGATTAGGATGCATGAGCCACACTGGGGTTTTGGGGATTTTCTGCACATAAAAGAAGGAAATGGGAGGTAACCTGGCCTCTGAGAAAGTAGACTGGCACTCAGAGGAGCTAATTTCCATCTCAAATCTACAGATTATTCTGTAGCCCTGATCCAAGCCATGATGATACTTGAACAGAAATGACCCAAAGTGGTGAAGATTAATGAGGGGGGCGGGGAACCCTAACTTTTTATAAGATCATTTCCCTGTTTTAATAATTTTATTATGCCAAATCTCTCAGAGTAATAAAATCTTTCCTTAGTGATTAGGAATCATGCATAATTTCTGATTGTTCTTCTGTGGTATCATTTGGGTATAATTTTCCAAAAAAGCAAATTTTTCCTAAAAGCCTGGTACGGGAGTGGTGAATAGGATTTAGTCATTAGAGGTTTTATTCACAAGTACTGTGTTAGGCTTTTTGATATTTTTCAACAAACAGATGAATCTAATGAAAATCTCCTAGAACCACATTTTTGTAACTTTTCCATTTCGGTTTCAGGATGGTAAACATTCACATTTCTATGCTCTGACTAATGTACAACAATTTTAAACGCATAGGGTTTGGCTCTTATTGAAACTCTTCTACTGAAGGGATCAAAGGGGTTTTGCTATTGTTTCTTTCCCATTCTCCTGGGACACTGGGAGACCCTGCAGCCTCCTGAGGTGCACACTTGTAAAATGCCTTGGATTTGCAGAGCTGTTGCTATTATTATCTAATAACCAACCTCAGGAGTTCTATCAAGAAAAAAAGCACAGCTCAAAAGTTCAAGTAAAGCATGAATGAAGAGCCAACAGAACTGAAGATGTGAGAACCCTATATATTGAATTGTGGCACCAAAGAGATATATCCAAGTCCTAAACCGTGTACTTGCGAATGTGACCTTATTTAGAAATAGAGTCTTCAAAAAGTTATTTTTAAGTGAGATATAATTTACATATAACATTATGTGAGTTTAATTTGTACGGCGTGTTGATTTGATACATTTATGTATTGCAATCTGATTACTACCGTAACTTTAGCTTATACCTCTATCACATCATAGAATTACCCTTTCTTTTTTGTGGTACGAACACTTTAGATCCAGTCTCTTAGCAATTTCAAAGTATCGAAGTCAGTTTGTTGACTGGAAAATAGGGTCACTGCAGATGTAAATAAGGTTCTCTAGATAAGGTCATTCTGCATTTAGAGTGGGTCCCACATCCAATGGCTGGTGTGCTTACAGGAAAAGGGTGAGGGAGCCTGGACACGCAGAGACACAGAGGAGATGAAGGGAAGGTGGAGGCAGAGACTGGAACGATGTGTTTACAACCCAAGGAATGCTAATGCCAGGCAGAGACCAGAAGCTAGGAAACAGGGAGGGAATGGATTCTCTGCCTGAGCCTCCAGAAGGACCAACCCTGCTGACACCTGATTTCAGACTTCTCGTCCACAGAACTGTATAAGAATCAGTTTCTGTTGTCTTAAGCCACCCAGGTTGTAGTCATTTTTTATTGGAAAAATTTTATCTATCTATCTATCAGCCACAGGAAGCTAATACAAACCCTTTTGCATGTCAAGAGAGTCTGAGCTGCCCTGGCCAGTGGTGCTAAGTGGTTAGAGTGGTGGCCTGTGGATGGAAGGGTCATAGGTTTGATTCCTCACCCAAGGCACGTACCTGGGTTTCAGTTCACTCCTTGTCCTCTGGTCAGGGCACGTGTGGAGGCAACCAATGGATGTGTCTCTCTCACATCAATGTTTCTCTCTCTCTTTGTCCCTCCCTCCCTCCCTTCCACTCTCTCTGAAAAAAAGCAATGGAAAAAATATCCTTTGGTGACGATTAACAAAAAACCTTAAGAAAACAAGAGAGGCTGTGCTGAACAGCTTTTGTTCAAGTCCAGCAAAATTGTCAACTAGAAGAAATACTCCTTCAGCAGCTTCCTCCCTTCCCACAGTCCCATTCTATCCAGAGTCCCATGCCCCATGCCCCCTCTGCAGCGCCCCTCAGATTTCTCCTTTGTGATTTTCCCTCCTCCAAGTTCTAAAAGCATCCTCCCTCCCTCTTCAAATAGCCCCCTGTGCTAAGACCCCCACCAGTGATCAGCTCACAACAGCTTGCACACTTGCTCACAGCATGGTAGAGGCCAATAATATGGGGTGTTGACCCCCTCAGGAATAGTCTTATTTTTAAAACAGTTGGAAAGGGCTTTACCACAAAGGGCTTCTCTGTACTGATGGAATCTCTGGAATTGGCATGTGGGTGGGGTGGGTGGTTGCGCAGGGGCTCTTCTCCCATCCCCATACCTCCCTGCCTCTCCCCCACCCACCTCTGCCTTCCCGGAGACCCTGATTTCTGTGGTGTCATTAGAACAAAGAAAGGGCCCACCATCTCCATATGTACAGCTGCCTGTCCAGGCCCAGCCCCCACGATGAGCAGGGGCCAGGTTGGCCACAGCAGATTGTCCTGGAGATGAAGGCTTATGGGGAGTGTGGAGAAACTGCTTGGAAGCAAGGGCGATTTGCCACAAGGGCCATGTGTAGACAGAACTGGCTAAGTAATTTTCAGGGCCTGGTGCAAATGAACATGGGGGCTCCTTGCTCAAACTTAATAAGAATTTCCGGATGGTGACAGCAGAACATCAAACTATGCCAGGGCCTTTCAAAGCGCTGGGCTCTGTGCCACCACATAGGCTGCACACCCATGAGGGGGGGTCATCAAAAGCTTTGACTCAGAACTGAGGGGCTATGCTAATGTGGGTCCATGAGTGTCTGTTTGTAGAATCCAGTTCATCCCAGAAGTCGGTGCAACATAAAGAGAAGCTGCCTCCATCAAAAATGTGGGCAGGCAAGGGAACCTCAAGGGAGGTTCAGAAGAGTTTGTGTAGGGAAAAAACATAAAACAGAAAAGTGATGAGATATTTAAATTCCTCCACCAGGAGGGGTCCTGGTGGCCAGGGGGAGCTCTTATTTTTGGATCTCACACAGTCATCCTGCCTCTGCAGGCCCAGGACCTAAATAGCTTTGCATAAGCAAAGGGGGAAGAGGGTTGGGGAGTTTGGGGTGAGGGAGAAGGTTAGGATGCTGATGCTGAGGGGACCCATGGGGGAAGGGACCAAAGGGAAAGACTTGGGGGCGGGGGGAAGAGACACTTAGCTATGAAAAATCATGAAGAAGAAACAAAAAAGGTTGGTAGGCAGAGTCTGGCTGGGGTGGGTCTAATTACTGAGGAGAGGAGGGTATGCAAGACTGAAGGTGGTTTAGCGCTGGAGCCGGAGAATGGAAGCCCAGGCTCCTTCCTGGCTGATAGCAGATAAGGCCCTGCTGGTCCCCTGGCTAAAGTCATGCGATTCATTTTCCTCCTGCCTGGATCGCCTTGGGCTTTAACCCTAACCATATTCAAAATTACTGTCATGTTATATCCCCTCTGGCTCTTGGATATTTTGCTGATGAGTATAACTGTATTATTTTTCTAGTCAATAAACACTAGTGAATGACGTTTTAGTCTCAAAAGTGCAATCTCCAGAGATCTGTAGTTGGAGGGATGTAAGTATGTCTGGTGGAACTCACCTGTGGTTAAGTTGGTCTGAAGCCAAAGTGCATGCCGTGGAAACAGTTCTGGAAAGGAACACAGCATAGTTTCTCTTTCCAGTTGCACGCAAAGAAGTTTTTATTTGTCCTAAGTAAGTGTCCAACAATGTCCCACCTAAAAAGGCTCTACAGATGAGATGCCTCAAGATACAGTATGTCCCCTAGAAACCCTGAGAATGTTCCCACTGGTGGTGTTCAATTTCCATAAACTACACTGGTGTGGATGAAGGGGGGAGCATGGTTATGTTTGACATTCTCGTGTAGGGTGGGGAAAGGTGCTTCCAGAGGCCCCCTCTTTGAGAAATACCACCATTTCTTTCCACTCTTTCAATCTGAACCCTTAGCTGCTCCACTCTGGGGAGATTCCCAGGCACAGCACACTTACACAGGACAAAGCAAAAACCAGACATTCACTCCTAGCCTGTGGTTTCTCCTTCAGTTCTCAGGCATAGAATTAACTCAGGTGTGTAATCTTCTAAAGGTATCACTTCAGATCTACTGTATGTGCCTTGGTGTCTGCTTATGGAACTGGTATTTGTATTCATTCAAGTAGGCCAGAAAATATTAATATTATGAACTCCTAAAATGCCACTTAGTAAAGAAGGTGTGTGTTTTTTAAAGCATTGTTTCCTTATACCAGTGGTCGGCAAACTCATTAGTCAACAGAGCCAGATATCAACAGTACAACGATTGAAATTTCTTTTGAGAGCCGAAAACCGACTTCTGCGCACGGGCCACGAAGTTTCAATCGCACTGTATGTGCGCACCCGCACGTGGTATTTTGTGGAAGAGCCACACTCAAGGGGCCAAAGAGCCGCATGTGGCTCTTAAGCCGCGGTTTGCCGACCACTGCCTTATACTATAAAAATACAGCAACACTTGATTATAGAACTCTATGTTGTAAGTTAGGGTTACATGTGGCATTTGATTCCTGAATAGGGTGTTTGCTAGCTTAAAATAATTTTCTTTTTCATCCTTTAATACTTGTCATCCCTCCATTCCAGCCCCCCACTCCTCCCGCACCCACCCCACCACCAGAGGTCTCATTCCATTGTTGAAAGGACTGAGTGAGATCATCCACTTGGGGATTCCAGCCGTCAAGTCAAATGTTTGGGTTTGTTTTGTTTGGTAGATGAAAAAGCCCAAATTGGCTGTCTCCCAGGCCATTCTATATAACACTGTGTGAAAGCCAAGACCAAGGGTCCTCCCAAGAAACAACAGAAAATGGATAATCCCGTGAGCTAAGAAGCCAACATTCTCCATTACTTCCCACCAGAGCTTTTCGAATTCCAACACGTTTGCTTGTTGATAGTCTCCAGAAGTAGTGGGCGAAGGAACAACCACAGCTGCCAGGTTCATTGACTCATTCGTTCATTCATTCATTCCAACAAACATTTACTGAGCACCTACCATGTGCCAGATACTGTTCTGAGCTGTGTGTCTATAGCTGTGATCAAGATGTTAATATGGAGATAAAAGATTCAGGACACTCATAAATCATACCATATGGACAAAAAGCCAACCCTGGAAAGAGAAACAGAGTCTTAGAACCTTACGACAAGAACACTGTCATCAACTGCCTCTGACCTCCACCCTCTACGCCACACCATCCTGACAAGTGAAGATAGCCAATGGCAGAAAATTCACTTCTCAAATAAGACTGCTCTTCCCACCCACCCCAGCTTTATTCCCTAGAATTACCAGAACCACCGTGTCCCTTCTCCTACACGATCACCCTGCCAAAGTTAGAAGGCAGCTGCCATGTTTCTGTAATTCAATGTAGGGACAAGGATGTGGGAGGCTGGCCTAGACCGAGTCCAAACGGAAGTGCAGAAATGCCTAGGCTTCTCCAGAAATTGCTGGTGTGTGCGTCCACCAGAAGTCTGTTTGAATGAGACTGTGAAGATCCTATTAGGAATTAAATCATCCAGAGAGAGGAATAAGACTGAGGTGACCAGCTCCACCCAGTCACCAAGCCTGGATCATTCAGAAAGGGGCAAACCTGGTCAGAGCTCTGGGTCCCAAAACAGACTTTTTTGTATGTACACCTACTACAGAAAAGGTGTAAGACAAAAATGTCGATTTTTTTTTCTTTCTGGGAGGTGGGGTTATGAATGATTTTAATATTTTCTTTATACTTCTTAATATTTTCTATAATAAATGTATAAAACCTATTCATAGATTAGAATTTTATTTAAAAATCATTTAGAAACTGATTTTCTACAGTAATTCAACGAATGCTCTTTTTCACTTTAGGACAAAGGCCCTTTAGTTTCTAAAAAACAACATTCTGTTAATATTAGCAAACATGCATTATAGAAAATGCTGTGAGGGTTAGTAATGATGCATTATAGAATGGCTCCTGGTTATCTGTGCTATCTGTTGGTATTAGCCCTCTCTCTCACCAACAGTGTGAAAAGAAAAGTACCTGGAACCAGGCCCATAAAGACACTTCCAAATGCCTTCATGACTTTCTTTAAACAAACAACCAGCCCGTGTTCATCATCTGTATAGTTTGAAAAAATAAAAGTAACCACCAATAGAAACTCATTTTCCCTAAAGGATCTCTCAGAGAAGGCTAGAGATGGGCATTAGGGCAGAATTTCTAGAGCAGTTAAGCATTGCTTCTTAACACACAATCACATTCAATAAAATTGTTTTTCAGATGTTTGAGAGATTTATAAAACTGATCAAAGACATCCATACACATCAAAATTACTATCTAGACAACGTAGCTTATAGTTATAGGAGTCAGGGAAATAGTAACTTGGCATTATATTTGGTGACCAGTGATTATTTTGTGCATGGCGTAAGATTTCCAGTAAGCATCTAAATGTTTTCAAAACGATGAATCCCATTTTCCTTACCCCTGTTGGTTGGGTGGTAATGATTTTGTTTCTTTCTAACATGATGGAAATCACACAAACAAAGCTGCTTTCTATTTCAACACTGGGTCGAAGGTTACAGGGTGAAAATGTTCACACTAACCTGGTTTTAAGACTGGCTCACTTGAAATGCATGTTTCCAGATGGGCCCTGGGATGGGATGGAGTCTCCGTGGAGACCAGAGGTACTGAGGGGTTAGAAGTGAACTTGACTCATTGGCAGCTCATTGGCAGTCTTTGATCTGGAAAGTGGCCTTTAATGTAACTGAAATAAATATTTCAAATCCAAAGAGGAGAGGGGAGGATTGAAAGCATTAAAATCATTGCCCAAGACTTGTGATTTTTTATGGTCCAGTTTTCTTTTCTTCCCCAACTCTTAGTCTTATATAATGATGGCTCCTTCACAGTTGCTACAGAAATATCTGACTTAAGTGTGACACTTGAGGTGACTCTCTGGTTCCTAGAAGGAAGTATACCTACACTGAGGACTGCTCTCATCTCAGAAGAAAGGTAACTTTAGAGAAAATAAAACATGGAAAAGTTGACCCTGTAGGTTTTTTTGATAAAGTATTTGGGATCCTCTAAAATTAACTTTAAATGAACCCTATGTTGCAGCCTAGCTGTAATCTGATAGTTCACCCAAACATGCATTTAAAGTCAAACCTCTACTGTTAGCACGAGTTCCTCTGTGTGTTTCAGGGCGTTCTTGCTAGAGGCAGAGTTCACTGTTCCAAAGTTCAGATCCTGGAACCAGACAACCGAGGTTCAAATCCCAGCTTCACTACTTAGTTGTGTGACCTTGAACAAGTCACTTAATCTCTGTGCTTTGGTTTTCCACATTTGTAAAGAAACAATGACAGTAGTTACCTCATACAATTGGTGTTAGGATTAAAAGAGTTAATGTACATAAACCATAGAGAATAGTGCGTAGTATACAGCAAATACCACATAAAAACTCCTCTCGCTTTTTTGGGGGGAAGACCAGAGGGGAGAGCACCTAGCCCTCCCTTTCTACAATGTATGAGAAAACAAGAATAACCACTGTTGTTATTGTGGCTGTTCCTGTGATGTAAAAGAATGAATATTATTCCCCTTAAAGTTTCTAATTTGTTATCAAACAGAAAATCTGGCATGGGAGAGAATGCAACTCCATATTTTAAAATCATAACTATACTTGTTCCTTTATAGGTGTATGCGTGTGTATACATTTTCAAATGTGACTCCTTTAAAGGGACATTTCATAAATTCTCTACATGGGAAAAAGGCTGAAAATGTGTCAGCTTTTTTCAAGCTAGTAAAGCAGTGAACCTAAATGAGATTTTAATCTAAACCTTATATAGGAATAACAGCACTTCCTATACTATTATATCATCCCCAGTTCCCTCCAGCATCCTGTTTACCTTCTTCCCTGCAGCTGTTTGCTGGGTGTTGGCACTGGGAAACCACCTACTAACAAGACCATTTGGCCTTCCTGGTCTGCGTGAAGACCATTCTCCCTTATGACGTGAACTTATTTTTCATTTGTTTTGCGTGGGGGTTTTCGTGCACCGTTCCTTCCAAATTTTAGTTTCCTTTAGCTCCTCCTAAAGTTCTAAGGTGAGATCTTTTCTCGTTCTTCCCTTCAGTAGTTACGTGGCGTTTCCTGCTTGTGGGCTTCACTTCCCCGAATTCTGATGCGCTGCACCAACTTGGAAGGCCTTTTATTTTTCCTGCCCAGGTCGTCTGTGCAAATCATTAAAGCTGGAGGCTACTATTAATGCCTGGTCAGCGCCATGAATGTCGTCTCCCCTCTGTAAAAGTTCACTTTTCGGTTCAGGGTCTTTTATGGCCGAGCTTGTTAAGAGTCTTTACTGCTTGAAAAAGTTGCCTCCTAAAATCTTAAGATTTCCTGTTTCTATACAGGGCAGGGCCCTGAACTCTCGATGCTCTGGCAGCTTCTGAACTTTGCCAGGGGCTCCGAGTGGCACCCAAGAAGAACTGCCTGGGAATTTAAAAGCAAGTGTCTGCTTAGCTGCTGTGGCTCTGCCCCCGTCTAGAGCTGGTACTGCCAAGGGGGCGGCCTGCACCGATGTCAGGGTCCTGGCAGAGCTGGAGGGGTCTTGGTACCAAAAGAGGAAAAGCCACCCTCTTCTCAGTCCCCCAGCTGAGTGGATAGAAACCAAGGACTGAGTTCCGACAATTGTGGCTACCAGACAGACAGTTCTCTTTAGCTCCTGTCCATACAGATAGTCCTTACAGGAGCTCTGGACGTCCCCAAATCCCTTCAGTGGCCACTAGGACCTAGAGGGCGTCATACTCTGTCTCTGCTAGAGTAGGATGCTAGTCACAGATCGGAGCAGCTCTGCAGGGCTCCCTGAGTTTCTAACCCCCACCCTGTCTCAAATGCTCCCCCTCTACAGCTGTCCCTGTGGAATAATTGTTACTCAGGATGCCAGCAAACTTGCGTCTCCAAGCAGGGGATCTCTTCCCCACTTTGGGAAGTGAGGTGTTTGAGGCAGAATTAATCACTGGAAGCTGCTTTATGCTGCAAAGTCTCAACCGAGTCCTCGAGAGGGGCCAGGACAAAGCCAGCAGACCCCTGCCACAGGGCTTGTCCCCACAGTGGCGAGTTCCTGGGTCCAGAAGAACCAGGCGAGGTGCTCACCCATTTGGCCAGAAGCAGCAAATCCCTCAGCAGTCTTGCCCAAGCATGTTCTCACGACGTGGTGGAGGAACAGAAAGGAGGGCGTGGACTCATGCAGCCTATCCGATCCTGTTTGTGAGATGTTGCTAACTAACCATCCTAGTAGCCAAAGTAAGCCACATGGCCCAGCCCAGATCCAAGGAGTAGGGAAATAGACTATCTCTTTAGTGAGAGGAACTATAGTCACATGGCAAAGGTTGGTGGATGCAGGGAGCATTGCAAATACCACCCTTATTCTGGCCCCAACTGGTGCTAAGCTCACTCCACAGGGAAGATGAACTCCCATGATAGCAACCCCAATATGGTGATAGGGTACCACCAACAAAGTCAAATCTTTGTCCCCATGACCGATCTAGGAAGATCTCTTTGTTAGATTGTTTATTGTGAAGAGTGTTTAGCACAAAGTCATTTTGTTGTTTGTTTGTTTTAGGCAAGTGTTGGGAGATAATTCTCCACAGGTCTCTCCTGTTTCTTCATGTCTTGTGAGCAGAGGCACTAACTGTCATTTGTTCCTAATTATATTTTCAAGTATGTCTGTATAGCCAATAGCCTTGGAGAGAGAGGGAGTGGCTCCCTGTGAAGCAGAGGGCAAAGGGCAAATGTCTTCCTACGAAGGGGAAATCAGGCAGACTTCCTTACTGCTCATTATAAAATATTCAAGTTCCTCCAAAGTCGTGGTTTATCAATTGTGAACAAAGCCACAGTGTGTGTAACATTTGTTTGTGTCCCTCAGCATTGCCCCTGTGGGACTGGGGTCAGTGAGGTGGGGGCATGGGGAGAGGGGGAGAGGGGGAGAGGGGAAGAGAGAGCAATGCAGATATGGAGCTCATGCTTCTTGCTGTGCTGTGAGCAACAAAATTCTCATGAGCAACAGGAGTCTCATGTCTTCTGCCAGCATCCATGAAACTATGCAAGCTAACCTGTAAGTTTGCAATTAGGGCAAAGCTCTCAGACCCCTCATGACTCTTGACAAGTCCTAGCAGGCCATCTTTGGATCTTGCTCCTAGAAACACCAGGATCTATTTTTCATCATGATGCTGAGCCCACCCTAAGGGGAGATCCAACTCTCCAAACTAGCTCACATATTCTTCCCAGGCCCAGTCCTGACTCAGGTTCTCTATGCTCTTATTCTCTGTGCACATTCAGAAGGTGGTTTATTGAAATGTGAGCCCCCTTTACCCACCCCACTTTGGCAGGGGCTTCCCTAAAGACCTCCTCCAATAGTGCTTCCTAGAGGCATACACCCTCTCCTGGACCAAAAATACAGGGCTTGAAGTACTTCTCTTGTTCAAGTTCTCAGAATAAGTTCTGAGGTTTGATGTTTTTCTCCAACTAATGTCAAATAGCAGGCCTGTAATTTTCCTAAATTTAAGAGTATTTTCCCCTGGCTTTCTGGCTGGCTCAGACTTGTGAAAATATTCTCCATTTCAACCTCACTTCCTCTAACATTGTGCAAGACAGTGTGTGGCAAAGGCTTAGAATATAAAACGTTTCTGACATTTCACTCTGACTTGCCAATTTTTCATTCAATTCTTTTCCTTTTTATTAAGACAAATTAGAAAGCAATCGCTCCATAACCTTTGGCTTTGTTATTTCTTTATCCTTTGTGCTACCCAGTCCTATTTCCCTGTCCATCACTCTTTTCTATTGATTTTGGATGGTTTGGTGTTTGCCTTTGTGCTTTGCAAAGAGAGCCATTGATTTTGAATAGATCTAGAAATGTTGGGAACATTTGGCGACATAGCCGTCTTAGTGTTGCTTCTGAAGGCATTAGACATTGTTTTGCAAGTAAGTTTATTGTCTCAGTCTGTGATTATGGAAATAAAGACTGTTGACAGCTAGCTGTTGGCAAAGACCTTTAGAGTTATCTACGTAGCCATGACAACGAGAGGCAGGAGTGACCTGTTGAATGTCCTACTGAACCACTGATAGCAAATGTGTCTTCAATTTCAACTCTAGGAGAAAAAAACAAGAAGAAGAAGAAAGGATATGGCTTAACAGAAAGAAAAGTTTGGATGGAGAACCAGGAGATCTGAATGTAGGTGGAGTTCCTCGCCAGGCTCTGGAGAGAAAGGCTGTTGAATAACTCACAAATAGAAGGTTGTAGCATACAAACTATTCTAGAATGTCCCTATAGGATCATGTGTTTAGTGAAGGATACCTTATGTTTTTATCTTTACTTCTCACAAATCATCCCCCAGATTCTTACCCAGTCTCTGGAATACAACTCATGAGAAATTAGTGGCCAAAGGGTAAGCAGTGGAAAAGAGCAAAGGAAAAAATTTAAATCATCTTTAGGCTGGAGAACTAGATGCTAATCAGTTGAAAACCTATGAGTATATAGGACGGATGATGTGGGATGAGCTCAGCCAGCTCCCCAGCCCCAGAGATGACCCCTGAGGATGGCCAGAAGGAAGACTTTGCCCAGGAAGCTGTCTCAGGTGTTTGCTCTGACTCATCGGGATGCTGCCAGGCTGACCTGCCCAGTGTCCCCATCACTAAGGTCATCCCTGTCAGTGCTCTAGCTCTTTAGAAGTAAGGAACTGTTCCTCTCTATCAGTGCTTATGGGGGCCCGGCAGCTGTGGCTCGGTGATTGAGTGTTGACCCATGAACCAAGAGGTCACAGTTCAATTCTAGTCAGGGCACATGCCCGGGTTGTGGACTTGATCCCCAATACGGGGGGTGCAGGAGGCAGCCGATCAAGGATTCTCTCCATCATTGATGTTTCTCTCTCTCGCTCTCCCTTCCTTTCTGAAATCAATAAAAATATTTTTTTAAAAAAGAAAGAAATAGGTGACTGAATAATGACAGCTGAGATTACAACCCATAGGCTTATAAGCTAATTCACCTGCCAGTCAAGCAAGACTGTTCAGGGCAAACCTTCAAAGGGGGAACGAAGAAATATCTCAGGAACACTCACCCATTTCATTCCAGGTGGAGTCACCCTGGGTTCATTCAGATTCATTCATGCCTTTTATCTTCCTGAATATTCAGGGGAAGCTGGGGTCCTGTGACCAACTAGAAGCCAAAATCTTTTTGAGGTCATTTTATTCTTGATTTTCATCTAATGGGTCATTCTCATATTGGCGAGTCACTGTGTCTCAGGCCAGCCTGCTAGGCACCTCTGCCTCTCCCTCAACTAATCACAGCAGTATGTTGGGGTGGGAATGCAGGGGTGGGAGTTGGGCAGAGCAAGCCTTCCCTGGTTGACCACGTTTACAGAAGGCTGAGGAGAGACCCTGCTCACACCACACCCCAACTTATCTTACCCAGCTCTTCCTCCCCGTTGATGAGGTGACTCACATTTACTCTTTGTGGAATATCTGGAATCCCGTAATCTTATAACATTCATTTCAATTTGTTACCTTCCACAATTTTTATCTCACCCAATATTTGAAGTAAAAGAACCTAGGAAATGAGTCATCCTGGGTGTAAACTCATTTCAGTGGGGAAAAAACAAAAACAGTCGTCTTTAATCTGATAAAGGATACCTACCAAATTCCTGCTGAGAATGGTTAAGTACATAATGGAATGTTACCCAGAAGTGAAAATAAATGAATTACAGCTATGCAAGAAAATGGATGTATTAGAAGCGATGTTGAGTGAAAAAAAAAAAAAAAAAAAAAAAAAAGATTCCCAGTCCATATGCTACAATCTCCTATTTATGAGTTATTCAGCAGCCTTTCTCTCCAGAGCCTGGTGAGGAATTCCACCCAGCCTGAGCACATCAAAAAAAGTAATTATCTATATATTGTATATAATAACATAGCAATTTTATTAGGATAAAATCTAGCTAAATGAGCTAGCTAATAGATATTTTAGTAGTACATATGTGTGAAACACCATGTATGTGTATGCATTTCCTGTGGCTGCTGTAACAAATAACCACAAACTTTGTGTCTTAAAATAACAGATTATCATTCTTTCACAGTTCTGGAGGCCGAAAGTAACAAATAACCACAAACTTTGTGTCTTAAAATAACAGATTATCATTCTTTCACAGTTCTGGAGGCCGAAAGTCAGAAATCAGTTTAATGAGGCTAAAATCAAGGTGTCGGCAGGACTGTGCTTCCTCCGGAGGCCCTAGGGAAAAATTCATCCTTTGCTTCTTCCAAGCTTCCTGTGGCTGCCAACATTCCTTGGCCACATCGCCCCAACGTTTGCCTCCCCGGTCACATTACTTTCTCCTCTGCTAGAGGCAAATCTCTCTCTGCCTCCATTTCATAAAGGACACTTGTGATTGCATTTAGGGCCCATCGGGTTGATCCAAGATAATCTCCACACCTCAAGATCCTTACCTTAATTCAATCTGCAGACTCTGCCAGGGATTAGGATGTTTCAGGGGTCTATTTTTCAGCCTACCTCTAGGTTGGGTAAAAATACTAAATTCAGGATCAGTGGTCCTGGAACCGGCTTGCACGGTCTTGCAAGAGTTGATTCTGCACATCTCCTCCCAGCTCCACACGCCAGTTACTTCCGGTTGGTAGCTTGAAATCAGACCTGTGGGGAAATTTACACCACAGAAATTGAGGAGCATTATAAATCAGAGCTTTCTCCCCAGAGAACTGGTTTACAATGCCAGGAGTGACTCTCTTAGGCAGAGGGTGAAATTGGTTTGGGTAATAATCTAGTTTTTAAACTGTGTAGTTTAAGATGTTTGTCTTATTATTTTTTAAGATTTTTAAATTTTATTTTTCAAGATTTTTAAATTTTATTTTTCAATTACAGTTTGCATGATTGTCTAATTATTATGACAACTTTATTTTTTAAGGTGATTTTTCTTATTTTTATATATATTTTATTGATTTTTTTACAGAGAGGAAGGGAGAGGGAGAGGGATAAAGAGTTAGAAACACTGATGAGAGAGAAACATAGATCAGCTGCCTCCTGCACACGCCCTACTGGGGATGTGCCCGAAACCAAGGTACATGCCCTTGACCGGAATTGAACCTGGGACCCTTCAGTCTGCAGGCAGACGCTCTATCCACTGAGCCAAACCGGATAGGGCTATTATGACGACTTTAAATAGATTTACATATATGTGTGTGTATACACACACACTATATAGAATGTTGAAATTTTTTTATTTGAAGAGATAAAAGGGAAGGCAGCAGGAAGTGCCTGGTCTTTCAAAAAAAGAAATAAAATAATACCAACTGCTGGTGAGAATGTGAAGATATTAAACCTTTCATACATTGCTGGTAGGAATGTAAAATGGGACAGCCATTCTGGACAATAGTATGGCGATGTTTTACAAAACTAACATACTCTTATGGTACAACCCAGCAATTGCTCTCCTGGGAATTTATCCCAAAGGAATGCTAATTTCTGTTCACACAAAACCTAGGCACAATGTTCATAGCAGTTTTATTTGCAATAGATAAAAATTGGAAACCACCAAAATGCCCTTCCTTCAATGGGTTACTGGTTACACATACTATTGTATTTAATTATTGACACATGTGAAGACTTGAATAAAATTCAAAGGCTTTATACTGAGTGTAAAAGCCAATCATAAAAGTTCACATATTGTGTGAGTCCTTTTATATTATATTCTCAAAATAACAAAATTATAGAGATGGAGAACATATTAGCGATTGCAAGAGGTGAGGGAGGGTGGGGAGAGGGGTGGTGAGTGAGACTATAAACAAGTAGCAAGAGGGAGACCTTTGTGGTGATGGGATATTTGGTGTCTTGTCTTGGCAGTGTTTTCATGAATCTGTGCATGTGATAAAATGGAATAAAACAGAATTACATATACATATGTGTCCATGTAATTTTCAAGGTTCTGATAGTATACTATAGTTACCTAAGATGTAACCATTGAGGAAAACTGGGTAAAAGGTACATGGGGCCTCTCTATTCTATCTTTGCAATTTTCTGTGAACCAATAAGTAAATTCACAAAACTAAACAAAGGTAAAAGAAAGGTAAAGTTTCAAAAGGAAAAAATAAGTGAAAAGCTGTGATGCCTTTTATACTCGCCCTCTCCCCACAAACGCAACACAAAACCTAACTTTTGTGCTAATATCTCCTTTGGTTTTCCCCAAATCACCCTTCAAAATAGGGTAAGTTCCAAATCAAAGCACCCACAACTGTTGAGCATTATCACCGAGCACCCTGCCCCTGGGTAGTCTGTTTCTTCTGAGAGCCGCGTTTAAGATGCCTCTCCCTGGTTTCTCGCTGTCTGGCGGCTGTTAATACACCTTGTGTCTGGCTCCCTCCACCACGCCTTCTCTGGAGCAAGCATCCCTCTGATCTTCCTGTGACAATCTGTTCATCAGCATGAGGAGCAAACACAGGGTTTCTGCCTTATCCTGATCTGCTGGAACTTTCCTCCTCTGCAACCTGCTGTTAAATCTCTGTCCAGGTCTGCCTGGCTGACCTCCATCACAGACACGGACCACTGGGCCACAGGTTAAACATTTTTTCTGACGATAGCCGTCACCGAGTTTGATGTATCTTCTCTCTGTTTTATTATCATATTTGCGTTTTCCCTAGCCAGCTGGTCAATAATAATTCTTTGTTCTTCTCTTCTGGTAAGTAAATTCCAGCCAGATCAATAATATCCCCTGAACAGGCCAGAAAATTCCTACTTGGATAAACCAGGAGAAGGATTTACTAATCATGGGCTCTCACGGTCTGACAGTCACACTCTTAGTGGAGGGACCTTGCAGCCCTCACACTGCACTGGAGACTGCCCTGGGACGAGGGCAGTTTGAGGCTGATCCTCTTCCCACTGTTCTTCCCTTGGTATTTTCTGCCTCTTGATGAGGTTTCCACTTCTTGCCCATGAATTTTCTTTCTCTTTGTAATTGCATTTATTTTGTTATCTATGTGCCAAAGTTAAACTGTATTACAAGCCTCATGCACCTCCCCCTCCATCCCATTCCCCAGAGACACACTTTGCAACTCTTTGCTGCATTTCTCCAGCTATTTGCCATATGTATACTGCAATTACAGAAATATCGACTTTAGACACGTCAACATTATCTGTTGACTTTCTAACCAATGGTAGAATGGGGATTTAACTTTCACTACCATCCCTACTTCCTCCGATAGAGTAGCATAACTTTTAAAAATTAAATTGATGGTTTTTATATTTTTATGTTCTCAGCCAAGCAAAGTAGTATACAGTGACTATATTTCTTGCCTTTTATAACTTATCTGTCTTACCTGTAGTTATTTGAATTTTCTTTTCTTAGTCTTGTAATATACAGTCATTTGCCGCATAATGATGTTTTGGTCAGTAATGAACTGCATATGCTAGTATGTCGGTGGTCCCATAAGATTTGAACAGAGCTGACAAATTCCCATCGCCTACTGGCATCGTAGCCATCGTAACATTGTGGCACAATGCATTCCTCACATGTTTGTGGTGGTGCTGGTGTAAACAGACTGGCCAATCATATAAAAGCATAGCACGTACCATTATGTACAGTACATGCTGCTTGGTAATGATAATAAATAACTGTACTAGTTTAAGCATTTACTGTACTGTACTTTCTATTGTATTTTAGAGTCCACTTTTTCTCCTTATGAAAAAAAGAAGTTTGCTGTAAATAGCCTCATACATTTCATGCTTACTGCATCTCTTGTTTGCATCACTTTCTCTTGTGTGTGTTTAATCTCGTGTTGTTTTGTACAGTGACATGCTGCACAGGCTTGTAGCCCAGGAGCAGTAGGCTGTATTGATAGCCTAGGTGTGCAGCAGGCTGTGCCATCTAGGTTTGTGGAAGTGCCCTCTAGGATGCTCGCACTAGGATGAAGTCACCGAACAAGGCGTTTCTCAGGATGTATCGTTCCTGTTAAGTGGCGTTGTTATCCTTATCACTGAAATCATCCTAGGCTCTCCCACAGAACTGTAAAATTCCACGTAAGACAATTTCCCACATCTTTAAGTCTATCAGATTGTCTAATCAATTTTTGTTGTTGTTTGTTTGTTTAAACCTGGAGGTTACCTTATACCCTAGAAGGCTTTCTGTCCTAATCTGGGCTGGTTACTCCTCGGGCTTACTGAACAACCATCCTCCTGAGCTTCTACTTCTCTCCTGTGTTAGGCCCCGTGCAGTGGCATTCTTTGAGAAGGAGCCGCTGAAAGTTAAGAGTGCGAAGATTTGTTGAGGAGTGATACCTATGCCAGGGAAGGGCAGAGCAGGGTCAGACAAGAGAGCTGTCAGACTGGGCTGCAAACCTGACAAGGACTCTCAGCCCCCCAGGGAGTACCAGCACATGATGTTCTTTTGAGAGGCCCCATCATGCTAGAAACGCTAGGTCTTTTATCACTACCTTGCTCAATTGTTGACGAAGGGCCACCCAAGAAAAATGTGCCCTTGGCTCAAAAGCTGAGGCATATCCCAAAGGAGTTCCCAGCTACAGGCTGTCAGCTGTGACCACACTGCTTTCAGGTGAGTAATACGTGATTTCCTAGAGGGGATCTGAGCACCGACCCAGGTCTGCACGGATCTTGTTTTGTCAATGCTATCTTTCTCATTCTTGTTTCACTCCCTCATTTTGGTGGAACATGTTCTCAGTAGTTCCTTAGACAGAGCACTTAGACTAGAAAGTTTTTGAGACCTCAGATATCTTAAAATGTCATTATTCTATCTCATACTTGACAGTTTGCTTGGGTATGGAATTCCACATATCTCTGATCCATAATTTTGATGGCACTCCTCTGTTGTCTTCTAGATCCTGGTGTTGCTGTTGATAACTCAGATGCCATTCTGCTTACCACTCCTGGAAGTCTCACTTTTTCTCTCTCTGAAAACTTTTAGGATCTTTATTCCCAATATAATTCCCATGGTAATTTAAAATAATATGACTTAGTGGACATTTTTTATTCATTAGGTTGGGCACACAATGGGCATGTTTAATCAGGAAAATAATGCCATTATAAATGAAGAAATGTCTTATATTACCTATTTGATCATTTTCTTCAGTCAATATTTTTTCTGTTCTCTCTTTCTTGAACCTTACTAGTTAGCTATAGAACTTTCTGGATTGACTCTAACTTTTTTTTTTTAATTTTTTCTCTCCTATTGCCTATTTTAAAATCTTTTTTCATCAACTCTCTGGAAGAGATTTTGTCTTCCAATCTTTCCATTGAATTTTTAATTTTATCCATTATGGCTTAAATAGCCAAGGTAATTTTTTCTGTTCTCTAATTGTTCCTTCATAGTATCCAGTTCTTGTTTCATAGACCAAATATCTTCTCCCATTTCTTTGAGTGTGTTAGAGTTGTCTTTTTGTTGTTGTTTTGTTTGCTTTTTTCAGTTCTCCTCTCTGTATTATCTTAATTTTTTTTTCTTGTAGGTTTTGTTTTCTTACAAGTTGGATATTTTCCTCAAGTATCTGGCGATTCCTAGTTGTCTGGTCAGATTTAAGAGTGAGATATTATAAAGATCATTGAAGGGGGTAGAGGTGGGGCTTTTTATTTTTTATTTTTTAAAATATATTTTATTGATATTTTACAGAGAGGAAGGGAGAGGGATAGAGAGCTAGAAACATCGATGAGAGAGAAACATCGATCAGCTGCCTCCTGCACACCTCCCACTGGGGATATGCCCGCAACCAAGGTACATGCCCTTGACAGGAATCGAACCCGGGACCCTTCAGTCCGCAGGCCGACGCTCTATCCACTGAGCCAAACCGGTTTCAGCGAGGTGGGGCTTTTTAAATGGTAGGCTCTGCTCTAGGGAGATCAAGAGGTGAGCTGGCCTTTTAAAAGGTCAGAATCTGTAGAACTTTTCTTTGGAATCTTTCAGTTTCTTACAAAGAAGAAAACTCCAGTCTTCTCTCTGTGTGCTACAATCCTGGCTGTTTTGTTCTGAAAGCTAGGAGGGAAAGGGACTGGGGGGCTCTCTATTTAGCATATAAATTTTTACTCAGGTTCCCTATTTTCAATAGGGCATCTTCCTCCCATCCGCCCCTGAGATCTACTGTGTTCTGATATCCTAGAATGGGGAGCTCCTTGTGTTCCAGTTTTCCAGAGAATAAACATATAACTTCCAAACTGGGGAAAGGGAAGCATAGGAGGTACGCTTGCTAGGTGGGGGAGGGGAAAGACATGGGATTTTTAATTCTCTTTATACAGCTTTGACTCGCCCTCAGTTTTCATTTCCATAATTAGCCTACAACCTCCATAACACCTGTACTTCAATTCCTGAGACTTTCCAGGGTCCTGTCCTGTGTACTGGCTTGTTTCTCACTCACCTGCAGTACTTGGAGTTCAGCTTCCTCAGCTCTGCTGTACCAGTCACTGCTCCCACATCTACTTCTTCCAATAGTTTTATGCCTCCAAGTGGCTGTTGTCTCCTATTCTTTGGAAGATATATATGATGTGTTTACAGCACTCTTCCAGACAGAAGGCATATAAATGCATATTTAATGTGCCACGTTTAATTGAAATCCCTGATGTGCATTTCCAGCAAGGTTACAGGAAGATCACAGTCATTTCCCTTTACCTTCATTCCAATTCTTGCTAGTATTTGGGCACCCTATGACACATCTAGGGAGAATTGAAGTTCCAGTTTCTATTTTTAATAGGTATCCCAGCATCCTATGACTCCCTGAAAATGCTGCCTCCTTCATTGTCCTGGATGTAGCACAGTGTTCTTTCTACCATGTGCATGCCTGTCAAGACTCTGGTTCAGTTACTTTCCTTGCTGTTGGGGAATGTAGTATTCTGCCATCAGTTTGTCTTGTGATTCATATTCCCAGCTTTGGTATTAAGGGTGGGATAGGAGTAAGCATTGTGTAATGTCACAACTTCCCTGTAGAAATCCACATCATAAGCTCTCAGATTTTTTATACTCAAAGGCAAAGAGTTGGCTGCCCAGCGAGAGTAAATGTTTTCACTAAAAGCAAAGGAGCAATTGTTTTGCAAACACAAAATTGTGTTCTCTACCTCTCCTAAGAGCCATAAAATTGCTCAGTGGGGAAAAGGCTTCAAAAGTCATCCAATCCAACCACTCATGCCATTCTTAAAGCACCCCCCGCCCCCAGCCCATTGTCCCCTCTACCCTCAAAAGGAGGGTTGGGACTGTACTTGAGCACCTCTGCTGTTTGCTCCTCCTTAGGCAATCTCTTTGCCCTTCATCTACAGCTTATTTGGCACCAACAATGGGCCCAGCTCTCTGCTAAGAGCTTCACAAACATCTCATTGGATCCTCATCACAGCCCTGGAAGTGTTATTATTCCCATTTTGCAATTCAGAAAACTCAGATTACCTGCTTGCCCAAGATCCCACAGCTATGCGTGGCAGGGCCTCAGGTGAACAGCAGTCTATCTAGCTGTAACTCCTTGTTTTTCCTATTTGTTCCTTCTTTTGTCAAGCCCACAGAGCCCCTCTCTATAGCCTCCACCCACTGGGGCTATTTCTGTTTCTTGAGAGCCAAATCTCTCTTCCACTTGAGCACGCTTCAGCTATTTCAAGATATTTATCTGATGCCCTTTCCACTCCAGGCTAAAGCTTTCTTTTAAAAACAAGATCAGTGCATGTTTTAGAGGTATGAGGTGTACTTCTGCCTTCAGTCTCTAAGTTCTTTTCTTGCTTGTGGCACTGCAGGGCAGACACGGGATCTCTTCAGTGTGTGGTTAGAAGCTGGTGCCCAAAGAACAGCTCTAACTCTCCCCAAATCCGTCTTCGTGAAGGGCCATGATGGGCCCCGGATAAGCGGGGAACATCTGGTAGGTCAGGCTCTGAAGCTACAGCACACTCAGGAATGCCTTCAGAAGGAGACCAGCTGAGTCCTGGGCGGGATTAATTGCTTAATGAAAGGGTTCTTAAAAAGACTTTGTTGTGTGCCATTAAAGCAGCTTCAAATGATAGGATTCACATTGAGCAAATGCCCATGTAAATCCCACCAGCTAGTCTGGTTCGTTGGCTGCAAGTAGGTTATTTTACTGTGCTGATGCCCAAATTTGCCTAATCATCATCCCATAGGGAGCTCATTTAAACGACAGGGCCCTGGACCTCACCCCAGACCTCCTAAGTCAGAATCTTCAGGGGAGGGGGCCTACCAAGTATTTTGTGTGTTTTTTAACATATTTTTAAATTGATTCAGAGAGGAAGGGAGAGGGAAAAACAGATAGAAACATCAGTGATGAAAGAGAATCATTGATCGACTGCCTCCTGCACAACCCCCACTGGGGATCGAGCCTGCAACTGGGACAGGTACCCTGACTGGGAATCAAACCGTGACCTCATGGTTCATAGGTTGACACTCAATCACTGAGCCACGCTGGCCAGGGACCTGCCATTTTAATAAGTGTCTCCAAGAGATTCTCATCATCACCCAAGTCAGAAAGACAGTTTTGAGGAGTTCACTGCTTGAAATTCTATTTCTTTTCTTTACAAACTGTAGGACAAACAGAGCTGAATAAGGATAGTGATGGTTAATTTTATGTATCCATTTGGCTGGGCCATGGTGCCCAGATATGTGGTCCAATATTATTCTGGCTGTTCCTGGGCGGGTGGTGTTGGGTAAGTGGACTTGGAGGCAGATTGTCCTCCATGATGTGGTGGGCTCATCTGCATTAGGCCTGAGTAGAACAAAAAGGCAAGAGGGAATCCTGCAGCAAATGGCCTTCAGCAGCAACCCTGGCTGTTCCCTGAGTGGGCGGAATATTTGAGAAGAAATAAAGAGAGGTATAGTGTTTTCTGACGGAATGAGGGGAGTTGGGAGGTATTTACCACTCTCTGAGTGAACGAAAGCGCTGTGACAACCATGATGTCACCCTGGCCTGACAACAGCTCACACTCCGATGCTTTTGGAAAGCAGCAGGGCAGAGGCCGAGGCCTACTTTTAACACTTGATTTGTTTTTGAGTCAGGCTAACTGAGGTATAACTGACATACAGTAAAACTCACCTTTAGTAGAATGATGGATGAGTTTTGATAAATGTATAAACTCACAAAATACTGCCACGATAAAGGCAGAGTACTTCCATTATCTCAGCCATCCCGGAACCCTTTCAGTCACTTCCCTCTGCCATTCCCAGCCCCCGGCAACAACTGATTTGCTTTGTCATTCTAGTTTTACATTTTCTAGAATCCCATTTAAATAAATCACACTGGATGTAGCTTTCTGTGTCTGGTTTCTTTGAGCATAATGCTCTTGAGATTTATCTAACGCTGTTGCATTTCTCAGTAGGTTTTTATTTCTATGGCTGACTAGTATTCCATCCTCTGGATGTACCACAGCTTATCCATTCACCAGCCATAGACACCTGGGTTATTTCCAGTTTGGGGCTATTATGACTAATACTGCTATGAATATTCCCATTCAGGTCTTGGTGCAGACACGTGTTTTCACTTCTCTTGAATAAATACCTGGAGTGGGAAGACTGCTTCATATACCAGGTGTATGTTTACCTTTACACGAAATTGACCAACTGTTTCTCAAAGTGACTGTACCATTTTGCTTTCACACCAGCAATGCAATACAATGTAAGTTTTTTGACAAAGACAATTCATTGTAGAACGAAACACAAACACATTCAGCAGGGGCAGAAAATTAGCTTTGTATAAAGCACTGCTTACTGGTAGGAGTGCTGAACCTGGCGTCAGGTTGAGCTGGGTGCATTACTATGTTCAATATTGTCTCTGAAACTTTGGGCAAGTCACTAGATCTCTCCAAGCCTATTTCACTCATTTGACATGTGGAGACAACGCTTTCTCCCTGTTGGGGATGTTGTGAGGATTAAATGAGACAAAACACATGAAGCATTTAATGCAAAACCTGGTACATCATAAGTGATAAATATAAATTACTCTCATCATTCTAATGACCTTCTCTGGAATAGTATTTGTTGCAGTAGGGTTTATCCATATGAAAATATGTATAATAAATTTTACGTCTCTGGGGTTTCTTTGGGGCAATAATTTACAATTCAAGAAAGCCACAGGAAGCTGAAAAGGATGCTTTGTCATTGAAAGAAGATATTTGTAGTTATTTGCAATGAACAACCAGCAGGTCTCTATAAACTTTCTGATCTCACTTTTCTACTCAGTGAAACAGGCGTTAGAATCCTTGTCCTGCCTTTCTCACAGGTTTGATATGAAGATTGAAGAAAAACTGAACATTATACACTGTACAGTGTTACAGAAATAGTTGCCACCAATAAAAGTTTTAGAAGAAAACTTTCATAAAAGAAGATTTAGTTAGAAATTATTAGATAACAGTTTCCTTTAATTTTTTTTCTTTTTTCTAACTTTATATAGTAAACAATAAACTGAAAGTTGGGAGAAATTGCAAGAAAATGCTATTAACATAAAAGATGTAAGAAACTGGTACCAAAGAGACTGAGCTACTGCATATGTCTCAAACCAGCACTCATGGTACCTCCAATGTAAAAAGGACCACATGGCGCCATCATGGCCCTACCGCCGGTTAACCAGCTGGATGCACTGCAGTACTGTAGTAGCTACAGGAGAATGGTTTGTCTGTAAAAGCATCTAGACATCTGCTTTCAGTTGCTTCCTTGGAAGACAGATGAGTTTGAACACACCACTGGAGATCCTTTGGGGGAGCCTATTAATGGCATGAGAAGAGCTGTTTCACAATGGCATTTTTGACGGTCCCAGGAACGTTTTAATAGAAATGGAAATTATTTAAGTCTCCATTGGAACCATGTGGGGAGAGCAGAACACAAAGTCCACAACTGCATTTGGGAACAGAAGTTATGAGTGCTCAGCATGGGAGAGGATGAATTTGCCTTCCATAATTTATGAGCAGCGCCGGCAGTGAGCCTGCGCTTTTAAGCCACATTCTTTTCCTCAGGACCTCCGTCTCCAGGGTTTGGTCCGCCCTGGTGGAGGACGTCTAATTTCACCTCCACTACCCAACAGGAAGGGGAGGTAGAGAAGGCAGGCTTTGACACCCCTGCCCCTCAGCCTTATGTAGCTGATGTGGACTCTCTTATGTAGGCACTTAGTATTTCCTATTTAATAAGTTGCTTTTCTACTAAACAAAGTCAGAGCACTTATCATAACTTTTTAAAAACTCAGAAATAAGTGGATTAAGTTGTATTTTTAATTTGATAGTGGATAAATGTTTTCACTCATTATTTTTTGCCATGGATTTTTAGTGTGAATGGTCTGATGTTACTGTGTAGACTGAAATTATTATGTGTGGCAGACATACAGAACACGTGGTTTACTCACAACTCATGAAATGTCATGATTCAGAAACACCCACCTTATGATAGTCACTCTCACAAACATTCTCATGATAATTCTGTAATAAATACTACATATACAGGGTGTCACAAAAATGTATACACATTTTAATAGTGGATACCTATAGATTCTATTACATTTTGAAAATGAAATGTATTTTTGCCCTGGCTGGTGTGGCTCAGTTGGTTGAGCATCATCCCATGCACCAAGAGGTCATAGGTTCAATTCCCAGTCAGGGCACATGCCCCGTTTGCGAGCTCGATCCCCAGTAGGGGACATGGAGGAGGCAGCTGATGGATGTTACTCTCTCCCATCGATGTTTCTCTCTCCCTTTCTCTTCCTCCCTCTCTAAAAATCAATAAAAACACATTTAAAAAAAATAAAATGTAATGTATTTTAATAAACACTGCTTTCAAATTGTGTATACATTTTTGGGGACAGTATATAATTATAATTATTCAAATAATTATATACATTTTTTGAGACACCCTGCATATATAATTTTACAGATGAGAAAACTCAGGCCCAGTTTTCTCATCTGTAAAAATATATATGCAGAGAAGGAATCTGCAGATCTCTCTGTAGCTCCTGCTAGGTGGCCTCTCTCCTTGGAGATCCAAGAGCCAATGTACCCAGTGGTCAGAGAGAGACCATCCAGACTACAACTCTTCAGATCCATAAGAGACATAATAACTTACCCAACATTTTACAGCTGGTGAGCAGGAGAAAATTGAAATTCAGGTCCAGTTATATGGCTGCTGCCAAATAACAGATGTCTACCCTCAGAGAATTGAATTAAGGACATGAAACATCCTATTTTGGTTTATGATCCCAAGGAAAATAGCTGGAATACCTCAATTGTTCTTCAAGAAAATCAACCTCAAAATTGGGGGATGAATTTCAAATATCAGTAACTTCCTTAATAACCTGATATAGGTCTACAATCCCTAAATGTCTTCATATTTATAATTTATTTATTTAAACTTAATCTCTTAGGCATATCTCTTAGGATAGTAAGTACTTTAAGCTTACTACTAGTTGTGTTATTTAGTATTACTTGTATATACATCTAAATCATTTTTCAAACTTCAGTGGGTATTCCCCATTTTCAGTGTTCTGATATGTTGGGATGCACATTCTTTCTCTATCCATACTTTCTGAACTTCATTAAATTTGCTCTTATCTTCCTCTTAATGGAGAATACTCAATTTATGAGTCTCTCTCCATAAGCAATACTCTTTATTTTCTAATAAATCTTTATTGTTCAGATTATTACAGTTGTTCCTCTTTTTTCACCCCCATTGCTCCCCTCCACCCGGTTCCCACCCCACCCTTTGCCCTTACCCCACCACCACCCACTATCCTCAACCATAGATGTACGATTTTTGTCCAGTCTCTTCCCACACCTCCCACACCCCTTTCCCCTAGAATTGTCAGTCTACTCCCTTTCTATGCCCCTGATCCTATTATATTCGCCAGTTTATTCTGTTCATCAGACTTTTTATTCACTTGATTTTTAGATTCACTTGTTGATAGATATGTATTTGTTGTTCATAATTTTTATCTTTACCTTTTTCTTCTTCTTCCTCTTCTTAAAGAATACCCTTCAGCATTTCATATAATACTGATTTGGTGGTGATGAACTCCTTTAGCTTTTTCTTATCTGTGAAGCTCTTTATCTGACCTTCAATTCTGAATGATAGCTTTGCTGGGTAGAGTAATCTTGGTTGTAAGTTCTTGCTATTCATCACTTTGAATATTTCTTGCCACTCCCTTCTGGCCTGCATAGTTTCTATTAAGAAATCAGCTGACAGTCATATGAGTACTCCCTTGTAGGTAACTAACCGTTTTTCTCTTGCTGCTTTTAATATTCTCTCTTTGTCTTTTGCTCTTGGCATTTTAATTATGATGTGTTTTGGTGTGGTCCTCTTTGGATTCCTTTTGTTTGGGGTTCTCTGAGCTTCCTGGACTTGTAAGTCTATTTCTTTCACCAGGTGGGGGAAGTTTTCTGTCATTATTTCTTCAAATAGGTTTTTAATATCTTTCTCTCTCTCTTCTTCTGGCACCCCCATAATTCGGATGCTGGTACGCTTGAAGTTGTCCCAGAGGCTCCTTACACTATCTTCATATTTTTGGATTCTTTTTTCTTTTCCAGTTGGGTGTTTTTTGCCTCTTCGTATTTCAAATCTTTGACTTGATTCTTAGGATCTTCTAGTTTCCTGTTGGATCTCTGTATATTATTCTTTATTTCAGTCAGTGTATGCTTAATTTCTAGTTGGTCCTTTTTCATATCCTCGAGGGTCTCACTAACTTTATTGGTGGCTTCTAGAAGATTCTTGAGTAAGCTTATAACCGTGGTTTTGAACTCTATATCCAGTCGTTTGCTTTCCTCCATTTCTTTCATTTGTGATCTGTTTCTTTGTCTCTGCATTTTGGCTGCTTCCCTGTGTTGATAGAGTGGCTTTGTATGCTAGGTGTCCTATAGGGCCCAGTGGCTCAGCCTCCCCAGTTACCTGAGGTGGACACTCTTGGTGCACCCCTTTGTGGGCTGTACACAGTCTTGTTGTAGTTAAGCCTTGATTGTTGTTGGTATCACTGGGAGGACTTGACCTCCAGGCCAATTGGCTGTGAGGATCAGTTGTATCTATGATGGGAGACACACTTATGGGGCAAGACTTGCTTCAGTGGGGCTTTGGCACTCACTGAGTTTGCCCCCGAGTGTCTCTTATGGATCTGAAGAGTTGTAGTCTGGATGGTCTCTCTCTGACCACTGGGTACATTGGCTCTTGGATCTCCAAGGAGAGAGGCCACCTAGCAGGAGCTACAGAGAGATCTGCAGATTCCTTCTCTTTGTTTGGGATTTGGAGGTGCCCAGATGAGAACCAGCTGTGAAGCAATGCAAGCTGCTGTGGGGTCTTGGGCCTTCTTTTGGAGGCTCTGGGACACTTTGACTCAGCTGCAGTACATTAGGTTTCAGATTGCAGGGGGCCAAGCCATTCATATGCAAAAGCCTCAGCGCACAGCTTGGGTGGGGTTGTAAATTGGGCAGGGTGGGGTCTCAGGAAATCACCGGGGTGGAGCAAACAGCAATGGCTGACCATCAGCCCTGCCTGGAAGAGTTCCCGTGTCTCTGTGTCATGCAGCACCGTGCAGGAACAATGATCGCTGTGAGCACCTCTGAGAGGAAGCCGCCCTCGAATTCCACCCAATGCCAGACAGTCCAGTTTCTCCCCGTATGAGTCTGGGTCCCCAGAGTCTAGCCCGAACTGGAGTTCAGAGCAGTCAGGAGCTTGTGTCTCCCTCCCGACTGAAAAAGCCAGCCACGTACTCAGTTGCCAGCCATTTCCGCGTGAGCCTCCATACCTCTGCACTTCACTTCTGTACCTCCGCTCCTCCTCCGAGTCTCAGTGTGCTTTTCTCTTTCCTTCTAGTTGTAGAATTTTCACTCAGCCAGCCTTCCAGTGGTTCTGGATGATACCCATTTTGTCTTTTAGTTGTAGTTTTGAAGTGGTTGTGTGAGGCAGCAAGTTCAGGTGTTTACCTATGCCGCCATCTTAGTTTCTCTCCATAAGCAATACTCTTAATTGCAACGTTGATGGGAAACGTTTTGCAGATGTAAGGAAAGCTAAAACCTGCCCTTCCTGGCCTCCTCTCAGGCCTCCCTCTTGTTGGACATTTTCTTCCCCCTGCTGTCCTGCAGGTCTGCCTTTCGAACACTTGCTCCTCTCTCTCTTCACTCAAGAAACTGATAACCAAGTAGACTTCAGGTTTTTCTTACCCTTCAGTAAGTAGTTCACACTGTTAATAGGCCAAAATACGCCCTACCTTTCTGATGAGTGCTATCATCTTAGAAAGCTATATTACAAAAAGAAGTTATACTACAAAAAAAAAAAAAAAGATATACTACAAAAAAATGCTGAGCAGAATTAAGCAAAAAAGGTATGAGAGTGAGAAAATGACCACTTTATTTGGCAACCCGTAGTTCTATGGACTGCAGAAACACCTGCAGGTTCCTGGGCAGGACCCAGACCTAATGAATGAGGCTCTCTGGGTAGAGCCCAGGAAACTCCAATTTAATTGGGTTTCCAGTGTGATTCTGAAGCAAGTGCTGAGAAGCACTGCAATGGTGATGTGGCCAGTCCTACCATTCTCTTCTGGGAAGATGCCGTGCTGCAGATTGCAAGCTAACGTTACTCATGACACCTCACTTGTTATAGAAAAGCCTACTTAAAACTAGGAGCAATCTAAGAAAGCCAATAAAATAAATGTAAGCCATCAAAACAAACAATGAGCAACAATAGATAAATAAGTTAGATTTAAACCTAAAACATAAACAAACTAAATTTAAACCCCCCAAAAATAAAGATCAGTAGTATTAGAGGCTCTTCTTTTTTTTAAATAGTCTAAAACAACCAAACAAAACCCAAAACAAACAAAAACACTCACCCATCTAATCAAATAAATGCTGCCTGAAGGAATAGCAGTAGCTGCTGTATCTGCCTGCCCATGATTTGGAGAAAGCATTTTAGTTCTTCTCCATAAAATAGTAGAAAAAGGTGATATGATTAGAGGTCTATGACTCCTCCTTGATGGACCCTCTAGAAAACCTTTGGTTTTTGACCTGCCTGATAAATGTTTAATTGTCCACATGTACAATCAGATAATCCCCCAAATGCCTTTCCCCTGTTCTAACTCAATTCAGATAACTGTTTGTAAGAAACCCTCAGAGAAAACATTCAGGCCAAATGAGCTCATGCCTGGAGTTTGTAAAACAACATGTGCACAAGACCAGAATTTATATCATCATCGACTATGTGCCATGGCCCAGTCCAGCGCCAGGGTGTTCCTCAACAACGTGGCTCCCTTGCCGCGGCTGAGTCACTTCCTGGGCCTGGATCCAGGACAGCCTGCAGACCCCTGGCCACCACACAGGCCACACAAGGAAGCAGTTCTGTACTATTTCTAGGAATGGCGTCTTTTAAAGTTATTTTACACTTATCTCACCCATTTTGCTATCCCAAATGTTTTTTAAAGGAGGGCCAGCAGGGCTGAAAGTGATGTTTTATTCTTCTTCAAAATAATTAAATTTTTCTGTTGTGTCCAACTGAGGGAAAAATCCAAGATGTACCGTGGTGATAATGCCTGACAACCCTGAAGATATTGGGCTAGTCTCTTGGGACAAAATCCTGGAGATTAATTTGTTGCTTTGGGGGATTAGCCACCTTTGCACCCTGTTTGGGGGAGGATTAAGACTCTACTTCTTTCCCAGAGAGGTTGAAGATGTAGGAAAAGTTGTTCTGCATTAAACCTGTGACCACAAACAACGGATGGTGGCACTTCTGGGTGCTTGAGCTTCGGAGACCACATTACTGTGGTTGAAAGCTCTCACATTATCTTCCCAGTTGTCACTCCTGGAAGGGCTGCCCTCTACCGGGACATGTGACCTACGTGTATACTTTCCCATGGAGGAGAAGACTCAGGGAGTTACTCTGGGCTCTGCCTCTAGAGAGAAGGCCACTATTTTCAGACAGGCCTACTCTAAAGTGCCCTGGAGGCTGGTCTGGGCTCCCCAGAAGGAGGCATATCCAGCCTGGGGACTACATCATAAGTCTGATCCCAACCAGCCCACACATTGCCTGCCCAGGGACCTCTTTTGGCTTTGTTATAGGTCTGAAATCCCACCATTAGAAATTCATTTGAGTTGATCCATCTCTTTAACAGGTCAAATAAGAATGAGCTGGGGGCCTAGAACGTTCTTCCTATAGCTCTTGTTACCTTTCTAACCTGGTCCTATAAAAAGCAGGTAACGCTTCTTGCAGAAAGCTTTTCCATTGTTGGACATGGGGCCTTCTATGGGCCCTCACAGTTTAGGGCTGTGTTGTTACTTCCTGTTTGTGGTTAGTGTTCTCTATTGGACTCCCTGAAGTCAGGAACTGTGTATTGTTCACAGTTGTAGCTCCACTGGGCGGGCACATAGTATTTTCTCTGTAAGATCAGTTGAATGAGCCCCAGCATCTGGAACTGTAAAATGGGACAACAATGGTGATGATGCCCTTCTCAGAGGGTCTGTGAGCCTGAGATGAGATCATCCGTGTCAAAATGTTGGTAGACTGTAAATAACTGTGCAAATGGAGGTCCTTACAATAGCTTGTCAGGAGGTGGGAGAGGGGTCCCAAAGAGGGACATCACAAACCTCAGCATGTGGAATACTTTCCTGGGGCCAATGGTTACATCAGAAGCACTGCACACAGGACTTGCTCTGTCTTTATCCCAAGATTCTTTGCCCTGTGTAAACCTGAAAGAACTTAACCCCAGAGGTGTGCCCAGAGTTCATCTTTTTATAGAATAAACTAGAGGCCCGGTGTGCGAGATTCGTGCACTCGGGGGGAGGGGCTCCATCAGCCCGGCCCCTCTGGGGATGTCTGACTGCTGCGGGAGTGGGCCTAAGCCAGCAGTCAGACATCCTTAGTGCTGCACTCGCCAGCGGTGAGCCCGGCTCAGGGCTTCTGACTGAGTGCGGCTCCCCCTGTGGGAGCGCACTGACCACCAGGGGGCAGCTCCTGCATTGAGCGTCTGACCCCTGGTGGTCAGTGAGCATCTTAGTGACAGACCGTTCAGCTGTTCGGTGGATTTGCATATTAGCCTTTTATGATATAGGATAACAGAGGCTGGAAAATCAGACACTAAGAATCTGAGAATTAGTTTGGTAGATAACTGCATTAAATATTAAGGTTAAGAGCCTAAGGTGAAAGGAAATAAGAATTTACTTGTTGCCTGGGTGGACCATGATAGAGTGGAGAACTGTAGTGAATTATAAAAAAAATGCCAATTGCTTCCTCCCCACTCATCCCCCCTCAGAGAATTTGCCTCCCCTCCCAGCTGTCTTTCTCAGCTGTTTGAACAGGGATGGAGAGGCATAGTTCAAGCCTTCTCACCTTAGAGAAGCAAAGCCAATGCAATTAGGATTGTCAAGAGTTTGAACAGAGACACTGAGGAGTCTACCTGGAAATAGTCACAAGAAGTCCATGTTGGGCTAGACCTGTGGTCGGCAAACTGCAGCTCACGAGCCACATGCGGCTCTTTGGCCCCTTGAGTGTGGCTCTTCCACAAAATACCACAGCCTGGGCGAGTCTATTTTGAAGAAGTGGCGTTAGAAGAAGTTTAAGTTTAAAAAATGTGGCTCTCAAAAGAAATGTCAATCGTTGTACTGTTGATTTTTGGCTCTGTTGACTAATGAGTTTGCCGACCACTGGGCTAGACTGAAGGCCTGGTGCCCACTGGAACAAAGACAGCTGGATAAGGTGCCTTGGCCCTGACATGACATTTCACCAGGCCCTGTCTATGTGTCAAGGTCAATTCTCAGAAAGAATATTTCACTTAAAAGGTAGCTAAATGTAATGGGAATGAAGAGGATTAGAAAGTAATGCACCTGGCCCTAGCTCATTTGGCTCAGTGGCTAGAGCATTGGCCTGCGGACTGAAGGATCCTGGGTTCTATTCCAGTCAAGGGCACATGCTCGGGGTTGTGAGCTTGATCCCCAGTAGGGGGCGTGCAGGAGGCAGCCGATCAATGCTTCTCTCTCTCATCATTGATGTTTCTATTTCTCTCTTCCTCTCCCTTCCTCTGTGCTATCAATAAAAATATATTTTTAAAAAAGAAAGTAACACACCTGTATTTAAACAAGACAGAAAAATTAATGTTGTTTACTTATGGTAGAAATAAAAGAGATTTTTGTAGAAATTCTGGAGGGATGTTCTAGGCTGGTTCAAGTTCTTTAGAGACCAATGATGCTGCTGTCTTACTATATTCGTCAAGTTTGTATGAAAAATAAATAGCCTGAGGTAAAAGTCAATGTCCTACGAATGGTGGAAATGAGGTTAAAAACAGGAAGGACTCGTGCAAGATGAAAGTCTAGGAGGTGAAGGAAGGACTGAGGAAGGAACAGAGTAAATTTCTTATCCATGCTTCTCATCTGGGCATTTAGTTGGGCACTGTCTGGAGTTGGTGGGAAGAAGGACTTCGATGGGGTTGGGGGTGACAGAGCTGGCTATGGCCATGTAATCCAGGTACAGCTTTCTAAGTCATATTTAAAAGTGGGTTGTGCCTATTTGGAGTGTGTATTCGTCTTTGAGAGGTGGGAATCGTGGGCAATCTGGACCGCTGACACACTGTAAAAATAAAACACCACGCTGTGCCTACAAGACTCGAATATGATATCTCTTTAAATTTCAAGACTTCCCAAAGACTCTGCTCCATGGTTGTTTTTACTATTTTTGCAGAGAGCTTCAGAGTCCTCCTCTTATGCCCATAAGATCCTCAAATCCTTATTTGTATTTGTGCTTTCTTTTCTTTTGCCTGTCCTTAATCATTTTTCTTTTTTCAAATATTATATATTTTTTCACTTTTGCTTTTTAGAAAATTTCCTTTTAGATTTTTTTTTCCATTTTGAAAAATAGTTGGTTCTCTGAAACCTGCAGCCAGAGAGAAAGAAGGTAATCATCTCCTTCCCATGCTTTGCCTTTTGGCACAGTCCACCCGCCAGTGTGGTATTTCAGGCCCACCACATCTTAGAGCAATGTGAAGAGTTTGAAAGAACTATAACCCTGAGGCCATTTGCAAAGTGTTCATTCTGTAAGTACAAAGTTTAAGTGAATTTCAATGTCAGCTTATCTCAGATTCCCATTTGTTGTTCATTTAAATGATAAATACTCTCAATTTATTGCTCTAATCTTGTACAGGCTGAACTCAGGACCTGCCTGGACATTCTGGTCCTCTTCCAAGTCCACACCATTTCCAGTGATTGCCTCCTCAGAGCTCTTCACTGTGATCCAAGGTTCTTCTTTACTTGCCAAGCTGTAGATTATGTGGGAAGATCGGTGGTGCTGGTGGTTTTCTTTTTTGGCTACTTCTTTACTTTTATAAATAAAAAATAAGCTATGCAATACTCTCAGGCAGCAGGTAATCAAATCCATCCATCCTTTCTCTAATCAAATGCTTGTGAGTGCCTACTGTGAGCCAGGCACAGTGCTTGATCCTGGGTGAGACGTGATAACAACCACAGAAGTGGCAACAACAATGTACCTGCTCTCCTGGTGCTCACAGCCTAGCAAGGTATCAGAGAGAGAGGTAATAACAGGGCTAAGGTGCAACCCAGTTTGACACCAACCTTAAAGAGGAGGATTGCATTATTCAGAGCTTTCATTTTTTTTTAATATATTTATTGATATTTTACAGAGAGGAAGGGAGAGGGATAGAGAGTTAGAAACATCGATGAGAGAGAGACATCGATCAGCTGCCTCCTGCACACCTCCCATTGGGGATGTGCCCGCAACCAAGGTACATGCCCTTAACCGGAATCGAACCCGGGACCCTTCAGTCCGCAGGCCGACGCTCTATCCACTGAGCCAAACCGGTTTCGGCCAGAGCTTTCATTTTATTACATCCTCCTGCAGGTCATTCTTGACATCATTGTTAGATGAAAGACAGTTTCTTCTTATTCTCAGCAGTGATGAAGACCTTTTGTCTGGCCAGTCCTCAACCCTGACCCCCTGACTCAGTCACCCATGACACTTTGAAAAAAAAGAATAATTTGGCAACTATACCCCACCGCAGACCTAGGTATCAAATCTCAGAGTGGAGAGCCCAACCCGTATCTTCCTTTTTTAAAAAAAATATTTGTATTGATTTCAGAGAGGAAGGGAGAGGGGAGAGAGAGAGAGAAACATCAACGATGAAAGAGAATCATTGATTGGCTGGCTTCTGCACACCCTCTACTGGGGATCGAGCTGGCAACCCTGGGCATATGCCCTTGGCCGGAATCGAACCTGGGACCCTTCAGTCCATAGGCTGATGCTCTATCCACTGAGCCAAACCAGCTAGGGCTCGTATCTTTCTTTAAAATGCATTGAGAGCCGAAACCGGTTTGGCTCAGTGGATAGAGCGTCGGCCTGCGGACTGAAGGGTCCCGGGTTCGATTCCGGCCAAGGGCATATGCCCAGGGTTGCCAGCTCGATCCCCAGTAGAGGGTGTGCAGAAGCCAGCCAATCAATGATTCTCTCTCATCAATGTTCTAGCTCTCTATCCCTCTCCCTTCCTCTCTGTGAAATATCAATAAAATATATTTTAAAAAATAATAATAAAATGCATTGAGAACCACCACCAGCCTGCCTAATCCTTTCATGCTCAATTCAAATCCCACTTCTTCTGGGAAGCCTTCCCTGACCATGCCAGGGAAGAAGTCGTTCCTGCTTGCCATCAGGAGTGCACTCAATGGCACCTGACACTCGCACCTTATATGTTAGCTCAGAAGCTCTGAGACTGCGAAACCACCTTCTACTCTCAGGCCACTAGCACAGTGCCTTGCCCACAGTGACCTTTGTAAATATTTACCAATTATTGGCTCCCGGCTGGAGGGACAAGTGTGACCAAAAATAGATTTGGAGCAATGTGGGAAGAAAACCAATACTGGAATCCAAGGCCAGGTGTGGGCCTACAAACAAAGGCAAGCTGCATGAGGGCAGGGCAGGATTGCAAAGGAGCAGGTCCGGTCCAGGTGAGTGGAGAATGGGGTCCTCAGAAGTGGGGAGAGGTGCAGTGAGAGGCCGTGATGATGCAGAGGGGCTACAAGCTGCATTTCAGGGTTTGGGGAGACAGCTTTCAACTGGAGGAAGGCTGCCATCTGACCCAGGCAAATAATTGGAGTCCCCACGGGTGCAAAGGTGCTAAAGAAGAGATCCTAGACTTGGGTGGGAAGTAAGGTGAAATGCAGAAAAGGGGCTGCCCCAGTTGGAGGAGGAATCCAGAGTTGGGGGGTGGGGGACGGGGAGTGAGGCTCAGAGAGAAAGACAAACTTCTTCAGTCATGTTTTAACCATGCATGACTTACTTGAGTATCAGACTTACATATTAATTGTCCCTTTTATTCCCTTACCCAATTCCCAAAGTAGCAGGCCCTTTAAAATGGCTGCGCACACATAAGCAGGGCAGGGAGGGCCCGACTGGGAGCCTGTCTATTGAGAACTGCCTGTTCTCCCACAGAGAGAGGACTTGCCCGGGCCAGGCCAGCCAGGCAGGAGCCTTTGAAAAGGACCCAAAGAAAACTCGACAAAGGAGCCTTCTGTTTGGGAACAGGCCCGGGGTGCCTGTTTCATCACAAACCCTTCCATTTCTGTGATTCCACAAGTGATAGATATTTTTTAAGCAGAGATCTTCCTGATAACACAGTCATTGGAACAGTCCCACCCTTCCACAGCTGGAGAAGCCCTCCAGCCAGAACATTTGATTAGAAACAAACTAAGAAAACTCAGTCTTCTGGCTTCGGGGGTCCCTGTCTTCTAGATGGGTGGGTCTCCAGGTAGTGGGGACTCGCAGGCCTCTATACTCAGTGATCTGTGGACTCTAAGAAGGAAACCACCCAAATGCCAGCATCTGTGCCTCCCTTCCTGCCCTTAAAATCCTCTGTCCCCAAAGCTCTCCACTTAGTTTGCTGGACACCTGCTCTGTGGTGTTGGGGTGGGCTTATACCATGAGCCTGAGGCATAACAATCATTTCCTGTCCGCCCATGGTGAGTAAGCCTTAGCTGTTCTGCATTGAGCTCCTTTAAATGCCTTACAACTATGTGAGATAGGTTTTATAATACTGATTTTATTTTTAAATGTTTTTATTGATTTTAGAGAGAAAGGAAGGAAGAGGGGGAGAGAGAGAGAACATCGATGTGAGAAAAATATTGATCGGTCGCTCCCCCAACACACCCCAAATGGGGATTGAGCCCACAATCTGGAATGTGCCCTGACCAGGAATTGAACTGGTGACCTTTTGGTGCATGGGACGACGCTCAACCAACTGAGCCACACTGGCCAGCGCCTGTAATACCAATTTTAGAGGGGAGAAAACCAAAGCATTGAGAGGTTAAGCAAGGTGCCCGCTGAAAGAGGCAAGTTGAAAATAGAGGCGTCCAACCCAGGGCTGTCTGATTGTAATTAATAATAATGATACCAGCTAACATGTGTTGAGCATTTATTACCTGTCAAGCATTGTGTCTTCTCTTTCTTTTTATTGAAATATAATTGACATATAACATTGTGTATCTTTAAGGCGTCCTTGTTGATTTGATACATGTATACATTGCAATATGATTACCGCTATAACCTTAGCTAACACTTCTATCACCTCACATAATTATCTTTTCTTTTTTGTGGTGGGAACAATTAAAATCTGGTCTCTTAGCAACTTAGAAGTTTATAATGCAGTCTTGTTGTCTATAATCACTACGCTGTGCGTTAGATCTGCAGGACTTACTGGTTGCAAGTTTGTACCCTCAACATCTCCCCAAGTCCCCCAGCCCCAAGCATTGTTATAAGCATTCCACATGTGCCCACTCGCAATAGTCCTACAAGTAACATTACTGTTATCATTTCCTCCTTTTACTTACGATAAACTGCAGTACAGATAGGTTAAATAACTTGTCTTATGTCACAGTATTCTGTGGCACGGCTGGGTTTGAAGATAGACAAGTGGTCCAGGCACTTCCTCATGGGAATCCTGGATCTTCCTTATTCTTCTTGGCCTATGTTGGCCTCTCAGTCTTGTTAAATGGCACCATTAAATGGCAATGCAGGATACACAGTGTGATAGGAAATTGAAGTGTTTTAGAAGAATGGTTATTGAAGTATTTGGGGTCTTAACAGAGGTGTCTGAAACCCTGAGGATTCCCAGTGGAGTGTGCACTTTGGGTTGGTCACTAGCAAGTGTAGAAACAGGCCTTGCTCAGAGGGCAGGATGTAAGAGTGGAGCAGACAGAATTTTTACTGACATGAGGAAATGCTCAGCTCAAGGTGTTGAGTGGGGGAAAAAAAGAAAGCTAAAAAGCTGTCTACAGTATGATCTCAGTGATATGGGAAGATGCATAAAATGATGAAATAAGTGAACTTGCAGGGTTGGTTTTTTTTAAGGATTTTTTAATTTTTTAAGTCAAGAAAAAAATTTCACTGAGGTACGTTTTTCCTCATTCAGAATAGTCAACAAGGATTTCTGAGCACCTACTGTGCCAGTGGCTCAATGACACAGGTACCTCAGCCTTAACCTCAGCCTTGACCTCAGCCTTGCCCTGAGAAATCTGTGTTCTGGTGCCTGCTGGGCTATCTTTTTTACTTTCTTGATAGTGTCTTTTGATGCCCCAAAGTTTTAAATTTTGATGAAGTGTAATTTATCTATTTCTCTTTTGTTTCTTTAGGGTACCATATCTAAGAATCTATTTCAATTTCCAAGCTTATGAAGACTTATTGCCATGTTCTCTTCTAAGAGTTTTATAGTTTTAGCTCTTACCATTACAGCTTTAACCCATTTTGAATTAATTATTCTATATGGTGTGAGGTAAGGGTCCAACTTACCCTTCCACTTGAGAGTCTTCTGTAAATTGATCATGAGATTTTGACTGAAGAGTACCAGAGAACCTCCCATTCTGCAAATTATTTCATCATGAATTTATCTCAGTGGGGAATATGTGCTAACAAAAGTTCTCTCAAGATATAAATAAAATGAAACCTGGAAACGAACCTTTTAAAAGCATTTTCTTACCATCCAACTGCCATGCAGAATGTTTGCTTAGATTACTTTATTAGAACAAAATGGCCAACAATTACATCATGGTCCTGCCTAAGGCTTGGACAATAATCTGTGAGATAAGAAACCAACGTTTGCTTCTCTCACTGAATCACTAGCTGAAATGGCCTGTAATAATAATTGAACTATCACAGCTACAGTTTGTACTTTGCAAAATGCTATAAACTATTGCTAATAATTTCCATGAAGACTCATGAGATTCAGGGTTTAAAAAGTATAATAAAACTGTGAAGTCATAAAATTCAATTTATGCATATGAACAAGCATTATTACAAGGCTTTATTTTGCAGTGTTGAGAAATGAATATATTTTCTCGTTGTGATTTCATAAGCTAGCTCCTTGAAAAACATAGTAAATGCACCAACGATCTCTTACATTAAAATGTTAGCAGGTTGTTGGCGTTGCTACCTTCAGGCATTGGCAAATTTCCTTTGCTTACGATGTCCCGGGCTTGGAAGCTTTGGGAAGTGTTCTGGGCTGAGAGAAAGAGAAGCTATGCTTCTGGACCACGGCCAGTTTCAGACAAAGAATAAGAAAGATTTAACAATTTGTTTTGTAAGCTTGAAATGTTTCTCCTGAATTCCTTTTGCGTTATCAGTAGACGTGGTAGTTGCTTTTTTCTTTTGAGGTCTCTGAGGTTAAAACGCACTTTAAAGAATTGTTTATTTTTGAACACGCATATCATCATATTGTCTTTCATCCTATGCTGAAGTGGCTGCTTTCTATCAGGTCAAAGAGAGTTCAGGTTTCTCGGGGAACTCTGCACTGACAGATAAAATCCCACTTTGGAAGTCAGAGAGATGGTTTTCTGATGTTAGCTTTATTTTTAGGATGTGTTTATCGATTATTTTCTCCATGTTAATTTTGATCCCAATCAATAAATGCATTAAGAGTTGCACTGAAACTTTATTTTGACTTGAAGATCAATAATCCCGTTAGAATTTGAAGGCCTTATCTGGTTTACAAAGTTATAAAGGTTTCCAAGGTAGTATTTTGTAGAACTGCAAATGAGTAACTCAGGAGATGTAACATTTCCTTTAATTTGTTATTAAGTTGTTGAATTAGCTAATGAGGTGATGCCCACCAAGGATACTGATTTAGGTCACGGGCGCATTTCACATGTCCCCATAATAAGTGACAATGATATTTGATTCAACCCAACCTGGATAAACTTCTACAGAGTCTCCCAGCCTCCATCAGAACCTGGGTCATGAAATCTGCTGGGAGAGTCTTTCCCACAGCCTGTTCAAGCTGACATTTCCATTTGGCTGGAAAGCATTCAGTACAGCAATATTTATCAACACTATCTAATGTTGGTGTAATTCAAGTGATTGAGACAGAAGTTGGCATCTTCTAGTGCCTGCAGGCCTGTCCTTGGCTTGGGTACCAAAGAAGGTACACCTGGGCCCACCTCCACAATCTGGTGCCAAAAGGAAGGTTTTGACACTGGTCTTTGAAGTTGGGGGGGAGGGCGGGTGCTCCAGTTTTGCATATCTGTGGCCTACGGCCCTTTCTACTCTGTGAGGGATAGTCACACGCACCCTGCCCCACAGGAATCTGGCCGCTGTCCCATGCTCACTGTCTCTGTGGCTGGCACATCCTGCCAAGCATTGCCCAGCCTAGAAAACTGGGGTCACCCTTAACCTTCTTTTCTTCACTGACCAGCCAGTTGGTGCCGCAAGCCCACCACCGCCAATGCCCTAGGTCCTCATCCCCATGCTCCTGGAGGACAGATCTCTCCATTCCTGCTCTTGCTCTCACTGAACCCATTTCTTTATGTAGCAAGGAAATGAAAACCATACTATTTGTACCGGTATGAAAAAGATAAAGAAGACAGATAATAACATCTGTGAGATAAGAAATTATTAGGGCTAGAGAGGAGGTTGGGGGTAGAGGGAAGTGAGAAGTGTTTAAAAATGTGTATGACTTCTTTTGGGGAGTGGACAAAATTTTCTTTTTGCTTGTTCCTTTCTAAAACAAGATCTGGCCATTTCTGAGATTTAAAACCTTCAATGGCACCTTGGGGATCTCAGATGGAACTTCATAGGACTTTTGGGGGTACCGCTAATACCCACCCTGCCTCCCCAAGTCATTTCTTCTCACCTCTCAATTTTCCTCTGTGTTCCATCCCGAGCTCTCGGTTGCTTTGGGGGCCTTTGTGCGTGCCGTCTCCTTTGTCTGGGTGGACTGTACCCTACCTGCACCTTGTGGATTTCTACCTGTCCTTAAAACAATGTCATAACTAACTCCCAGAGAGCCTTCTCCAGCATCTTCTCCTTCCACTGCCTGTCTCAGTGCTGATGGGCTCCAGTGGCACCTGCTCTTGTCTAGCACAGCTCTCATTCCCAACGCCTGGGTGCCTGTAGAGGACTGGGGCAGACATACTTTATGTCCCTAAGCTTAGTACAGTGTATTAGATGAATACTATATATTACAGCTATTTTATTTAATTCTGGTCCCACTGGCAATTAAAATATGCATTGCTCTTCATTGAACTACATCCATTCACTGGATTTTAGATTCTTTGAGGATGGAGTCCATGCTTAGTCCTTGTTGTATCCCTCTTACACACAGCAAATGTTTACTGCAATTATTCCTGATAGCACAACCATTTCTCCTAGCATTTTTTGTCTTAATCTCTTTTTAAAATTAAGATATTTTTCACATGTCATAAAATCTACTCATTTCAAATATATAGTTCAGTTGTTTTTAGTATATTAAGAGTTGAGCAAACACACATGGTGTCTAAATAAGACAAAGGAAAATCGTTTGGGCAAAAATAAAAAGGATCCCAAATCAATTATATAGAAAAGATTCCTTTATTAACTTTCGGTGGAGAATATGTTTGTATATTTTCAGAAAACAACTCCAAGACCATGTGGATTCCTGCAACAGAGAGGAATTGACAGGTCTGCTCCAACCACGAAGACAAGAGGAGAAACAGTCCAGAGATGGGAGACGCTGACGACGCCTTGCCACGCTAGCAGTCAGAAGCTGTGTGACGCAGCAGCGTGCCTAGGACCAAACCAGAGAGGGTTGGACCTGCATTGCCACCATGTGCCCACCATCCAGATATCATTGCTGACATGTACACATAAGGAACTGTTTGACATTGAAACGGGGAATCAGAGCTTTTGGACATTGAAATTGGGACTCAAACATTTTTTGTTATTATATGTTTATTTCTAGTCCACAGAGGCAAGATTTTTTAAAGGAAAGAAAAGGGGGAAAAATAGATACAGAAGCAAAGAAGCATTGAACAGACTGTCAAACTACAGTGGGAAGGCAGAGGAGGTTTTGTGGGGGGGGGGGGGTGGAGCTGTAAGAGATCAACCGAAGGACTTGTACGCATGCATATAAGCATAACCAATGGATAAAAGACACTGGCGGGGGGGGGGGGGGGGCAGGTAAAGGCATGTACTGGGGGGAAGGGGAGGGTGGGGGAGGTCAATGGGGGAAAAAAGAGACATATGTACTACTATTTTTAATACTTCAAACAATTAAAAAAATGTAAAAAAATTAAAAAAAATAGTCAAAAAAAAAAAAAAAAAGAGTTGAGCAGCCATCACCACAATCTAATTTTAGGACACTTTTGTCCACTCCCCAAAAGAAGTCATACACATTTTTAAACACTTCTCACTTCCCTCTACCCCCAACCTCCTCTCTAGCCCTAAGCAACTCGTAATCTATTTTGTGTCTCTATAGATTTGCATATTTTAGACATTTTTATAAATGGAATCATACAATATACAGCCTTTTGCTACTGGCTTCTTTCACTTAGCATAACGTTTTCAAAGTTCATCTGGATTGTAGCATGAACCAGGACTTTATTTTTATGGCTGAAAATGAAATGAATGTATATGAATAGTAAAATAAATGTATAGACAACTTTTTGCTTGTTCCTTTATCAGTTGATGGGTATCTGGCTTTTCACTTTGTCTATTATGAAGAATACTGCTTGAACATTTGTGTATAGGTTTTTCTGTAGACAGGTTTTTATTTCTCTTCAGCATATATCAAGAGAGGAATGTCTGGAACACATGATAATTCTATGTTTCACTTTTTAAGGAAATATCAACTGTTTCTCAAAGTTGCTCTACCACTTACAATCCTATAAGCAAGGTATGCAGGTTTCAATTTCTCTACATTCTTATCAACAGATGTTATTATCTGTCTTCTTTATCTTTTTCATACTGGTACAAATAGTATGGTTTTCATTTGCATTACCCAGTTAAATATGATGTTGAGCATCTTTCAGGTACTTATTGACCATTTGTGTAATTCTTTGGAAAAATTACTTCTTCAGATTCTTTGCCCATTTTTAAAATTGAGTTGTCTTTTCATTATTGACTTCCCTATCAGATACATGTTTTGCAAATACTTACATCCATTCTATGGTTTTCCCTTTCCCCACATGAATGGTATTCTCTTGTCACACAAAAGTTTTTAGTTTTTATGAAGTACAATTTATGGGTGTGTTTTTTTGTTACTTGTGATTTTGATGTCATACCTAAGAAATTATTGCCTAACCCAAGATCATGAAGATTTATTTTGATATGTTCTTCTAGGAGTTGTATAATTTAGCTTTTACATTTAGGTCAATGATCCATTTTGAGCTAATATTTTTGTATGATGTGAGGTAGGGGTTTTATTCATTCTTTTGCATGTGCATGTGCATGTCCACTTGTCCCATTTATTGAAAAGACATTTCTGCATTGAAATGTCTTGCACTCTTGTTCAATATCAGTTAACCATAAATGTGAGAGTTTATTTCTGGACTTTCAATTTTATTCCATTGATCTAGATGTCTATCCTTATGCCAGTGCCTCAGTGTTTTGATTCTCATATCACTTTTTTTAAAAAGCATAGGAAAGCTATGTAATTGGCAAATTGGGAAGAGTGGTCTTTTTGAACTGGGAGAAAATTCTTTTGCAGGAATATAGAGATGAAGGGGAGGGAATAAATATTTATTGAGCACTATTATATATTGGCATTATAGTAGAGACCTTCACTTGCATTGATAATAACAATCATATAAGAGTCATAATATCCCCATGTGACAGATAGTATTATCATCATGGAAACTAAATTTTGGAGAGGTTAAATGACTTGCCTAAAATTATTTAGTAACTAATCATGGAGCAAGTGGAATTTATACACAGTCAATAGAAATTGAGAACCCATGGTCTTTTCATAACTATGATCTTTTCTTATCATATATCTAGTGAACACAAACTACACCTGAAGGTAGTGGAGGGATTTGAATTCATTAATATCAAACTTTTGTTTTCATGACACTCTAGGAAATTAAAGAGGCACTTATATAAGTTTTCACCTGAGGATATTTTTTCCATTGATTTTTAGCGAGAATGGGAGGGAGGGAAGGAGAAAAACATTGATGTGAGAGAGACACATGGATTGGTTGCCTCCCCACACCTGCCCTGCCCAGGGGCAGGGATTGAGCCTGCAACCTAGGTATGTGTCCTTGACTGGGAATCCAGCCTGTGACCCTTCAGTGAACGGGACAACGCTCTAACCACTGAAAACACCAGACAGGGCTTATATAAACTATTTTTAAGACAGTTGTCTACCAGTAAAATTTGACAGAATATTTGAAGAACTTACTCTTCAACAATAAAAACTAGTGTTATGGTTCATTTTAATTACATGGCTTATGCTATTCTCATTTATATGACTTTAAAAGTTATTGAACATTATTTTGTATAATTAGCATAGCATAATGCCATTCTGTTGGAAGAAAAACTAGAACTAATCTAAATAGTGTAGATTGGCCTTGCTCTTAATTCTTGTTTTCATTGAATCCCTTCCCAAGGTTGTTCTGACATGAACTCAGGTCATAGTTGTCAGGTGGGTTCTAAGTGAAATAATAGATTTAGAATTGAGAAAGATTTGTGAAGCCAGTGAAAAAATGTTGTCTTGTTGGTTTTTGTTTGCATAATTTGTTTGAGATTCCTTTATTTTTCTTTTCTTAATTGAGGTCACAGAGAGCATCCTGGGGGTCCCAGAGACTAGGCGGATGTTAAGTTCAGATAATGCAGTTTCAGCCGTGATAGACACTTCTGTTATCTCTTGTCAACTTTTTACCTTCTCTGCTCCACAGGGCAAGAGTGTATTGCTTTCTCTCAGTGAAGATGCTGCACCTAGAAGTGTAGATTGTCCAGTGTTTCTTATGTAAGAATTTCCATGATTCAATTCCTTTCAGAAGTTAGTGCCAGGAAAAAGTTTGCCTAACTTGAGGAACAACTATTATTCTTTCATCAGATCGTGGGAACTATATTATTCACTGTATGTCATTCTTACCTTGGCTCTGGAAAGCCCAGAGCTAAAGTGAATGCTCAGCTATGGTAAACGGGACCCTGCTAAGAAGATCCCTTACTTCCTGTTATTTTAAATAACGAGCCTCCCCAAGGCCATTTGGAAGTAGTCAGAACAATTAATAATACTCAATATTTTTATTATCAATACAAAATAATATATTCTAATTCTAGCACTACGTGAAAACAAGGTGCCCAAGAATTGGTGGTTTTACAGACATGCATGCTTGTGCTTCTTGTTTTAAGGAAGAGGACTGGCAGAGAAAGTCAGAGAAGAAAGTTCCTTACAGGCAAGGTTTTCAGATTGAGGACTACGTTTTTTAGTCTGGGCCAGATTAGGGACAAGCATCCTCTTCTCAGTGCATGAATAAATAAATAAATAAATAAATAAATAAATAAATAAATAAATAAATGGCAGTAGTTTTCTCAAATTCTCATCTTCGCATTGCTATTAAATCATGCTGAGTGAACATTTTCCAAATTTTATTGTAGGCACTAATGAGGGTAATAGTTTTGAGAGCAACACGTAAGTCATAACAGAAAAAGACAAAGCTGGAAACACAAGTCATGGGCCAGATGCACAGCACTGTTGCTTTAAAGGGCTGACGCTCTCTTTCTCTGGGTGCTTTTATGCCTGTCAGGAATACCGTTAAGAAGCTAATCCCCCAAGCTTCTTTGTATTTTGGACCTCTTCCGAGAGAAAGTTTTGTAATCCAAAAAAATGTCTGCAGGTGAAGATTAGAAGTGAGTAAAGATTCAGCGAATTGAGTTTGCCAGTTACATGTTATTGAGCAGCTAAGAATGTTGCATAAATTGCATGCAACCTATAAAGTGATATTGCAGTAAAACATTCTCACTATATGGAAATTTCCACCTCACTTCAGGGGTAAGTTCATTTGGACGAGGGCCAGATGGATTTGTTCATGGTGGTGGTGACATAATAGGAGGAAATGAACAGAGCACCTTCTTGGGTTGAGTTTAACCAGAGTCACATGGAGTCTAGTTTTGGAACTAGAGGCAGGAAAGCAGACTACTGCTTTAGAAGTTAGTGGCAAATTAAAGTTATTGCTTCGTTTCTAGAAGAAAGGAAGACCAAGAGGTAAGACTGTGGCCTGAAGACAAAAGTGGCCAACAGTCCTCAGATTTCACCAGGAGAGAGCAAATGCCCCAAGTTCTGAGTGTTTGTTTCCTCCGTGACTTAGTTGCGGTGTATTTTGAGGGCCGTGTTTCTCCTTGGCTCTGTTGTCGATGTTGTCCTTAATAGATGTGAGTGGAAAATGGACGTTTTTTCTATAGATCATTGAGATTTTCTTTATCAGGAGCTCATGGCCCCTTATATATGACTTGGTACCCCTGCTGCCCCATTATGTGCCTATTGGTACTTGTAACACTTGTTCCTAGTTAGAGACATTTAGCTATCCTCATTTATCAGATAGCTTAACACCTTGGTAATGGGGTTTCAATAAAAATGGAGGAATTTTTTTTTTTTTTTGTATGTACAGGCTTCATTTTCACTCTTGACTTAAAAACTGCCAGTTGGAAGCAGAAACTGAAATATGACATTACTGTCTTTTGGAGACCTTAGCTAGGCCATTTCTGTGGCCCAAAAGATGGCTTCTGTTGCACGTAGACCAGAACACTGATTTTAATAGGCAGAGTCCTTTTTAATCAGGAGAGCCCTTCAAGTTTTTGTGCTCAAAATTGCCATTTCTCCACCTATATTTATCAAAGAAAATGGAGTCTTATAATTTTAGATTGCTTCTTTATACAATTTGACCCATGGACTAAAAAAAGCAGAATAATAATTTTAAGAGACTGATTTTTTCCCAAGTTGGTGAACTGCAATTTTGCTGGTTTCCCTGAAGATATTTGCAGTTGAAATAATTTAATTTTATATGTGATTTTTAAAGGACATTGATTTCCAAGTTTGTGTCTAGCACTGAAATTCTGTGATCACAGTATAAGGAAATCTCAGTCTCTCACAATGGGTGGTGGTGGATTTGAGAGGTAGGGTGTTTTGAAGGTGAATAGGCAAATTCAATCAATCTTTAGTATGCGGACCATCGTGAAAATGTATCAAATGTGTCTGCTATAAATGATTTTATTTAAATCCCAAACAGATTCATACTCAGAATAGGAAACAAAGTGTTCACACATGAAAAATGTCTAGCCCTGTTGCTGTAAGTTACACCAGGTGGGGTATAATGTTCAGGAGACTGAGTGATCTGCACAGGCAAGTACATTCAGAATCACATTTTCGCCAGACCCAGGGTAATTTTACCTTATGGCCCATCCGATGGCTCATAATTATCTTCCAAGACCTTGTCATTTGACCAGACTTGGCAGGTTCCCTTTAATTTCTTCATTTATGCCTCAGCGTAAGTGTTTCTTGAAAATGTAGCTGAAGCACATGATAGAAGCAGCATTACAATCTCCCAGAGTTCCTGTTGTTACCCTTCTTTCCCCCGGTCTGCCTGTACAGAGAATGTAGCAGGTTTTTTCTTCTCGGACTATACCTTTTATCCTGTCTCTCCTTCTCTATTCTTCCTTCCCTTCCAATCCCTAGTTTCTTGATTTTTACTAAGTGTACTTTATCTATTCTTCAGGTCCAAATGATCCTATCTGGGGATATTTGCTTTGATTTTAGCCCAAATAGCAATAAACATGATTCTGAGAAAACTTCTTTTTTTTTTTTTGGTTGCTGACGTTTAGCTATCCTCATTCATCAGATGGTTTACTGGTATTAGAGCACAGCAGAAAGATTCACATGGCTTCAGGTGGTGTTTTAAACGTCATTCCAATGGTAGGCTGAGTGACCTGTGGGCTGGACAGACGGCCAAACTTTAAGAGTTTCAGCATTTCTTAATTTCAGAATAAACTTCATGATCTGATCAAGCCTGAGACCTCAGGGACATAATTATCTCTCCTCTCTTATCTTCCTGAAGCTTCATGGAAATACATCTCTCAGAGCCTCTCTGAATCTGCTTCATCTGATGTGTGACAGATAGCACCGGCTATCTTATTGCAGATCTTCTGCTGGAGATAACGGCGTTCTCCTGGCACACGCGCTTGTTGGTGTGGAAGTCATTGCTCAGGTACGTGCAGTACTGCTCCATGATGACTCTGGCTGTCTTCTTCACTGTCTTGGTATGAACTCAACCCATCTTGGTGGGTTCCTGGTGAACGAGCCTGAGAAAACTTTAGTTGTAGATCCCAAGTGGTTTTCCTGTGAATTTAATAGCACTAGGGATACATGGGTGTAAATTCCCTAATTTACACATCCCAGTAGGCCTTTGCTATGTCAAACACTGTGAAGATACAAAAACATAAGGCTCAACCCTAGCCCTCAAAGAGAATAAAATGTAGCTCTAGCTGGTTTTGCTCAGTGGATAGAGCATCGGCCTCAGACTGAGGGATCCCGGGTTCAGTTCCGGCCAGGGGCACATGCCTGGGTGGTGGGCTTGGTCCTCAGTGTGGGGCGTGCAGGAGGCAGCCAATCAGTGATTCTCTCTCATCATTGATGTTTCTCTCCCTCCCTCTCCCTTTCTCTCTGAAATCAATAAAAATATATTTTTAAAGAAGAGAATAAAATGTAGATGCAGCATCAATTCAAGCTGCATCCATATGAAATGTGTAATACCACCAAATAATACAAACCATCTGTGATGCCCTCTTCAAGTATCCACATCCATGAGGGCAGACATTTTTGTGTTTCTCTTTGTTCACCGATGCATCCCAGTGCCTGGACTGTCCCTGGCACACGGTGAGTGCTCACTAGATGTGTGGAATGAAGTACAGTCTACTTCCTAAGCATAGAAGTAAGTACCGTCTGCTCTGTACCCGGCAGCATATTTCTGTAATGAGAGCATATGTAACACAGATTAGCTCATTCGCTATTGATATGTAGGGGAAGGATATTAGTAAAATGGGGTGGTTGCGTTGGTCACATGCAGTTGTTCTCAGCACCTCATATTTTGCACCATTAAGAGCAGCTGCAAGCAAAACGCACAGCCGAATGCGAGTTGTGGAGAGCACCCAGTGCTATGCCTGATGTCCATTCACTCTTGGGTTGGTTTAGCCACGAGCTCTAATTTGGAAAAGCTTATTGGGAAGAGGGAATGTACCTCTTATTTGTACATTTTGTGCTTATCTTCCTAACTCTGCACCCTCCAACAACTTCCCTTTCAATCTCCTCATCCATTACCTCATCTTTTTATAAAGGTCAGGTCCTATATTTATGTTTACTATAATATTTCTTAGGAATTTAACATGGCTCATAAATTCTTGCTGGAATCATTTTTTGGAATGGTTACTGGGGTAGAGTGTGTGTGTGTGCACGCGTGTGCGCTTGTGTGCGTGCACTGAGGTCCTGTTCTACCAAGGGAACTCCACTGGGTATTTGGGGGGATGCAAAGAAATATAAGACTTAGGTCCTGCCTTCGAATAATTACAGCCCTGTTGTGAAGACTGGCACTGTAAGCCTTGTGCATTAGGCCTGCAATAAGTACTTATTTGCATTAGTCTGCTAGGGCTGCCATAACAACATACACGGAGCAGGTGGCTTAAACAACGGAACGGTATTTTCTCACAGTTCTGGAGACTGGACGTCCAAGAGCAAGGTGTGGGCAGGTTGTTTTTTTATGAGGCCTCTCTCCTCAACTTGCAGGCCTCTCCCTGTGTCTTCACATGGTTTCTCCTCTGTGCATGAGTACATCCCTGGTGTTTTGACTTTTATTTTTAAGTTTTTATTGAATTTATTGGGTGACATTGGTTGATAAAATTATATATAGGTTTCAGGTGTATAATTCTGTAATGTATCATCTGTATGTTGTATTGTGCTCACCGCTCCAGGAATGGTTGCTATTTTCTTAGTGTTCTGGTTGCAAGGTTACATAGCTTTGGAGTAGTTTGTTTCCCCATAAGCCTTGTTATTTCTAGTGTATGATTTTAAAAATGGGAAGGACGCACACATCCTTTTATAGAAGAAATGTTGTATTACAAACTTCATTTGCAATAAAGATAAGCGGGACTTGGCTGTGAGAGAGATGGAAGAGAGCATTCCAGTTCTGGCAAGAGCATCAGAAATTCCCATGTGGATACACTATGGAACCTTCGCGGGGAGGGGAGGATACCGGGCTGGTGAGAGCACCCAGCTCCTGGGAGCGGGTGCGGGTAGGTGGGTGGCTTTGAATAGAAAAGTTTCTCAGTAATTCAGAATTTTTCTGTGTCAGAGTGCTTCTAGAACAGGAAGTGGCCTGCCTGAGAGAACCTTTAACCTGTAGGCTTGCACAGGTGGATCCAGTGCAAAGAGAGGACCAAGGAGGAGGCCACTGAAAACACGACGCCTCTAGAGAGCACCGAGAACCAGGAAAGGGGCAGTGGTCTTGCAGAGGACAGGGCTGCAGGAGCGACCTTGACAGTGAAGAATCAATGGGATCGCCTATTGGCAGTGCAGGGGAGTGGCCACGCGTTGACTGACCGCGTCCAGGCGACTGGGTGCAGGTGTCCCAGACGATGGGCTGAGAAGTCAGGGCCAGGAGGCAGGGGAATATTGTCACCTTAACTCGGGCCCTTGAACTCTGTGCTCTTTGCTCCAGGGCGGTGTTGGGCGTTAGTGAATCCCCTCTCTGGGCAAGGATTCTTTTCAGGCTGTCGCCTAGGAAATTCATCCTGAAACCTTAATTGGAGGCAGGGAGGATGTCACCCCAAGTAGTCTATTTACAAATATCCTTCCAGACTGTTCTCCCTGAGTTCCTAACCTAGAGACTCACAGGTCAAGGAAACTTAGCCGCGCGCCTCCTCTCCAGAGAGGAAAGCTAGCGCGGGGTCCAGGCAACCCCCCTCCCGGTTTGGATTCCCGGGATCACCCAACGGACACTTCCCGCTTGGGCCCCCGCCTGGGGAACGGCCCCGCGCCCTCCAGGGCCCGCTCTCCGCCGGAGTCCGCCTCTCACCCCGACACCGACCCGGCGCTGCGCTCTCGCTCCGGAGCCGGTTCTCGACACAGTCCCTAGAGGTTCCCCGCGCGCTCGGGGACCTGAGCTGGACTCCGGAGGAACGACTCCGGAGGCGCCGCGGGACGGAGAGGCGCAGTGACCGGCTCCCAGGCCCCCACCCCTCCCCCGGGGATCCCCTTTCGCCCACACCCTCCCGGGCCCCGCAGGACACTCCCCTCCGGAGGCCGGGCCTGCTCCGCCCGCCGTCGCCCGCCCGCGCCGGGGGAGTCCCGAGCCGACCCCTCCCCCGGACGCCCGCCCGAGAGCGGGACCCAGGCGGCGATGGTGACTGGGCAGCGGCGCGGGGCCGGGTCCTGGGCGGGGAGGCTCGGCGGCCTCTTTCTTTCTCTGCCCCCGCCCCTCTTTCTCCTCCCTCCGCGCTAGCCGGCGGCGGCCCTGGTCGGCGCTCTCGCTCGCCCGCTCCTCCTCCCCCACCCGTGGACCCTCTCCCCACCCTCCCTCGCCCCCTCCTCTCGCCGCCTCCTCTCTCTCCTCCCTCCTCCTCCTTCCCGAGCGCCGGCAGGGCCTGAGGGAGCGGCTGCGAGGAGGCGTAACGGAAAGCCCCGCTGGGAAGGCTGCGCGCTCGGGGACGCCGAGCCGGGCGGTGAGTGGGAGCCGGACCCCGCGCGCCTTAGGAGAGAGAGCTGCATCCCCGGGCAGTGGGGCTGCGGGGTCCCCGCGCGGGTGCCGGCGGAGCCCTGGAGGGGTGCGCGGCGACTGGAGCGGGAACTCCGCTCGGGCGCCCGCGGAGCCCGCAGGGAGGGAAGGGGACCGGGTGGGGAGCTGCAGGGACGGGTTGGACACTGGGAAAGGGAGGGAACGGCTGCTTCTGCTCTCACCGCCGCGGCCGCCGGCAGCAGAAGTGGAAAAAAGTTGTGCCTGGAACTGCGATTCCCGGGAAGCAGGCGCGACCGGCGGCGACCGCGGGCTAGGCGGCGCGCAGGTCTGGGGCGCAGCTCGGCGGGTCTGGGGCGCAGCTCGGCGCGCCTGGTACCGCGCCCGGGGGCCTGGTCTGCGGCGTGTGGGTCACGCCGGCCACAGACATCAGTTGCTTCTCAGATCTGGGCTGCATTTTTGTGGGCAGCCAGTGATTTGGGGTGCGGGCTGCAGGAGGAGGGAGGCGAGTGGGGAAGACCACATCTGGAATGGGTGGGTTGAGCCCAGGGGATGGGGCGAAGGACCGGGGGAGACTGTGTGTGAGTTTCTGGGTGTTTTCAGATACAAAGTTTCCCCCCTTCTTTTCTTTCCCCTTCCATTCAGCGGTCTAGTGTTCTTTGAACTCGAAAAAGCAAAAGGATTTTCTACAATCCCGTTCAACTTTTATTTCAGGCGGGTCATGAATTTCAGGAGCGTCCATGAGCTATTTCAATGGGACTCAAGACGAAGTCGGATCCCCCACCCCCACCCCCATCCTCGCTCCCATCCTGGGCATTTCCTGTATTTCCCGTTTTCTCTACGTTGATTGTGTGCGTGCCTGTAGGTTGCTATCAGTGACCCACATGTACAAGTAGAACTGTTTGAAATCGCAAAGCGGCCTCTATAGACAAATGTGCGTTGGAACCGGAGGGAGAAGTGTGGGCCGGAGGGGGAGGGGCACGGGGCGAGGGAGCAGTTAGAGCCCAGTCCTGGGAGTTAAACCTGAGTCACCCAGTGGGACCGGACCTTTGTCGCCTGCAGGTTACTTTTACTTCACCCGCTGCCTGAGCGCTCCAAGCCACGATCGAATGTTAATTTCTTCGGCATTGCCCTTTCCTGATCTTTTCTACCGGTCCTCTTTAAAAAACGTTTCCTTTTCAAATTTAAGAGATAGGGAACGCATGCTGGTGGGGAGATGAAATGTTTTAAAGATAGGGAAAAGAAATAAACCCCAAGATTCTCATTACTTTTTGCTGTCATACTGTGATAGCCTCGTTATTCATCTATGTCAGAAATCTGATGCTGATGAGATAATATTTGAGGGTTTTGAAGTAATACCAGATAAAGCCCTATGTTACAATAACATTTCCCCCAGGGGGTGACACAGAGAGCAGGTGTGTGGCTGGCTGTGGTTTGCAAAGGGTGCAGCAAACATTTTATACTAGTGCATATTACTAGAGATGATGGGGGTGAGGAGTGGGAATCATCCATCTGTCTTCAGAGTGGTCCAATTAGGAAGGATAATTACACTGCAAATAAACATACTTGAATATAATTTGAGTCATGATACATAAATCAGTAATTTGTCAATAGGAAGGAACAAGGATATTTGTGGATGACAGCAATGCGATGCCTTCTGGTAAAATGTAGACTGTTCATCCATGTGATGGGCCCAGAATTGATGGCATCTGCCTACAGAGATGTGTGGATTGATGAATTAAAGAGATTTTACAGAATATAGTGTTTGGGCAAGGCAGGAAGGAGAAGTCCATGTAGAAACAGAAAAACAATATATAGAAAAGTACATATTTCTTTTTAATGGGATATATATATATATATATATGGCTTCTCAACTTTTTTATTGCAAAGAATTAACAAAGTAGGAGACCAAAAATAGGAGACCCAAATTGATGCTGTTGAGTCCCCAGAGTGCCATGAAAGCAAGTTATTTAATTGCAGCCTTGATTTTTGTGTTTGTACAATGGTAGTGATAAGAGTTCAAGTGAAAGAATCACCTTGAAGGTTAACTGTGATTACTTTTGTGTAGGACTTGGGGTGGTGTCTTGGGCTAAGTACTCAGAAATGTTAATGATGGTTGTCAAGTATTTCAAACAGCCTGGAAAAAGCAGTGCCTTTCTAAGAGGTGGAATGTAAGGGCACTTGATTTTAGAGTGAGCAACTGCTGCTCACAACAGACCCTGAGTTGAGGCTGAACCCATGCCCCTGGCAGTCCACACCACGGGCTTTCTAGAACTTGCAGGCTGCATCCTTTGGCCCATTCTGGTCAGTGTTTTCTGGAACTCCGATTCCAGGGAATGTGTAGTGCAGGCTCTGGGTGGATCTGAGGACCAGAGCACAGGTGTGGTTTGCAATTCCAGGCTTCACTGCCCTCTTGCAATGGCAAATTCTCAGGTTCCAGGGTCCACCAAAGTAAATATCCAAATTGTATTTGAGGCAAACAAACAAACAAACAACCAAACCCACAAAAAAACAAAAACCACTTTAGTGATGGACATTGTGAGTGCCTCTCTTGGGAATCTTAAAAGCAATGTTTGTACTCAGTGCTTACTTCTCTTAGAAAGATACAAATAGTAAGTCAATATCTAATCTCCAGAATTTATTCTGGAGAGCAACTTTAAAGTATCTCTTGAGGTTATGACACATTGTTCCGTTTTTTACCAAGGTTGTACCTAAGAGCACAGTAAACAAAAGACATTCTTAGCAAAACAGTGTTTTTTGAGCTGGGGAACTATGCTGTATATTGTCTTTCTAATTTGGGAGGAATGCCTGTTTGCTCAATCATCCATTCTTTTATCCTGTCCTTCAGCAAATACCCCTGTAGCCTCTCCCATGGGCTAGGCTCTGTTCTGGCTTCCGGTAACAAAGCAAGAACCTAGAGCCAGCCTCTCCTCTCACAGAGCACACATTTTAGTTGCGGAAGCAGAGGACCTCCACAAACCCTGGAAGCTCCCTTTTGGACTCAGGAGACCCTGCCCCTGGAAAGCAGCCTGCTGGGTGTACTTCTCTCCCACACCTAGCCTGATTAGAGGGGAGCAATCTGGGGGGTAAGGGGGTGAGATGGCAGGGGGCAGCTAGTCCTCTTGAGTCCTCCATGGGGATAAGGGACAGAGGGGAGCCTATTTCTTCTTGTGCTTTATAAAAGTATGTGCCCAGCCTTAGCTGGCTCGGCTCAGTGGATAGAGTGTCACCCTGCAGACTGATGGGTCCCCGGTTTGATTCCCGTCAAGGGCACATGCCTGAGTTGCGGGCTCAATCTCCAGTGGGGGGCGTGCAGGAGGCAGCCGATCAATGGTTCTCTCTCTCATCATTGATGTTTCTATCTCTCGCTCCTTCTCCCTTCCTCTCTGAAATCAATAAAAAATATATATTTTTAAAAAGTATGTGTCCAGTATGTGAGTAGTGGCTGACCAGAACCACCAGCCAACGTGCCGTGAAAGCAGGCAGCAGTTTTTCTCAGAGGTGAGCCTTCTCAGACTTAGCAAGGCAAAGAAGGAATCAAAGGTCAGAACTTATCAACTTACAAAACCTGTGTCCAGGCAAGAGTGGTCTGGCATTTGAGATATTTGATGCTCTCGTGTGGTAGAAGGCATGACTGAAAGAGTAAAGGAAAGAGTGCAAACTTGGTTCTTCATGGACCTTCAAGGTTTTGTTTCTGTTTTTCACTACTTTTAAAATCACAGTAATGCCTGATGCAATAATGCATATATTTGGAGTCTAGAAGGCTTGAAAGGGTCTGAGGTAGAGAGGGCCCTCACTGGTAGTGGCTTGGACTGGAGGCATGGTTGTAAGGCAGGTACCATAGGTTGTAGGGTCTTGGGTGCTGAGCTGGGGAGTAGGAACTTTATCTCAAAAGCTGTGTGGAAGATGGAGAATTTGCAGCAGGTGAGTGATGTGATCATGTTGTGCTTTAGGAAGAACTCAGTGGCCATGAGGTGGGCTAGGTGACAAGGTGGCCAGGGCAGGGGACAGAAGGTGAGGTTGGAGGCTGGTGCAGGAATCCCGAGGGCACTTGGTGTGGGAGTGAGGAGTGGGGCAGATCTGGAGACTCCCCATACTTCCTTGGTCATCTCCAGGGCTGGGCACGTAGGAAGAGGGGGAGTCCAGGGTGACTGCTATGGGTCATGGTGCCATTCACTGAGGTAAGCAGCTGTGGGGAACCTTGGTTTGGAGAGATGACAAGGAGTAGTGAGTTGAGTTGAATCCAAAACTGAACTGAGAGCCAGAGAGAGAAAGAGAGAGAGAGAGATGCCTGGCAGAGAGTTGGCTACACAGGCAGGAAGAGAGGTCTGGAGCTAGAGATGAAAGATGGAATTATCTTCACAGTAGTGGCAAGTGGTTGCCTGGTTTTGTCAAGATTTACTAAATAGTGCTCAGGGTGAGAGTCATCTGTGTCCTTACAACTGAATTATTTTCTTTCATCTTTTCAACAGGCCTGAGTGGGGATAATCAGGCCCCTGACCTTGACCTTAAATGACCAGGCTCTTACTGGTGTTATTTTGTAGACTTTGTGAGATCTGTTTATGCTCTTTTGAACTGAGATAGTTACAAAAAAATGTGTATAGAATGGCTTTGAACATATTTTAACAGCTGGGATGTAAACTGATAAAATTGGTACTCTCCAACCCACATCCCAGGACACACACATATTTTATAAATAGAACTAGAGGCCCGGTGCACAGATTTGTGCACGGGGTGCGGGGGGCAGGGGGGGTGTCCCTCGGCCTGGCTGGTGATCAGGGCTGATTGGGCCATCTTGCCCAGTCCCAATCGGCTGGCCGGGGGGAGGGACCACAGAAGGTTGGCTGGCCACGGGAGGTTGGCTGTGGGAGCGCATTGATCACCCGGGGGCAGCTCCTGCGTTAAGCATCTGCCCCCTGGTGGTCAGTGCGCATCATAGTGACTGGTCGACCGGTCACTTAGGCTTTTATATATATAGATGTTTGTGTTCTTCCAAAAGTCATGTGCTGGATGAAGCCCTAATCCCCAATGTGTTTGGTATGTAGAGGTGGGCGTTTGGGAGGTAATTAGGTTTAGATGAGGTCATGAAGGTCAAGCCCCCACGATGGGATTAGTGTCCTCACAAGAAGAGGAAGAGAGACCAGGGCACTACCTTGGTCACGGTGAGAAGTGGCTGGCCCACTACCAGCCAGGAAGAGGCCCCTCACCTGGAACTGCATCTGACACCTTGATCTTGGACTGCCAGCCTCCAGAACAGTGAAAAATAAATGTCTGTGGTGTAAGTCCCCCAGTCTATGGTATTTTGATATGGCAGCCTGAGCTGATTAACGTGCGGGTATATGTTGTATTTAAGAAAACAGTCACCTATGACCTCCCCCTCGTAAGATGGCCTTCACTTGCAGAGAATGTAAACTAGTTTTGTGTGCATTTATAAAATACTGAACATAGCCAAACAGGTATGTTATCTGCATGTTTTCTTTAACTGTATTACCACCAGCTAGGTCAAGAGAAACACCTGACTTTGACCTTGATTTGACAGGCAAGGAAGGAGAACCTCAGTGTATTTTGACTTTTTCTTCATGTGGGTTTGTTCTGATTTTGACTTACTGCAATTAAAGTGGCATTATTGACACTTAAAATTTTTCCAGTTAAATAAGGCTTCCGAAGTGTTTAGTGAGGCTGAACATTTGAGGTTCTATTTAGGTCAGTGCAAACAAACTAACTTTTAAAACTCTTAATGTGGCTTCTAAATAATAAGTACTAAACTCTGTACCCAGTTAGAGTAGTATCTGAATGAAGAGCATCGAGGGATTCAGCAGGGTCATAACAATGTTTAACACTGAGTGAGGTGACATTAGTATCAAAAGCAGTTCTTTTCTTGTGTCTTCTTTATGCACAGAATAGTTCAATAAGGTGTTGGTTGCATAAGGTAATACAGTATTTGCCACGCAGGCTGATGTATGATGTTATAGCAGTTAGTATGTGGCCTTTTAAAGCGCTCCCTCTTTGTGGAACTAAGAACATTTGGTTGTGAATTGAATCTTTCTGATCCTAAAAGTGCACAGACTCTTGGGGACCCCTGGATTGCTGGTGGGCAGTTGCACACATATTTGTGGTTCCCACATCTTTATCTACAACTGCTCAACACTCCTTTCTCCCCAACATTAATTTTCCACCTCAGAGTGGATGGTCGGTGTCTCCTGGTCTCTATGTGAAGACAGCAAGAAGGCAGCCGTCTGCAAACCACAAAAAGGGCTCTCACCAGGAACCTTGAGAACTTGTACTAGACAGCCTGACTTTTGTTTTCATGTCCACAAGGGGCAAGGCTTATCCGCCTTTTTATTTGAAGTTACCATATGGCCCTCAGGGGCTATTGCTGTTAATTTGAATTTCATTCATTTGTGGGATGAATAAAAGAGTGCAAAGTAGACCCCAATGAACGCTTGTTGAATTGCAGGCGGTAGTATTTGATTTGTGCACAACCAGACCATTATTCCTCCTACTGCTGTGGGTTTAGGGGAAGGCCAGTAGGGAGTATCAATCATTGTCAGTCTGTGTAACCAGCAATAATGCCTCACCTCACCCATGCCTTTCTAACTAGGGTGCCATTAAAGGGCACACTGGTAGCCACAGACAGACTGGAAGAATGTAGACCAAAATTTTAATTGGTTACCTTGGACTAGTGGGGTCACAGGTGACTGTTTTCTTATTTTCCTTTTTTTTCAGAATTTCAGTAAGTAGCATGCTACTTTTAAAATCAGAGCAAAACTGTTATTGGTGTTTGTGTGTGTGTGTGTGTGTGTGTGTGTGTGACAACACTGTACATCATCTAACATCTGTGGTACGTGCATTATGCAACAGTTCTCTGTCTTGAAAAAGAAATGGAAATTCCTGTTTGTATAACTACAGTTACTAATCCTGGAAGCTGGGGGACTGGAACCAGGACTGGGTGCTGTGCCCCACAGCCAGCGTGGGGCAGCTTCCTCGGAACAATGGGGAACTCCTTACGGTGGGTGTGCTTTGTACGTTTTCATAAACATCGTCAGCGTGATCTGGGATGTGTTTCATTTCTATATCTAAATGTGTGAACATCTGTTTGGTTGATAAGTACTGAATTAAATCTGATTGGTAAAAGTACTGAATTAAATATGCACTATACTGACATGTTAGTTTTTTCCTTTTTAAAAATTGTTTGTGTTCAGCAGAACTCGAACTAGCAATGAGGTCTTAAATAGCCCTTTAGCAGCAACTTCTCTGCATGCCCGGGAGATTAGAGGGGCTCTCTTTCCTCTACGGAGTCTATTGTTCAGCATTTTCTTTCTTTCCACATCCAGCCGTGTTGTCAGGGGCACCTGGAGTTCAAGCTTCCTTTCTCCCGGGGCAGGCTGCAGTCGGGCCGAATTTCATGTGTTGTTTTCCAGTTTTGAGGCATTTAGCCAGTAATTTAAGGATGGCTGTAACTGCATAGACAGTGGCCTCATTTCATCTTCAGATAAGTGGTACATGGCACACACTTATTTGGGACAAATTAACCTCTTAAAATTTTTTTCTTTTGTCCATAGGAATCAAAATTTCTCTTTCTTTTTTTTTTTTTTTTGCATTTTATTTGTTTTTTAAATTTACTTTTTAATTACAGTTTACATACAATATTGTATTAGTTTCAGGTATACCGCATAGTGATTATACATTTATGTATCTTTCGAAGGGATCAAAATTTCTGAAATTAAAAATAATAACCTGGATAGTCTTGGAATTACAAACTTACCAGTGAGCAGTCTTCTTTTTTAAAGTAAATGACTGACCATTTGTATATGAAATATACACTTTAGAAAAACATGGCTCCCAACTTTTTACAATCTAAAATCACATCCATTTTTTTAAAATGGCTGTTTATTCCTAGAAGATGGTTCTACATAGAGAAGTATGTCTCAACAGATATGTACTCTGTCATTTGCTCATTCTTAGAGTAGTCTTTTCAGGGTTCTTCTGTAGTGGAAGCTTATAATTTACCAGCCTAATTACTGATTCTGCACGGACTCCTGCTGTAATATGTAGCATGGTGTACCGGCTTAAACAGGTGACTGCAGGTCATTTTTTATCTGACTCTTTTTGGTAAATGAGTATGCTTAAGTTGTCTGTTTACTTATATTTTTCACTTTGTGCTTAGGTATATAGTTCTTTCCCTGGTTAGTTAAAAAAAGGGGGGGGGGAGGGGGCAGCATCAGAGGGAGCTAAGCTGATGTGTGGAATGCTTAAACCATAATCCAAGCCAAAAAGAGCTATAGCCGTTAGTGGCCACACTGAATGATAGGGGCCCAAGTGGTGTGGTGATGAGAAGGTGTGATAAGGTAGGGTACATACCGGCGTGGAGAGGTGGCTGGTAAACTCTTTGGGATGGTCTGGTCAGGTATGCTACGGGGACCACTGCTCTCGTGGTCTGGAAGCTAGACTCAGGGACACTAAGAGTATGTTAGCTTTCTTAGCAACTACATAGTCAACATAATTTACATGTCTTTAAAAAAATTTTAAACATTTTTAAACAAGAATTGCCACCAGGTTAGATTTCCTCTAGCTTATTAGATATTTGTATTTAGTTTTTAAAATCTTGGCCCCGAGACTTTCCATTTCTTTTGGTGAAATTTCAGCTTTCGCATTCTGTTACGTTGTTTCAGCCCGTCTAGCTAACAGTTGAATTCTGACGCGTCATCCGTCAAGTCCGCGAGCTGCGCCTCATACTCTCTGCTCATCAGTCATTCCAGTGCTTTGAGTCACTGCCTGGTGCTTCTCTGTTCAGCCTCCCCGCGTCATTCCGAGTCCTCTTAGTAACCAAGGGTGCATCAGCCTTTGTAGGCTGCTGGAGGGCAGAGGGCTGGGGTCTGTGCCAAGATACAGAGGAAGCTAATCGTACCCGTGACCTCGACCTCATTAACAATGTGCTGGAACCAAGAGGGCCAGCATTCCCCGGTACTGTTTGACTTTGGATTGTCTCTACTGATTTATGGTCCTGGGTCCCTGCTCCTGCCTTCTAAGGGAGGCAGATGTAAGAGCCAGAGGAGAATGTAAGAGACGATCGGTACTACCTGCCTCCTTTCCACTGCCTACAAGTTGGGCTTTGGATTGTTAGCTTGTCCCTGGGCTCTGCTGATGGTGATTTGGCCTTGGCCTCAAGACAGACCGAGACTGACAAGACGTGAGGGAAGATGGCCTCTTAGAGTCTGGAGCATAAGTAGGTGGCTGATGGTCTGGATGTCCCACAGGTGGGGCTGATGGCCTGGATGTCCCACAGGTGGAGCTGATGGCCTGGATGTCCCACAGGTGGGGGTAAAGCGTGGCCCTCTCCACTCTTTAAAGCAGGCTCCTCAAACTTGGATGTGCAAAAGATTTAGCTGGAATCTTTTTAAAGTGCAGACTGATTCAGCAGGCTGGGTGGGGCCTAGGGCTCTGAAACTCTAACCAGCTCCCCCTGATGCTGATGCTGCTGGTTCTGTGGAACACGAGTAGCAGGGCCTCACATCAAGCCCAGCGGCGGACAAGACTGTGGAATCATTACCTGGAGAATGAAAACTGAAAAGGCTGAGAATAGGAAGGCGCTTGTGGGGTCTGACATAGAATTGGTTGCCTGCTACTTAGGGCTGCTCTCTATGGGGCGGAGCCTGCAGGCTGTCTGCCTGTCCCTTCCATTCGGGCTGTGCCCGCTGTCAGGAGTAGCAGCTCTGCAGAGAGGGAGGTGGTGGAGGGTATTCCAGGCAGGATGTCGTTGAAGGGAGAGGTTTTGTTTTGCTAAGTTTTAGTTACATTGATTTCCTCATTACATGTTGGTTATATTCCATATTTAACTAAATAAAAAAGGCTCTAACTTCCTCCAATTAAGCCTGCATTTTTCTCATACACCCTAGCACTTTGAAGTTACGTGATTACCAAGTTTCTAAAAAGTTACCTATTGTTTCATTTAGAGCATTTTTTCTAAAACTCGCCTGACACTCTGCTGGGGTGCTGGCTGGACATACACTCCCAGACCCCAACCCTGCGGTTTTCACTTTCTAGGCCTCGTGTGGGTCCCAGGAGTCTGTATTTTTTAAACCAAGTATCTAGATGGTTCTGATCAGGCAGGTGTTAGAAACACCAGGTTAGAGGAACATGCTTTAGAAACCCACCCATCTGAGCCTGTGGTAGGGGGGAGGGGCGCCCTTCCCTGTTCCTTTCTTGGCCTCTTGGATACTTGGTGGTGAAGGCTGGCTTCCACCCATTGACCCCACTTCCATTTTCATCTTGACGCATGCTTCTGTTCTCACAGAGAGGCTCTTATCTTGCTTGGATGGGACCAAATCAGAGAGTCCTTTGTCAGCAGTGTAAAAAGTCAGTTCTGAGGCCGTTATTTTTAGGAAGGTTTTACAGACACTGATTATTAACTGCTTCCGGGGTTTCTTTAAAAAACTGGGCTATAAGCTTTGGGGCTCTGAGGAGGTCTTAGGAATGTCTTGAGGCTGACTTTCCCCACTTTCTCCCCTACTTTGGTTCAGACACTGGGGATAATGCACATCCCTTTCCTACGTAAATGCTGACAGAGATGGATGAAGGGCCCCTCACCCTCCACGGGCAGTTTAGTTCTGATCCAGGTGAGTTGACAGATTGAGGAGTTGGATTTTCCACATCATTGTATCAATGTTTCTACAGATGCAGGATCCATCTCAGCCCCCCTTTACCCCCTGATAGGGGCAGAGTCAGCTTATATAACAGGGGAAGAGGGAAATGGTCAGTGTGATGGGATTGGAGGGCTGTAGAAAGGGTCCCTGCCCCAAAAGGTGGAATTCACTGACTGCTGTGCCTAAAATCTACCATTAGAGGAACCTGTGTGAAACGATTCTCTTTAAACGTCGTATTCAACATGTAAGCATCCATAGGACAGGTAATATAATTATTTATACCTTAACAGGAATCTATATAATAAAGATGTAATATGCAAATGTTCGTTATACCGTGAAGCGTAATGACCGACCACGTAATGACTGGATCGTGGATCAGCAGGAGGGTGGGGCAGTGAACTACAAGTGGGTGGCGGCGGAGAGCTATAGGAGGGGACAGGGCAGCAAGCTATGAGGGAGGTGAGGGAGGGCTGGGGGAGCTACAGGAGGGCGAGGCAGTGGGCGGAGAGCTACTGGAGGGCGGCAGCGAGCTATTGGCAAGCTATTGGCGCACGGATTCATGTGCAGGGCTACTAGTAATTTCAAAAATGCTTGTCCAGATCAGCTTGCTTTGATGGGGTGATGGGCACTGTGCAAGGTGTGCAGGCCTGGGTGCAGGGCCACAGAGGGCCACCAGTGGCTGGGGCAGCTCATGAAGAGCCCAGGATACCGGGAGGATACTAGGCAGAACTGACTCTCATTCATTGTATGTGTGTGTGAGTGTGTGTGTGTGTGAGTGTGTGTGTGAGTGAGTGTGAGTTTGTGTGTGTGAGTGTGTGTGTGTGTGAGTGTGTGTGTGTGAGTGTGAGTGTGTGTGTGAGTGAGTGTGAGTTTGTGTGTGTGAGTGTGTGTGTGTGTGAGTGTGTGTGTGTGTGAGTGTGAGTGTGAGTGTGAGTTTGTGTGTGTGAGTGTGTGTGAGTGTGTGTGTAGGGACTTTAGTATCCTTGATGCCTCTGTCATACTTCTTTCTAACGTGGCCATGTCACATACACTTGCCCAGTTGAACTGAAAAGCCAGGTGATTTATATATGAAAATTAAGGTTAAACACCATCATTGCACTTGGGATTATTTTACTCTTTCTTTTCGTCTATTTCATTTTGAGAGAGAAGCTCGGGAAATGATCCTGTTTCTGCCTGCTTACTAGGGGGACTTGGCCAGCGGCAGAAACCTTCCTTCCTCCCCCCGAGAGGCTTTTCCCAGTCAGTTTTGAGGACGAGGGCGTGGCACTTAGAAAGTGTGCCTCAGTGCATGCTTCTCTCTCTAGCCACGCACACACTTACCGCTTCCAGGAGCTCTCAGCTGCCTCTGGCCTCTCCAAAGGCTCCTCGCTCCTCACCTGCATTTTCCTCACTTCAGCTCCTGGCAGCGGCCTCCAGGCCTGCTTACCACCTCTTCACCTCTGTCTCCTGGACTGTCAGCTCCCTGGAGCAGGGAACGTGTCCCATTCATGTGACTGCGGGCGTGGCGTGGCGTGGCTGCTGTCAGCTGGAAGCCTTCTGAGGCACTCTGTGAGGAGGCTGTTGCAGGGGAGGAACTGGGCGCAGGTGTCATGTAAGGGCCTGGCCCCGTCACCCTGCTGCTGAGTTACAGCACGAGCATTCTCGCCCAGGGCTCTTTGCCCCAAGCCCTTAACCCGGCCAGGCTTTCTGCTCTGAGACCAAAGAGCCCGAGACACGGTCCGCGGGTCTCCACTGGGACTGTTAAAAGACTGGCTGCTCCACGTTAACTCATACGGCCCTTTCCTGTTGTTTTCCAGGTGAACTGGGAAGCAGACGCTTGAGTTCACGGCTGGCACCAGCTGTGCCTCTCCTTAAGCAGCTCCTTCTCGACAGGTAAGGGTTGGCTCCGGGACCTCCTCATGCTCGGGTTGGTTGTGGGAACACTCTATCACCACCCAAAGTTCTCAATCATTTAAAAGAAAATGCTTAAATGTAGGGCAGCATCCCCTCTCAGGAACGGGTAAGGTGGTCCCTGCCTCTGTGGGCAGTTACCGGGTGAAGAGGTTTACCCGGCTGGCTTTCTCCTGGGCATGGCTGGCCTTCTTATCACCCACTGCTCTTCTTTTGTGCTCGGCGCCATCTGAAAAGGTGCGTTAGAATCCTTTTCCTCAGTGAAGACCTTGCCCCGGTTTCACTTGTTATTTATCAAACTGTCTGCTTCTCTGCTCGCACCACAGGCTGCACTGGCCATGGTGATCTTTCCAAGCTGGTTTGTGCATGCCTCTTTCCTCTAGTCTGTGCAGTTCTTTTTGCTGCCAGCTCCCAGCTACCATGGTGTCTGGCATGGAACAGACTTTCAATAAATGAATGAATGTTAGTCTGAGGGGGGAAAAATGCCCCAGTAAACTAAACTGTGGTACAAAAAAAAAAAATCATAATGTATTCCTAAACCCGTGAAATGATTTGTAGAGTGCCTTTTTGGATTAATTACATGGCTGTTTGCTCACATTACCACGCTTAATTGAGAATTTATCATAATATAGTCAGTCAATAGGAGTTTGGATTCTTACCCCTATTGAAAAGGATGTCAGGAGTTGTGCCATTGTTTTCCTCTCGAGTAGTAGGTGATGCTGGGAGGGATCAGTCATGTATTAAGTGACAACCTGCGGCCCTGAGCATCCAGCCAGCCCTCTTGGCTGCCCTGGATGAGACATCTGCCAGCCAGACCCTGGGAGCTGGTCCGCCCGAGGACTGAACATGGATCTAAAGGTATAGGCAGTAAGTGAGCAAGCAATAGACCTTCCCAGTTAACAACCCAGAGGAAATAAAAGTATTTCTGAGTGGCTTGAGCATTTGTTTTAAAACACAGTTTAGGTTTAAGTAATTTTAACAAAAACCTTTTAAATCAGTACATTTCAGTTTCCCCATACTTCTTAGTACGTTGGGTTCTTTGCGAGCTGTGCTGATTGGCTTGACACCATTTTGCTTCATCCTGTGGCTTGGGTCTAGCTACCCCCCGGGTGGTGTTTCACTTGAATGTTGGAGCCAGCAGGGGCCTGGGTCCCTTTCAGAAACTGGTGGGTGCCTGAGTTCCTGGAAGCCAGGGGAGGGAGGGCACTTAAATCTAACCAAAGACCCCTTTCACATAGGAGAACATGGTCTTGAGGTTTTGCTCCTGCTTTCTTATCCTGTTTTTCCATGAACACTGCTCGTTATTCAGCCTTTCCAGTTGCTTGGTTCAGGTGTGTGCAGCACTAGAGCAAAGAGAAGGAAGTTATCTTGTGGTTTCTGCATGTGCTTTTCACAGCCTAGTAGAGGCACCAGCCAACGGGTCCCAGGTGAAAGCCGTCACATAACCGTGTGTTCTTCTGCCTGGTGCAGACCCAGTCGTGCAGTTGCTAGAAGGAGCATTTGGTGAGAGACAAGGCAGAAATTTGACTCTCAGCTGACCCTGCTCATGTTCTTCCAGTTCCCTAGGGCTCACAGGGAGCAAGGACTTTAGCTTTCCCCAGGAATTTACAGTCTCCATGGAGTCAGTTTGCCGGTCACACTTGAAAAATAAACTAAGAAAATGAATTGCAATTTAAAAGCCCAGATGTTAAAATATGAGCGTGTTTGAGCTTTTTGGTGGGTTTTGGAATCTGAGGTGTTGCTAACTATCTGGTGTTGCGCCATCTGTGCAGAAACTGAATGCTGGGTGGCGGTTGCCTGTCTGGTCTGCACGCTGCCGAACACGAGGGGAGTGCTTACCAAGTAACACGAATTAGCAACTCGCTGAGCCTCTAGGGACTCTGTCACAGTGCCTCCTATTTTAGAGTACAGTTCTAGTCAGGTTGGGAAAATGAGTTAGGTCAACTCATCAAGCTGGTCCCCCTCCACCCAGGGGTTCTCACTCGCAGGTGTGCACTCAGCACACGTCACAGCTCTGTAGTGGAGTCCTGACGACCCCACGTCGTCCTAGTTAGAGAGGCCAAGAAGCGATATCGTTCCTGAATTTCCTTAGAGCTTCTAGAGTTTGTGTTTTGGACTTGTAAGATGGTGCTCTTCTTTCATGCAATGAAATGGTCTCTGTTGTAGAGATGGGGCTGCTAGTGCCTCAGCAGCGGAACTGTGTGTCGGGATGGTGTGTAATTTAGCTGTTTCGGAGTGCTGGCTTTGATCCAAAGACACTGTCCCGCATGGGCCCCTTGTGTGTGTCCAGGTTAGACATTTGAGAACCATCAGAGCAAAGGCAACTAGTGGACACAGCAATTGGTCTGCTGGTCTCAGGCTCCAGTGCCATTTAATATACTGATCTCTGACCGGTGATTTCTGTTATTGCTGAAATGCAGACTGCAGTTGGTGACAGACACACACACACACACACACACACACACACACACACACTTTCTCTAAATAAATAAAGAAAGAAAGAAATGGCACATACCACACAGGTGTCTTTGGTGTTTTCAGGGACACCTTTCTCTTTTCTTCTTCTTACAGAAGTAAAGTCTCCAAAATAGGCCTGTGAAGTTGCCTCCAGGTGTTGACATCTCCGGGCAGAGTTTGCCTTTTTCCGTTCCGGAGCATAGTCAATGTACAACGTGATTGGCTGGCTGGTGTGTCCCATACACTATGTTTTATTGATTTGGAAGAAAACCTTCAAGTTCCTGTTTCTAGGAAAAGTTGGTTTTCAATGGAATATCTTTGACTTTTGCTTTACGGAAGGTTTGGGGGTGTTGTGGTCCCTCTCATGTCCTCTTTCAGTTAAGAAAGGACTGTTTTCTATCCCTTTGCATCTTTTTACAATTATGGGCCTGGGTTGGAAGGAAGCCATTGGATGACTAGCGAATAAATAACTTCTCCAAATAGGCTGAAGAGAGTGAAAAAACTTCCTCTTCCACTTCTTTTAATGATAATGAACACCTTCATTTTAAATGATCCCTTTTCTCTCTAGCATTCCTGACATGGAGGAGTTTCCGAGGTTCCAGAATTCTGTTCTCTCAGGTTCCTCTTGAAAGCTGAAGGAAGCCAGCTCCTTTTAGACCGACCCCACTGTGCTTATCGTTCCTCCCCTTTATTTCCTGGTGGGCAGTCCCCGTGCTCATCTCGCCTGCATTCTATCTGCCTGCCTGGGGTTGCCGCAGAGAAGCCTCCCACCCTTTCTGGTGACAACCTGCAAAAGAAAACAAACAGCCAGAGCTCCCAGCAGGCTGGGGAAACAGCTCCCATTCTCCTTGTTCCTGGGTTCAAAGTGCAGTGACTCTTTATGAGGGTGACCAGCCCTCCCAAGGTGCTGGTTGGAGGGCCTGGGTTTAGCCTGGTGGACAATTAATTAGTGACCTCCGTTCGCTTGCTTTCTGGCTGAGCTGACATTAATGCTCGGAGTGAGAAGGGGCTGCTGCTCCTTTGAGCGGAGCACCAGGCTGGGTGGGGAAACATTTGATCTTGTTCAAAGGGACGGCTCTGAAGCATGAAGATTGAACTGACTGTGACCCCACCCGGGGAAGGAGAAGCGCCCTCTGGGGAACCGCCTGGAACCAGCCCGGAGGGAGAAGCCTGCAATTACTAATCCCATTGGCCTGCGGGTCTTCAGGGTCTCATATCCGTTTAAAAGACAGAGAATTGGGGTTGTAGGTAATAAAATCGGCCTTAAATGAGAGGATCAGGGGGTCATTTCATCTAATTTTGTGGTTGTTACCGAGGAATAAAAGGCAGAGGAGATAATTTCATTAGCTCCTTTGAGATCTTTATCAGAGTGAGATGGCCTTTGGGGTTGCAGCCGAGCCTCAGAGGGGTTGGGCTGGCCACTTCCTTCTTGGTAAACCTGGAACGGATTTCCATAGCACCAGGGAGGCTTGGGGAGGCACACGGATCGGATAGGGCCCTGTGGTCGGCAAACTGCGGCTCGCGAGCCTCATGCGGCTCTTTGGCCCCTTGAGTGTGGCTCTTCCACAAAATACCACGGCCTGGGCGAGTCTATTTTGAAGAAGTGGCGTTAGAAGAAGTTTAAGTTTAAAAAATTTGGCTCTCAAAAGATATTTCAATCGTACTGTTGATATTTGGCTCTGTTGACTAAGGAGTTTGTCGACCACTGGGTTAGGCACTGCGGTCAGGAACATTAATGGAGAGTGAGGGGCTTACAGAGATTGCTATCGGTCCTGCCATACCACTCTGCCAGTTACTCAAGAACATGCGTTCACCCCAAAAATGAAGAAATCCACCAGACCAGAGAGCCCTCTGCAAGTTTCGGTGGTGTCTCATGTCTGAGGGAGGCTTGCTGTCATCTGTTGTTGACGTGACTTATTTGGCGCGTGATGGTCATCAAATTCCTTTGAGCTGTGCCGTGTGCAAGTGTTAAACCACGTGGTGGGGCGTTAACAGAATGGTGAGAGCTGTGCCTTCGGTTTGGCGCTGTTCTGTTCACAGCGCATGTTCATTTCTGCTGCTTCGTAAGAGCCCTGCTGGGTAGGCAGGTATTTCTACCCACGTTTACAGAGAAGAGAGGACAGCCCGGAAAGGTTACACTTGCCTTAGGTCTTGCCAGTAGAGAAGGGGGCGGGCTCTGGGATTCTGTCTCCGGACTTTTTTTCAAATTAAGTCCTCAGTGATCATAATTAGAAGAAACGGAGCCAAGAGGAGGAGGAAGTGAATGATAAAGTGTCCTCCAAGAGAAGAGAGAGGACGTGTGTTGAATGGATAGTTCCCTGGACCAGCTGGCAGCGGGCACCATTCCCTGGAGCAGCGTGCCTGCCTGCCTTATGAAGGGAGAAAAGTGATCAAGGGCAGGGCAAGGGAGGTGGGAGTTGGGGGTGACTGGAGACGGGTGGATGGAAGGCTCTTTGTGTGTCAGAAACAGCCATGGGCAAAGTGTTGAGCAACTTCTGGAGAGCCTGGGCCTGTGATCAGAAAGGTCAGAGGCATCAGCTGTGCACATCGCTGCCTCCTGCTGGTTTGTTTCTGGGCCCAGCCTGTTCCCGACCCATCATCATTCACACTGACTCTCTCATGTCCGATTGCTTTCCATCTCCAGCATCTCCCTCTGGACTGCATTAAGTACTGCCTAGTATTTGTGAACTTAGCTCTGATTAAAAAAAAAAAAAGAAGAAAACTATTAAGATGTGCTACTAAAATCCTTAACCACCAATACGTGCAGTTAATCATAACTTCGGTTTGTGTCGCTATTATAAAAACCTATTCCCCCCATTGATTCAAGGGCTGATATGTCCCTGTACAAGTGGATGGTGGGGACTGTAGCCGTCTCCCTTTCTGCTGGATGTGGTGCCATTGGGAACCCCCAGAAGGTAAAACTCTAGCCACGTGCTTTCCTGAAGTGTTATCTGAGAGGACTTGGTGGTGGGGAGGAGGAGGGCTGGGAGGGGCACATTTCACTTTCTCACTAATGCTTCTCCGCCCGGCGATGCTCCCAGGCGAGAGCCCTCTTGCCTTGGCCATGTGCTCTTCCTCTCCTTCATTACTGTGGCTAATCAGAAGTTGGCTGTACTTCAGTGCCTCTTAAAAGCTTTCTCTCTAGCTGTGTCCTGGAAGTTGAAATGCAGTGTCAGAAATGATGTGAGCTGATGAAGAAGAAATAAACAAACCCAGGCAACATGTGAGGAAGCCTTGGCAGCCCTGCTTCTGTTTTTCTGCAGTTTTGATCTGAAGGAACCAGATTTCCTCCACGTAGAAGGAATAAGGCTGGGAGGGTCCCTGTGCCAAGCAGCCTGAGCTGGGCCTGCCCGTGGGCCTTCTAGATTAGGGCTCCACTTAGTCCAATAAACACGGGGATGAAAATGAGTTGTTTATGCTTGGCAGAATGGATATAAGTCACACATGTGCAGCCCGAGCTATATGTATGTGGAGTAAAAATAGCATCTGTTCAGGGAAGTAGAACATTCCAGAATGCTTCAGTCCCCTCTTGGCACCAATGCAGAGCGGAGAATAGGTGAGCTGGGAGGCACTTGAAAGAGCTTCCTGTCCAAGCCCTTACTTTCAGTTAATGACACTAAATGACTTGATTAAACCCCATGCGGGCAGGGACCCTGGTCTGTCTTGTTTATTCACCTTCATGCCTTTGGCCCCTGGCCTGTATTAGGTGCTTAATATGCACTTGTTATGTGCATGGGTGATACGCATGACAATGTGACTTCTGACTCCTCGTCCAGTGCTCTTTGAGATGTTTTTATAGGCTGAAAAGTCTGGAAGAAGTGGTGCCAAGTGGCCTTTGTGTACTTGAGGCTTTCTTGTGATTACAAGTAGATTGGAAGATTGAGATGCAGCAAGATTAAATGATTCTTTAAAATTGTTGGGGAAGACAGGCTTTCTCAGCGTGGGGAATGGGTGGGAGGCAGGGCTGCCATACGAGGGTCTGGGTCAGTGGTGCCCCTGCCGGTGGGCAGAGCCCGGGCTGTGGAGAGCTGATGGCCCCAATCACTCAGCCTTGGATGAATCAAGACAACTGTGGAACCAACAGGCTTGGCGTTGCCCCTTTCCCAACGGCTGGGGCCCCAACTCTCCTACTGTGGCCCAGATGGACGTGCCACCTGCAGCTCATCAGACTGGCAGTCTGTGTGTGGAAGATGCTGTGGATGTAACTGGAAGGTGAGGAGGACCCAGTTCTCTACACTGATAGAGAGATGTCATTAGCCAGTGAATCAGGATCTCCACCACTGCCCAGTCTCATTTGGAAAGTTGCAGCCCGGCTGTCAGCAGCCTCAGCCAAGGAAACCGGGTCATGGCGTGTGCTGTGCTTAGGAACCCCATGGTCAGCCACGCTGCTGCTTCTAGGCTGGTGAGGAGAGAAGAATTAAATTACCTCCCAGTTTAACTTCCCAGTTACTTCCCAAAAAAAGATCATTACAAAGGAGTTTTAAAATTTAGAATATTACAGGACTTTAATCAATATGAAAAGTTGCCAAAGAGAATTTGTAAGGTCAGGATATTTTGTTTAGTTTCACAAACAGTAAGAGGTGTCATTACTTGCGGCTTGGGGTTTCATCCACCCACTCTGGTCCTGGCTGGGGGTGTGTATCTCTTTAAATTGACCTTTCGACTTCACCACCTGGCCTTGAGGTCCAGGGATGAGGGTGCTTCCTCTGGAACCCATGGCAACGGGCTATTTCAGTTGGAATTTCTGTGCCACCTCCAGGAGAAAACCCATTTCCTTCTGGAAATCCATTCCTCCCAACAATGCCTCTCACCGGTTCACCTGACTTCTGCAGATACTGACTTTGTATGACCTCTCCTTGCTTCTCTCCAGGAAATGCACAGCGGACATCCAATCTCCTGCTGGGGCTTAAGACAGCTGCAGGCTAACTCTGATTGATGACTACAGAAAGAATCGGCTGGGTTATTGGCTTCTGCTCTGCTTTAAAGATCACAGGGCTTATTGATCGAAAGCTGGCAGGCATTCTGTGGGCCAGAGGTGGGTGTCCAGGTCTCTGGGGCAGCAAGAGGAAAGATTGCCATTGCTTCATATTAGAGCTCGAATAAAAAGAGTCAACTTAGTCTTGCACAGTGGCATTGATCACACCTTGTTTTCAGTGAAAATCAGGCCTTGGGAAGTGATTTGTGCTAGTGCCCTCATGGTTGAGTTTGAGCTGCTCATGGGCACTGCTTCTTGGCCCTGGTGTCATTATTAGTGAGCCTGTCCTGTTGTAAGGTTCTAGCATAGCTCTTTGGAAGTGAAGAGTAAATATTTTACTTGAACCCCAAATATTCTGTGTGCAAAACCATGCAAATGAGAAACAAGTTTAATTTTTAAGAAAACATGTATGTTGATAAAAAGCATATTTGGAAAATCTGGTTTCTTAAGTTCATTTACATGTGGAGAGAATCTGATTATTTTCTTCAGGTTTCTTGAAAGTACAAACAAAAGGGAGGTGGGAATGTCTGACTTCCCAGCTATGAGCCTTGAGCTTTTGTGAAGGGTAATTTAGAAAGCAAACCTTTTAGTGGAAAAGCATTTCGCATCGTCTCTTGAGGAAGGTACACTTTTTGTTTATTTATTTACTTACTGTGTTGCATGTGACAGAGTTTCAATTCAGTAGTTTTGTGTTTTTTAAGCAATCTATGGGCGACTATAGATTTATATGGAGATTTATATAACAGTGTTCATGTTTACAAAATTAAAAGCTGAAATGTAACAGAATTCTGTATTCAGAGGGTTCCAGCTTGCTATACAACATCGAATGTTAGAAAATTGGTTCATATTTGTAATTTTCTTATTGCAAAATGAAATAGTATATATGCATTCATTAATTATTCCTCAAACAAGGTATAAATCATCTAAGTATAGTTTTATGGGGAGTAGGAGTATCAAACTCAAAGTTTGTGGTTATTTTGGAAGCATCTTGCTCCTGATTTTACAACACAAACCAGAGAGGTCTTTGATGTGCCCTGTCGGTCTTCCCTTCCAGCTATACCTTCTGTGTTTTCTCTATATGATGTCCTCCTCCGCTTTGCTCTTTCCCCAGAACCAGGATTGAATCTCTGATGGTCACCCCAGTTTAATCACTCCACTTGCAGGGCCAGAACCATAGGGTCTCCATGAGAGGACCAAGCTCTTCTTCCAGTGGATGGCCAGGCTCCAAGGATGTCTCAGCCGTGCCTTCTGGCCCTTTCTGGAGCCCAGTTGTACCTAACAGGCAAACCAGCTTACCCTGGATCTAAAGAGCATGCATTGTCTGTGGCCTAAAAATGTTAATGATTAAATACACAGGATTGGATTTTGTTTGGTGACTGGGCTGCCTGTTGACATATTTGAACCAGTTAGCATTAGAGAGCTAGATGTCGGGCTCTTTGAAGAAGAGAGTTTGAGAGACAGCCCTTTTCAGCCCCATTTTGCCGCAGGTGGAAGGGACTCCGTGTTTAGGCAGGAGCTATGGTGGGGAAGACCCAGCCTTGAGTCAGGCAGGCCTGGTTCCAGCCCTGCTCCCCACACTCAGGATCTATGATCTTAGTCAAATTACTTGTCTCCAGGCCTTAGTTTTCTCATCTGTAAAATGGGGATGATCATACCCACTTTCTAGAGTTGTTCTATGGAACAGGTATGTAAGGCGTACCTGGGGCACAGTAAGTGGTCGTTATCACCACTGTTACCAAAGGAGCAAGTCGCTTTAAGTAATCCAATAACTTCTGGAAGTCTCCTGAATTATTGCTGCGGGGCTGAGGTGCTCAGTACATTTCTGTAGTTGTTTTTGGGCATCTCTTCATATCAAAGCTGCTGCAGACTGAGCCTCCTGTGTTTGCCCTTCCCCTGTAGCAGACAGCTTCTGCACACCGGTATTTCTCAGGGCTTCCTTTGCCTTTGGGATCAGAGGAGTTCTAGAGTGTGTGTTTTGACACACTTAAGATTAAATCAGTCCTGTGCTCAGATTTATAAGGAGGTGTTTCTTGGGAAGAAAGCCTAACAATTGAAGGCCATTCTCAGTGGTGACCTGCTCTGTAGGACAGCTGAGATACCTCCTGGGGTAAAATCTTCGTTGCAAAGGGGGTGCAAAGCCAAAAAAATTGTATGAAAAGTGTTTATGTTTGTCCTGGGAGAATGGCAACACATCACACACCATTAACAGGCCCTGCCTGCTACCAGTCCTTTGCACCAACCCAGTAGTGTAATTTATTTCACTGAGGGAATTGTGGTTTTATGTGCCCTGTACTGGTGTCGTTGAGACCTTATTTTAAGAGGAAAATAGCAATTAATGTTGGATCTAGGAAATAGCTTTACAGATTTGTGGTGGAAGAGACCCATTAAAAATGATCATTAGGAGTTCCCCAAAGGTGAACTCCGGAAGAGTTTATAAATGGTGTTTTCGGTCTGGTGAGTGGTCAGTTTTTGGTTTGTAAGGATAAACCAACGTGTGAACACGACAAACAGCAGGGCACGTGAGAATGCTTCTGCAGGGAAGGACGAAACTCCATGGACAGGTGGGCAGGCATCTGGGCTGTCTTGGGGGCAGGTGGCAGAGGACAGGGTGTCTGGTCAGAGTAGGCCACTGTGTGTCATTGGTGCTATTGTTCTCCTGCTGGGAGATGGCAGATGGAAGAGCCTGCAGTGAGCGTGCCTGTCCCTCTGTAACTTGACTTTGCTTGCATCCATGCATAAGCATTTCAGCTCATTATTTTGAGAAACAAAAGACCAGAGCACATGGCTGGGAGCCACTAAGGACTGAGTCCTCTGTTTTGTGTGTGTGTTTTGTTTGCGTTCAGTGTTACCGATGTGACTGGGTCATCTAAATTAAAAGTGACTCTTGCCGAAACCGGTTTGGCTCAGTGGATAGAGCGTCGGCCTGCGGACTCAAGGGTCCCGGGTTCGATTCCGGTCAAGGGCATGTACCTTGGTTGCGGGCATATCCCCGGTGGGGGGCGTGCAGGAGGCAGCTGATCGATTTATCGATGTTTCTAACTCTCTATCCCTCTCTCTTCCTCTCTGTAAAAAATCAATAAAATATATTTAAAAAAATAAATAAATAAAAAAAATAAAATAAAATATATTAAAAAAAAAAAGTGACTCTTAAAATTAAGTTAAAGAATGGTTTCGTGATGAGAATGATGATTTTTCAGGCTTTTAGGAGAACTCCTCTTTTAAAGTGAGATGGTCCAGTGGAGCCATAGCGTTATGTGCATTTAATTCATAGAGATTCAACTTTACATGCGTTGTTCAAAAATAGGGAGATGAACATAATGTCTGCTCAATTATAGCAGCGTTTCTCAGCCTTCGTGGTACTGACATTTTGTGCCGAGTAATTCTTTGTTGGGGCCTTTGTGCTGTGCATCCTAGGCTGTTTAGCCGAATCCTTGGTTTCTACTGACGAGATGCCAGTAGAACTCCCCTCCCCCAGGTGTGACCATCCAGAATGGCTCCAGACCTTGCCACATGTACTCTGGCGACTGAGAGAAGGGTGATGGGAAGGGCAAAATCATCTTGGCCTTGAACCACTGCCTTAGAGAGTGAGATTGTTACCGATCGGGGTTACCAGCTGGGACCTCATTTCTTCTCGTCGAAGCAAAAAAGATTTTAAGGTCAACGAAAAATGAAAGTAAAGCAAAGTGAGGTTTATCAAAGATACACTCCGAATGAGGAGCGGGCCCGTTGAGAGAGGTAGTAGCTGGGACGCTTTAGCTCACTGGGAAGTCAGAGAAAAGGGGCCTTGCAGACAGGTTCATGGAGTTAGCCAGGGACGAGCCGCTGCGGCCCAGTGCTCCCCTGGTTGTGAGTGTCATGGGGTCCCTTAGAGGTTGGGGGATATGTGCCTATGGGGGATGGCATGGGTGTGCTCCTCGGAGGGAGAGCAAACCTTCGGTCCTTTGTCCTGAGTGTATTTATCTGTCTCTTGCAGGTGGACATGTTAGGGGAGGTCTTGGGAGGATCGTAATAGAATATTCATCAGCTTTCCAGGTGTGTTCTTCCGGGGTCTTGGTCTCCACTGATTGGTCAGTGTCAGGACAGGGGGTCATTAGTCAATGTAGCTGGTCCTGAGGCAGCTACAGTGTCACTTGTCTGGTTTTGCTGCTTTTCTGGACCTGGAGCTGAAATACAACTGAGGCCTAAATGTTATCTTTAGGGAGGAATAGGTCAGGGGGGTCTAAACCACCTGACCAGCGATATGAAAGATCAAGGGTCCAAACCGCATGACCAGTGATAGGCTAGGGGAGGATAGGTTACCCTGGGGGTGAGGTTCTTGTGTTCCTAGTCTTGCCCCTGCTAGGCATCCGGAGCCTTCTGCCCTGGTGAGTTTCTATACCTGGCCCATCGTCCTGTCCTCGCTCTGCTCATGTCTAACAAGATGAGGCACTTTTCAATGTCTGTTCCCTCAGGTGACATTGGTTCCAGGTCCTCTCATACATCATCTTGCCTTACTGAGTATGATTGAGTGAATAAAAGAAAATAAAAACTCGGAGGCACAGTGAGTGTAAATTGCAAAGGATAGCTCAGAGACAACAGACTTTAGGGTTTTATTCCTGGGAGTAGGAGGGAGAGCGGTGGCGGGGGGCAGGGGGCGGGGCGGGGGTAGTGGGGGGGCTGCCTCTGTGAAATCTCTCCAAGAGGTTTCTAAAGGCCAGAGCCGTAAAAGTGACTGGTCCTTGTACACAAATCCTTGCCTCATCAGTTCAGAACTTCTTGGGAATGGTGGGGTGCATGACCAGTTTCTAAGCTCCAAGTCTGTTTGCTGAGCCTGGATAATACCATGGGGCTGTTTCCTCACCTTTCTGACCAGTTTTCTGAAGAGCAGTCACTCAGGTTCCTTTCTCTCAGGCTTGGTGTCTTGAAACAGGCAATTCTGAATATATATGTTCCCGGTTCAGTGCAAAGTACATTTATCAGAGTGTTTGTATTATTTTTCATCCAGTATGGCTGGGGAGGTTCTGGATTTTAAAACAAGGTTCCTCTCCTGGAATCCGGGTGGGCCTGTGCCCACTCTGACCAGTGGAGAATGAGAAAAAGTGTCACCATGTGACTTCCAAGGCAAGGTCTTAAGAGACCATGCAGTTTCCGCCTTGCTCGTGGGAGCACTGCCCTTCACGCCCAGAGCTGCCCTGTACGATGTCCACCCTGTGGCCATCAGCCGAACCCAACCTCCAGCCTCCCCACGGGCATGTGAGTGAACCATCTCGGGTCCTCCAGACCAGCCATCCCCCCCACTGACACCCCCTAGTGAACTCTGGCACTGCCAGTGGGGACAGAGCCTCGCCCGCTGCTTCTTGCCCAAATTCCTGACCCACAAAATGTGAGGCGCTATAGAAAGGTGTTGGTTTAAGTGACCCCTAAAAAATAAACCAACCACTTTGTCTAGCGCTCCACCTCAGGAATCTGTCCTAGAAGCTTCTCGAGAGATGGTTTGTTGGTCTTTCTAAAGAACTCTTGAAGGGTAGTCACGACCGTGCACATGTTTTGCCTCACCCGCTGACTTTAATGCCTCTCCCGCATAGTCTATTAAACTATGAACAAATATTTTAATTTTAATAAACAGTGCTTAGTAACAACTATTAAACAAATAAAAGTGAAGTCACTCTGGTTGCATATGGGGATAAGGGTCAGAGTCCTTGCCTTCATGTGGTACCTTATCCCAGATTATTGCTCTCATGTCCCCGGGCAGCGCTTTGGACCCACCCTGAAGTCAACAGTTTGACAGACATTTGTGGTTATTCTTAGAAGAGTACGTCAGCTTGTCCTAAACCCGGTGCTGGGGTTGTGGGCACTCTAAAAAGTGCGTCTCCTGGAAGTGAACAGCATTTAAGTGTAGGTTGTAACCACTGAAACTTTGGGTGTAGGGATGCTTATAAACACAGAATGACTGATCCTTAAACTGAGCTGATTAGGGAGGAAAAATATACAATTCTTTGAACTTATCTCTTTTAAACATGAGAACTAAGAGCAACTTTGTAAATGTGAAATAACTGGCCCTTTTAAGAAAGTCTGGAAGTAACATCTTATGCATCATCAAAAGAGAGGCGTGACATTTCGGATTTTGAGGTCTGCATGATGATGCCAGGGTTTGCTTCAGGGAAGTCAGAACTAACCGCCCACAGGCAGGGTCATTTCTCCGTAATTAGGGCAGGTGAGCTGGGGAAGCCGACTTTTTGCAGATGGGTGCAAAGTCCCAGTTGCCAGGAGTATGGACCCGCAGGGTGTCACTGTTAATGCTGATGTCAGGGAGAATAGTCGGACTAATATCAGGAACTATCAGCTGTAATATTGCAAGGAGAGGCTGTGAGGAACAGCCAGTGAAAATGAGGCTTCCTTAGGGTGAGCTGTGAGGGTCACCCACGTTGTGTCCCTTTCAGCACGCTGTCCTTTTTCTCTGGGGCAGGTCCGGACACAGGCCAGGGATGGAGGAGGTTGAGCAGCTGTTGGCATGGCTCTGAAATTGGGGTGTGGCTGTCTTGGAAGTCTTGCCAAAGTCCTTTTCTTGGCTTTGTGATTTTTGTGTAAAGTGTGCTCAGTAGCGATTCATAGTCAGGGTGGTTACAAAGTTAATCTAGGACGAGTGGTTTGGATTTGCCAAGGGAATGGGAGAAAGGGGAAGGGAAGACTCGATAGCAGAGGAGGGGGAGTGGGGAGGAGGTAGTGGGTGGCGGAGGAGACAGTGGGACTGTTTGTAAGGTTTCCTGGTCTTGAGGCATGAGCACCATTGGGCCCTTCAATCCCACGTCCTGGCAGCAGCTTCGCAAAGTCATCTGGGGAGTCACCTTTGGATGGTCTTTCCAGACTGGCACCCCTTCAGGTGGTGGGGAAGAAGGGGTGGAGTGAGGGAGGAGTGTGGGTGTTATATCTCTTGCATGTTCATCAGCTTGACCTTGGTTGTTTATATTTTTTGAACCAAATGAGTGATCCCCTTGTGTCAGAATATAGGTTCTTATTCATTGTAGCACCAGGTTTTGAATCCGAATTTGATTTTTTTTTTTTAATTTTGGGACCATCTGTTCTTTTAGACCAGGCTGGATAAAAGGGTAGGGCTTCTCACCACACTCCCATCAAGAGAACTGATGTGTGCATTGAAGATTGTCTGGCAGGTCCTAAATTAATTTGAAATCTGGGGTTTAGAGTTTATGAAAGAACAGATTAAGAATGCCTACCATATATGGATTTGTTTTTAGAAAACAGTTTTCTATTAGCTGCTGGAGTTTTATTACCAGTCTTTACCAGTTTAGCAATGCAGAAAAAGGTAGGAATTCTGGGATGTGACTTCCCTTTGTCTCTCCTTTCTTTTCTTTTCTTTCTTTCTTCTTTTTTTTTTTTTTATTATTTCATCTGCCTTTGCTTTCTAACAGCTACTTCTTGTTTAAATGTTCTTGATGTCCTTTTCTGTTTACTCAACTGCCCCTCCCTCCTCCACCCCATAGCAGGAGAAGGGGGTGGATCTGGGAGGGAGATTAGTCTGCCCAAAGGCTTTTAGGGAATAGGGACCAGGAATCCTAAATGCCTGCGTAGGCATCACTCCTGAAATGTAATACTACCCGCACTGGAGATACAAGTCAGAGGCTCTTATGCAATTGATGGTGGAGAAGGAGTCTTGAACCTTGATTTATAAACTAACTTGCTAAGATAAAACCAGCTCTAGAGTCCGTTGGTAGTTAAAAGGCCAGGCTGCCTGCTTTTGAAGCCAGCTCTTAACATTCACTGGCTGGGTGAACTTTGGGAAGTGACTGGAAGTCCCTTTGCTTCAGTCCCTCCTCTATAAATTGGGGTTAATAATACCTCACAGGTTTTTGTGATGATCAAGTGGATTAGAGCAATACTTGGCATGTTTTGAGTATTCAATAGCCACTTCTTATAAAATATCTAAAGGATCTTAAGGCCTTCTCCCTGTTTCTAAACCTTTTAGACTTATTTTTTCTTTTCCTAAACAGGAGTTATATGGATGCTTGTATTTTTTATATTTACAGAGCCCATATGGGTTTTACTACAATTTTAAGTTCAAATATAGTAAAAAGATTTTAGAGTTTTTCTTAGAGACTTATAATGAAATGGATCGAATCTTGCAATAGGAACTATGATTGGGTGCCCAATCGTGTGAGAAACAACTGTAATCATCTGATTTAGGACTGCTTTTCTAATTCTAGAGGTGGAGCTAGAAGGTAGATTATTTCTCCTTAAAATGAGTGGGTTTTACCCAGAGGCTCAGACACTCCGAGTTTGGTAAGAACAAGCTTTCTGACTTTGCCCACCCTCCGGAGACCCACTGGAGATGAAAGGAGAGTCGCTGGCGAGTAGAAGGTAGGTAGAGGTGGTCTTGTAGCATTTTTCTATTAGACCCTTTTTCCTAGGGGCCAGCTAGATGTGGTCCTGATTCTTTTGCAAGGGCCCAGGCAAGCCAGGCCAGTCTGCCCAGGGATATTGAGGGAGGCCAGACCTGGTTCAGGGCCAGGACTGCCCAGGCATATTTTCCCCACAAATGCTTTTAAAACTCAGAACCTAAAACGGAGCCACCCTATCCATCCTCAGGTATGCATGTGGTGGAGCTCAGAGGAGAGAGGCTGGGGTGAGTGTGTCTGTCCTCGAGCAATTAGTGGACCATCCCACATGCATTATGAAGGATGGCTCTTTGCTCAGCCTTAATTCATTAGGAAATCACTATCTCCCCAGCCCCTTTGGTGCCAGCTTTAAGGGCACTTTAAATGTAGGACCAAATGCTGCTCTAAAGTGGAGTCCAGTGCCTTCGATTTGGGCCCTGGCACCAGGCCTCGGAGCCATTGTGACTTACAGGGGCTGGTTTCATAGAAGTAATTCTGGGTATTGGGGCAGGGAACGGCAGCCTTTGTGTGGAGGAAATGTGCCGTGGGTAAGCATTTGACTGCTTATTAGTTTACTCTTGCAGCCAAATTATTTTTGTTGCTGTTAAAAATTAATTTTAATAATTGCTTTTGGACCAAGCTGTGAATAACTGAGCCAAGTTTTCATGCCCAATGAACTTTTATAGCAGACTCTCCTGTCTTTATGGGTTATTATGAGGATGATATTTGTAAAGACTCTAACTGTTTAACAGAAGGCACTAGATAAATAGTACTCACATTTTCAGAGTTTTGGAGGGATGATTAGACAGTGCATTCTGTTTCTAAAAGATGCAAATCATACTCCACTCCTAACTATTTGCTTTACTGGCTATTTTCCTGTTGTGGATTTCTAAAGAGAAAGCTGTGCAAAAGACTAGGGTCGCTTTTATATTTCCATAACATTATTCAACTAGTTTAAAAAGACTCTCTTTAATCTGAGAGGAGATGTTTTTACAGTATCAGAGTTTGAATAATAATTAGAGAGTGGGAAATGCTTCATTGTCAATGGGCAGCTAACTTTGCATTAATTTATAACAAAATGTCTAGTGAAAGCACAGTTCTTTACTATAAAAGAAATTATTTTTTCTTACTATTCTGTTTTGCCTTTTGGAGGAAAAGCTCCCCCCTTTCCCCCCCTCCCCCACAAAAAAAATGTTATTTTTCTTGTTTCTGAGAGAAATTCACTCTCTAGAAAGGAGCATCTTACAATGTCCATGGGCTTTTAAAGAATAAAGCACCTTCCGTGTGTGTGTGTGTGTGTGTGTGTGTGTGTGTGTGTTTTCTCAGAGCTTGTCTGAACCACATGTGCATTCTGAGTTTTAACAATAGATTTTTAGTACAACTTTAAGTTTGAGCTTCCACATCATCCATATACAGCAGCTGTCAGGATTCTTAAAAATATAAATTGGGCTGCAAATTAGCCTTCATCTACTCCCTGCTTAAAATCTTCTAATCCTGGCCTGTTGCATGTAAGGTAAAATCTAAATTTCTTGTCTAGACACACCAGACCGGTGTGATGTGGTCCCGTTGCCTCGTCAGCCCCAGCTCATTCTGCCCCAGCCCTGAGACCGTTCTGATCCTCGGCCACCAAGCTCCTGCCCCACTCAGGGCCTTCACATGGGGCTGTTTCCCCTGAAATGCTCTTGACCGCAGTCTCTGGTGTGGTTCCTGGGGCTGGGGCTCAGCTCAGCTCTCCTCCTCAGGCTCTGGTGTATCAGTCATTGAGGACAGAGACCAGAAGCCTCATGGGCCAAGGTCAGGTGGTGATTCTTACCCTGTCATGGTGTAGAAGCTAACAAGGGACGGAGTTCAAAGTCCAGGCTGAGTTCCGCTTTGAAAGACTCTGTTAGTGCCTCAGCCCACGTGGACCTTGCCCTGCTCTTCACGGTCCTTGGAGCCAGACCACACCGTGTACAGCTGCTGGTGCTGTGGCCCAGTGGACTGCTCGCTCTGGGCAGGAACTGGTACCCCCTGCTTGATGAACACTGCATGTTTCGTTTGGTTTTAGGAACTACTAGTACCTTGGAAGAATTTATACATCCTCCCATTTATTTGATGGCTTGTAGCAATTCATAAACTTTTTTTGGCAATCATTAAGCAATGAAACCTTCACTGCATCTGAGCTGCACTGAAGATAATTACTGCTCATATTTTTTATGATCATCATGCATATGTACACACAACCTTAGGTACATGAGATCATATTATAAAGCATTGTTTTATTTTATTTCTATAGATGGTGGTAATCTTCCCATGTCAATAAATTGTATGAATGTGTATGATTTATTTAACTGATCTTTTATAGGTGAAATATTTCCCTGTTATGAATAATGCTTCATTAAACATCCTTGTACTATACCTGTCTAATTATCTCATACGGTAAATGGATTAAAACTACTGAGTCAGGGTATAACTATTTTGGATTTTCATACAGGTTGACTACCTGCAGAAAGGTTGAACCATTTTTTATTACCCCATAATGAAAGAAAGCCTCGTGTTGATTCTAAATAACATTTCCCAAACGTTTTAGCTACTTCTTTTTTTTCTCTTGGCAAATAGACTTCGGATAAGTAATTAAGGACAGGTTTAATGATTAATTTTGTAGCTTCTGTGGTTGAAAACCAACAATGTATATCCAATATGAATGTTCCCTTACATTATTCTAGCATGGTTATGTCTTTTTTTTTTTTTTTACTTAAAAAAAATAATCATCACATCAGAGGTTATGCAGTTAAAATAGTGGCCCCTTTCAGTCTTTATTTTGGACAATCAATCTGTCGTGTTTCACATTTTCATATTACTCCTAAAACTTTGCTAAAGAGAACTTTTTGACAGTAAAAGTAGCAAATACTATTTTGTAATTTGATAGGGATTTTAAAAATGAACTCTTTTGAGTTCTTATTTGGAGGTGTAATCTTCAGGGGAGTAGCCTAGCATTTCTACTAAAAAGCACCTGCTTTCATGACCGTCTCTGGTTTCTTCTAGAATGTTTTCTCCCTTTGCTTCAGTCTGGGAGCATTTTCCCAGATCCCTGTGATTAATGACCTGTTGTTCCACCTCTTTGAACTTTATCTCCTTGATCTCATTTGTCCATCCCCTGGTGTCACCTGAAACTTTTTACCAGTTCATTGGTTAATTGCTTATCTTTCTTTTACACTTTCTTGAGTTCATCTAATAATAAGGATATCAGGTATCTTCTTTAAAAAACTTATTTTAGTGTGTGTTTTTTTACTGCCCAGAGTGAGTCAACATTTCAAGTTTATTATGTGTACCCCATGGGGTGGCATTGCATAGATCTATGAAATGTGGACTTTGCCTGGTGAGATTATTGCAATAACAAGGTGTAGGCACCTTTAGCTTAGGAGAAAAACATACCACCAATTTAGGATTTTTTTTTGAAACTTATCTGGAATTTGAAGGATAACTTTTAAGGTAGTTTTGGAGAGTTTTTCAATGTCTTTTCTCCTCATCAGATCAAGCCTTCTAGAGTAGATGACTTTTTCCTGTTGAATTTTGATTTAAAGGCCTGGGCTCACTGAATGGAGGGAAGGGACAGCTATGACAAGGCTAGTCTAGAGTAAAATGGGCATGTGAGGTGGGAACCGAGAGGAGGGAAGTAATGAGGGTGCATAGAGACGTTTTGGAGGAGGTTGGAATAAATGCTGCACATTTTATTTGTGATTAGATCATAGTTTATTTTTAAATGTCCTTTGTTCACAACAGAATGGCAAAATAGAAACCTATGGGAGAAGATACACCACAGCTTTGGGTGTGGATTGGTGAAGAGAGACAGGACTGTGATAGACTCAGGGGGCTGCTGTCTTGTCAGTATTCAGGTCACAGGGGGATCAGAATGCGGGCACGTCAGAGGGGGCACATTGCATACAGTGCCTCAGGGTTACAGGCTGGAGCTGGCTGCTATGTGGCCATTTATGTTGTTCTCAGTGGACAGCTGGAACCCCCAGAGTCTAAGTATGCTCATGGTGAGTCGTATAGAAATGACTCTTTCAGGACACTAAGGTACCACTTAATGAACTGTTCCTTCAGTGCCATTTAATAACTCACAATCTTATTGCAGTAAGTGGTGGTTAATTACTGATTCTTTGAGCCACCGGGGAACCATTTGGTAATTACTACTTCATTGCTATTTAATAAATTTCTGTCTTGTACATTAAAGAGCCCTGAGCAGTAATTCACGACCTAGTCCCCGGTGGTATAAAAAGTTAATGCCGCTTCTCGAGACGCTCATCTGAAACCAGATGGCCACTTAGGCTCAGGGAAAGGAGAGAGGCAGTCAAATCTTTCAAATCAGTGTCCCCAGGCCTTTGTGTTTCATGGGCCAATTTTTTAAAAATGTTTAAGGAGATACAGAAGGTTGTTACATTTTTAATTTTGTCTATTTCTGTTTTCTTAAAGAAGCCTGTCTCGAGGACACTACCTAGAAAGTGGGCTCTTGGTAAATATCAAGTGAGTTGAATCAAGTTATACATTTTAGGACAGAATTGTTGCTGGTGACACCTGTTTAATCTTATTATTGCTTCATCAGAGCCCATATTGGACATGTTAATTTTGATAAATGTGTTCTTGAAGGTGGCTGAGGAAAGAAATTTCACTTTATATGGGGACTGTGAGGGTTAAATAGCAACTCTGAAAGCTTTGGAAGGACCTCAAACTAGATTGTAAGCAAAAGGTAAACAGTATTGTCTGCTGACAATTCTATACAGAAATGATTAATCTTTGGATTATATTAAATTGTGAGGAATTCTAACATGTAGAGCTAATTAATCTAAAGATAACCCATCTATAAGTGTTTTGTCTTGATTCCTAAGTTTATGAAAGATCAAAGGAGAAAATATGTCAGTAAGAATAATTTAGTTAAAATTGATACTTTAAAGCAGAAGCGTAAAGACACTGCCTTTCTGTGAATTTGCCTGTCGCAGAAGACAGGTATATAAGGTGACCTGTCCGAATTCTCTTTAGTTCAAGTGGTATTGTGATCTTGGTGGTAGTCATGCTGACGTCCAAGATCCTAAAACACCTGGTGAGATTTTGAAGGATGGTGGCAGTAATGAGTGACAGCCCCTGGTGCAGAGGAGTGGCCATGAAACAGATTCCTGGAATGGCTGATGCTCCCATCAACGCCATCTCTTTCCCGTCAGGTCACCCTGTCCAGAGGCTGGCGCTGCCTCAGTGCGGGGCTTGCTCCTGATCCCCACCAGCTTTGGAAGTAGCATCGATTGCCTGCATGTCCTGTAGAATGACTGGTTTTGTCAGCTAACCAACAGTTAATGGAAAGACTTTCATCAAACGTCGCCTCCTAATAATGTGCAAAACATAATTTAAGCCCCAGGCGAGCCACGGCTTCTGCCACCTGCCTTCAGAAGCCCATCGACACGAGCGAAGTCTGCAGTGGGGCTGGGGGACCTCTCCTACCGGAAGGAATGGAAACATCCTGCCACATTTTCTGACAAAATACATTTTTAAAAATGAGTTTTTGGACACATTATTTTGTAGAAGCTCACTCAGCAATTACTAAACTATGAAATTGTGTAAATACATTGCTTAGGCATAAGGTTAAGTACGTTCTGGTAGAAAACTTGGCATGTCTTTAACCCTAGCGGTTTAGGAGTATAGTTTAAGTAGAAGAGATTTAGAGAATTCATAAATGCAGGGACTAGAATAAACAGAAAGGATTAAAGGAATGTTTCCTGAGCAGCACTGAGGTAGAACCTCAGACCTCAGTCCTCTCCCTGGAATACTACTGACTTTTTTTTAAAGCCAGCCTTCAGGAAGCTACAGAGCAGACAGGTATTTAAGGACACAAATTCAGAAGTTAATTTCAATGATCAGGGTGTGCCTCTGATGTTAGCATGAATACACAGGCATCTTTGATCACACAGCAATCTTATTATTGGTCTCTTTTTGACTTTTTACAGTTTGTATTTTTCTTTTCAGCAGCTTCATAACCCACCATAGCAACAAACTATCGCAGATTGAATGGTCATGCATGTCTTCTTATTTTGGTTCTGAACTTGTATCTATGTGGGACCGTTTTGTGGTTTTCAGTGGTGGGTTAATACTATTGCATTTGAAATATTTAACACTGTTAGGATTTTACATTCCATATAGCTGCATTACCCACACATGCTGCTCATTTTGCATAGCCCACTTAGTATTTCATCATTTTGTATGTCATAGTGTGTTGTGCAGCTAACCCCATATTAGGATTTTGAATTTTCTCCAGTTTGAGGCTGGCATGAATAAGCCTGCTGCAAACATCTCTAAGCAGACTGCTTTCCCTCTGTCAGGGTCCCTTCTTGGGGAGATATTTCCCCGAAGAGAAAAGCTGGTGAAGAGTATAAACCCTTTAACACCTGTCCCGTATTGCTGCTTCCCTTGCTGCTGGGGCCTCCTGAGGGGCTGTAATGAGGAAGAGAGGAATGACTGGAAGGAAAAGGGATTGTCTCTGAGGTTTGAAACCTTTTGCTGGTCAGAGGACAGTAGTTTTCAGACCTCTAAATGGAGACTTCGCTTGCTGTCAGCTGATAAGTTAGTTCAGTGTGGTTCAGAGCACAGGCTCTGGCGTCGGCCAGGCATGGGTTCCAACCTGTTACTTCACTCCTCGGAGCCTGTTTCTAGCTTCATGAAGTGCACCTGCCTCGTTGTGGGTGGTGAGGTGTAAGTGAAATGACGTGCTGTAAAGTGATTAATTGGCACCGGCCTGCCTCGTATTCAGTGCTCAGCGTGTGAGAGCTGCTGGGATTTGCTCTGGCTGGGGGGCCTGTGGAGCAGACCTCTGGCTGGGGGTTACACAGCATTGGCAGGTTGTTCCCCAACGTCCTTGGGCTCTGGGGGTCGGGTGTGTTCACTGAACCCAGGCCTGCGTCCTCGGCCCGAGGTAGGCGCTCACACTGGGCTCATCCTCAGGTTTATATGTGGTGCCTGTTGGTGGTGAAGGGTCTAGCATGTCAAACTCACGGCCTCGTTTACTCCCCCACAGACAGCTGTACGCTCTCTAAGACCATAGAACTAAATTTAATAAAAGTATCAACCATCTCTACGTAGCAAAATTTATGCAGTTCTTTTCTGGTGCCGTATTTTTTTGTTTGAGTGAAAAAAGGAAGAATTTGAGACGGATGTGTTCCTTTCCAGGCTGTTTCCTTAACATGAATAAAACACCTTTAGAGAAGCTGGCAGATACGAATTTTAGGTTGTTTGGTTTTGTAAGGAAATGTACTTTTCACTTTTTTTGTGACATTATCTGCCACCTAGTTATAACGAGTCACAGAAATGTCAGTGTCATTTGGGCCTTAATTTTTTTTTTCTATTTCCCATCTTCATTGCTGTCATCATCCCCTCTCACTGTGTGTGTATTTCTGGATCAATGCCTTGCCCTTCTCCAGGGTCTATATCAAATATGTTCTCCTTTTCTGGAAATTTCAGTGGAAACACTTTTTACATGTGGTGCCATATTTCATTAGTATTTTTAGGGGAACAGTCTAATAAACTTCGTGTGTTCCACATGAACATATTTTTAAAACAGTTTTTAATTTTTTGTAAGGAGTTTACTCCTCCATTGAATGCACGTGTTGAGGTCCAGCCGCAACCTTTACAACAACTGTTCTGCAGTGTTTAGGGATGTGGTGACTAGCTTACCCCTGTGTTTTGGTTCACCTGCTGGAAGAACTGGATGACTTCAAGGGCTGGAGAAGTAGCCCCCCTCTCCCCCCCTCCCCCCTCTCCCCCTTCTCCCCCCCTCCCTCCTCTACCCGCTCTCCCCCCTCTTCCCCTCAGTCCTCTGGCTTCTTTTTTTTTTTCTCCTGCCCGCCCTGAGGAGTGTGAGGGTGGAAGGTGTTGGTTGTTTTGTTTTTTTCCTTCTAATGCTGCTGAATTCATTGATGGTATAAGTTTGCTACATGGAGATGTTGACACTCTAATTAGATTTAGTCTTTACCTGTTTGTTTTTTAAGCACAAACATCTGCGTGTTAAAGAGCCTGCCCCTCACTCTGAATCTTAATTCATACACAAACCTGAGAATAATTAGCGTGGTTGGTGGGCACTTGTCCTGGGCAGAGGCTTCCCGAGTGATCATGACTGCACTCCCGCCACCTCCCGCTCTGGGGCCTGTTTGTCCGATGGGGGTTTTGTGAACGTGGTAGAATCATCTCAGCTTCCACCCGAAGGCAAAGCAAATCAGCCCTTCACGGAAAGGCATTTGCTCTGTTACCTTATCCTCATAGAGAAGTCAAGGGTGCAGATATCTGTCATCCTCGGTGACATCTCACTTCTACTTTCATCACCAGACCAAATGGCGGGAGTTGTTGGATGTCATTGTATTTTCACATATTTTCCTCAGCGGCTTCCCTGCCTGGTGTTACTTGATCTTTCTGAGTTGGGTGCCCCATTGGCCTGCGGGGTCTGGCAAATGGCAAACGTGCTGGTCAAGTGTGGAGCAAATTTAAATGTGGTTCCTTTTACTTTTTAGTGTTTTTGGTGTTTCAGTTAGTTTTTCCTTTAAGCAGCTAGTTTGAGTTCAGACACAGGCCATCACAGAGCGTTGTCCTGGCCATTTGCTATTTATGTTCCCTGGTGGGAAGTATTTTCTCAGCCGGAGCATTTACTTGAGTTACCAACTTCATAGCGTTTTGTTAGTGATATCCCACTGAGAGGGTCTGCTTGCATTCATTAGTCATTTTTTTTTCTCCAAAAGATTTATGATTTGGTTTTTGAAACTCAGAAAGTAGAGAAAGTATCTTTTAACTCAGGCAGTAATTTTAGCTTCTCTTTTCATTAACCCCAACCCCAAACTGAAGCTGTTCACTGATTAACTTTTGCTCTGAAACTTTGGTATGGCCATATACTAGGTTAATACGAAATAACAAGGCTTTTGTTAGACTTGGTATCTAGTTTGCTCACTTGACAAGGATATATCTAAATTTTATTTGTATTTTTTACTTGAAAGGCTCATTTCAAAGTGAAAAACCTCCCCTTTAAAATGTCAAAACTATAGGAGTTTAGTAGGTGCACTGCTCTCAACTTTCAAAACAACCTCACGTGTGGAAAAGCTTTCTTTATGTGAGCTCCTCTGTTGCCTGAAGAAGCTGCTCTTCTTGACAGTATATTGCGTGCTCAGTACTGATCTAAGTGAGAGATAAATTGCTGCAAGGCTCAGTTAAGATTTGCTTGGTAACTTAAAAATTTTCTTCTAGTCAGAGACTTGACTCTGAAAAGTCACTTCAAAAATTGTGTTTTTCTCAAGCGTTTTCTAAAGAGAACTCCGGAAGCTGTCAATTAAGAAATTCCCGGATTGAAGGGCTCAGCGTTCAGAATGGCTGAGGCGGTGACACTGCAGAGGATGTCTCCCTCGCTCTGGCCACGGCGCCGTCACCTGAGCCACGTCCAGTAGACAGATGCCCAGGGTAGCAGTCAATCCTGATGGATGTTACTTGTTTAATCCTTGAACTGGCAGGCAGAGCCCGTGTTAGACATACGGTCTCCTCTTTTTAAAGTTCTGCCTACTAAGAGGAGGGTTTACCCTCGGCTTTTTAATCTTGGTAAGTTTTTATCTCTAGGAATCATGTAAGACTCAAAATCCAATTCACATAAATTGAGAAAATAAAACTCATGCCATTAATTACACCTGCGGGGACAGAGGACCAACTGATGTATTATAAACAAACAAAAAAATACCACTGCCAGAAAAAGGCCGGGGATCGATCGGTGGTTAGGGAGTCGGGTGTTCCAGCTGTTCGAGAGCCCCGCAGTTCCTGTTGCTTGTTGCTTGAGAACCTATGATAACTGGACTTGGAGTGTCTAACAAGTCAGTGACTGAAACTACTGCACGTTCCAATTTTGTGAAATGAGACTCGCTCGTGTTGGAAGACCCCCACAAATATAATCCTGCTTATCATGAAAACAAGATACTTTTTTTTTTTTTTTTTTTTTTACTTTGGAATGTGATTTGAAATATAACATGGAAGAAGAGAATTCATGAGGTTATTGGCCAATTAGTGGATAGACATTCATGACTGTCCATTGCTCTCATGTGTACGTGGAGAAGCACTCTCTGGAACGCAGCTAGAATGCTTTCTCTACTGAATGTGACATAAGCAGATCTGTTTTGATCAAGAGAATTAGGTTGTCTATGAAAAGAATCTCATTGTAAGGTTGCCTTGACCCACAAGTGCCCAGAGCATTTCTGTACATGGTGTTCTAAGTATCTCCATAATTTTTTCCAAAGAAATACCGAACAGTTCTATTTATTAAGTGGTTAAGTACAAACAACCTATTAAGTCTTTGTCCTAGCAACTTAGTTGCCATTGGAAAATGTAATACATATAAATTAAAAAGAATGTTTTTCACTTTATAAAATTTTAAAATTTATTTCATTCTTAAATAACCACTGTTATTTACTAGTGAGATGTGTCCACCCATTCAGCACTCAGACCTTGGAATTAGCTTGGACACTTCTATTCTCATTTCCTGCTCCACATTGATTTTCAAATATACTTGACTTTTTATCATAACAATTGCAAAAAAACAACAACAAACAATTTCACAAAGATGCTGTCATCAAAAGGAATGTAATGCAATCTGTGAATTAACTTGATCTAGTTGTAAGTGGCTAACATTACACTTTTTTGTTTTATTTGTTTTAAATGATTTTATTGATTTTAGAGAGAGGAAGGGAGATGGAGAGAGAGAGAGAAACATCAATGATGAAAGAGAATCATTGATCGGCCGCCTCCTGCACGCCCCCTACTGGGGATTGAGCCTACAACCCCGGGGCATGTGCCCCGACTGGGAATCAAATTGTGACCCCCTGGTTCATGGATCAACATTCAACCACTGAGCAATACCGCCCAGGCAACAGTTCACTTATTTTTTCTTTGAAAAAATGTAAATACCACTTCACTCTCCTGTGAGTTCACTGTGGCTCTTCTGGGCACCTTGGCATATAGTGTTGGGAATGCTGGTCTTAACCTGTATTTGTTCCTTGTAACTAAGTCAGAGTTGCCTTTAAAAGCCTGTGTATTTAACTGCATTATCCAACACTTGTCTTCCACTGTTATTTAGTTGTTGTTGTCAAATTGTCCTGAGTAACAAAAACATTTCAATTCTGCCTCCTAGAAATTCTGATTCTTTGTTTTGGATGGGTGGGTGGAACCCAGGCATCTGTATTTCTTAAACAAGCTTGCCTGGCATTACTAATGCCTGTGAAGTTTGAGAACTACTGAATTCCATCTTTAGAGTTTAGGGACCATGTGGCTCTTCACTGAAACCCCTTTCTACTCTATAATATAGCATAACATTCATTTGACAGATGTTCATTGACTTATTGTCTTTTACTTCACTTCTCTCTCCTTCCCAATTTTTCTTCTGTGCCTTAAAAGGTGGGGAGTGGAGGGTGGGGGGAGGGGGCAGAGGGGGAGAGAATGAAGGATTAGAGTTTGTGAGTTTCCAAGCTTCTTATGCACTGTCTTCTCTAATCTGCCCTGCCAATTCCTCTCTCCCACATCCTTTTATCCTATTGGATCAGTCTGTTCATGTCCCCTGAGATGCACTTGGCACATCTCTCTTCACTGTTCCTTGCTTCTGTCCCATACTAAGAGATGTAAGATTCCTATGTGAGAAAAACTCTAGGATTGGAAGAAAATGAAAAAATATATGTTAGGATGGAAGAGACTTAGATTATTTTTGATACAGGGCTTCCAGTTTAGAAGTGAGGAAACAGGGAAGAGATGTCATGTACCTGAGATCACACAGGAAGTGAAAAGCCAGGTTTAGAAAGTTCATCTCCTGGATCCATGCCCAGGGCGGTTTCCCCCGCTCCCAGGCCATCTGATTTATTGGGGGTGGATCTTCTGTGAGTTTCCAGGTCCCAGAGGTGACTCTCTTATGGAACAAGGGCTGGGATTTTGCTTGGCATTTGCATTGCTTACAAAATGATCATGTTTGGTATGTTAAATACTACTCTGCGATTTATTTATTATTTATTTATTTATTTATTTATTTATTTATTTATTTTTGTTGGGTAGTTTTATTTATTTGCAGCAGGTAAAGGAGACAGGGGATTCACATCCAAATCTTGGTCTTCCCCAGAGAGGCTTAGCCATTGCTTATAATACTATTTGGTTAATTACATGTTGATTTCTTCTTTTTGGCTATACTTACCAGGTTGAGTTCCTGTCAAGCTCATCCTATTTAGGGCTGCATCTGCAAAATACTGTGCTACATTTTAACATTTAGTAAGAATAGCATTCAGTAAGAGCCAGCCCAGACCCTGGGACCCTTGTCCTATCTAACAAAGGTCATGTTCTTTTTTTTTAATTTAATAAATCTTTATTGTTCAGATTATTACAATTGTTCCTCTTTTTTCCCCCATAGCTCCCCTCCACCCGGTTCCCACCCCACCCTTTGCCCTTACCCCTCCCCCACTGTCCTCATCCATAGGTGTATGATTTTTGTCCAGTCTCTTCCCACAACCCCGACTCCTGTTTCCCCCTGAGAATTGTCAGTCCACTCCCTTTCCATGCCCCTGATTCTATTATATTCACCAGTTTATTCTGTTCATCAGATTTTTTTATTCACTTGATTTTTAGATTCACTTGTTGATAGATATGTATTTGTTGTTCATAATTTTTATCTTTACCTTTTTCTTCTTCTTCCTCTTCTTAAAGAATACCTTTCAGCATTTCATATAATACTGGTTTGGTGGTGATGAACTCCTTTAGCTTTTTCTTATCTGTGAAGCTCTTTAGCTGACCTTCAATTCTGAATGATAGCTTTGCTGGGTAGACTACTCTTGGTTGTAGGTTCTTGCTATTCATCACTTTGAATATTTCTTGCCACTCCCATCTAGCCTGCATAGTTTCTGTTGAGAAATCAGCTGACAGTCATATGGGTGCTCCCTTGTAGGTAATTAACTGTTTTTCTCTTGCTGCTTTTAATATTCTCTTTGTCTTTTGCTCTTGGCATTTTAATTATGATGTGTCTTGGTGTGGTCCTCTTTTGTTTGGGGTTCTGTGCGCTTCCTGGACTTGTAAGTCTATTTCTTTCACCAGGTGGGGGAAGTTTTCTGTCATTATTTCTTCAAATAGGTTTTCAGTATCTTGCTCTCTCTCCTCTTCTGGCAGCCCCATAATTCTGATGTTGGTATGCTTGAGGTTGTCCCAGAGGCTCCTTACACTATCTTCATATTTTTGGATTCTTTTTTCTTTTTGCTTTTCCTGTTGAGTGTTTTTTGCTTCTTCGTATTTCAAATCTTTGACTTGATTCTTATGATCCTCTAGTCTGCTATTAGATCTCTGTATAATATTTTGTATTTCAGACACTGTATGCTTAATTTCTAGTTGGTCCTTTTTCATATCCTTGAGGGTCTCGCTAAATTTATCGGCCTTTTCTAGGAAATCCTTGAAAAACCTTATAACCGTGGTTTTGAACTCTATATCCAGTCGTTTGCTTTCCTCCATTTCTTTCATTTGTGATCTGTTTCTTTGTCTCCTCATTTTGGCTGCTTCCCTGAGTTGATAGAGTGGCTTTGTGTGCTAGGTGTCCTATAGGGCCCAGTGGCTCAGCCTCCCCAGTTACCTGAGGTGGATACTCTTAGTGCACCCCTTTGTGGGCTGTGTGCACAGTCTTGTTGTAGTTAAGCCTTGATTGTTGTTGGTATCACTGGCAGGAATTGACCTCCAGGCCAGTTGGCTGTGAGGATCAGCTGTGTCTACGCTGGGAGAACTTCTGTGCTGGAGACACCCTTATGAGACAAGACTTGCCAAAGTCTCTGTGCTCAGCTTGGATGGGCGGAGTCTCAGGGCGGAGCAGATAGCATTGGTTTCCCGTCAGCCCTGCCCTAATAGGCCCCTGTGTCTCAGTGTCCCGTGGTAATCACTGCAAGCACCTCTGAGAGAAAGCCGTCCTCGAGTTCCGCCCACTGCCAGACAGTCCAGTTTCTCCCCAAATGAGTCTGGGTCCCCAGAGTCTCGCCTGGAACTGGAGTTCAGTGCAGTCAGGAGCTTTTGTCTCCCTCCCGCTTGAGAAAGCCAGCCGTGTATTCAGTTGCCTGCCCTTTCTGCGCGCATGCTTCGGTACCTCTGCCTTCCGCAGTTTCTCTGAGTCTCAGTGTGCTTTTCTCTTTCCTGACAGCCTAGTTTCACCCCATAAGAGTCTGGGTCCCCAGAGTCTCACCCGGAACTGGAGTTCAGCGCAGTCGGGAGCTTTTGTCTCCCTCCCGCTTGAGAAAGCCAGACGTGCACTCAGTTGCCAGTCCTTTCTCTGCGCACATGTCTCAGTACCTCTGCCTCCTGCAGCTCCTATGAGTCTCAATGAGCTTTTCTCTTTCCTTCTAGTTGTAGAATTTCCACTCAGCCAGCCTTCCTGTGGTTCTGGGTGATGTCCGTTTTGTCTTTTAGTTGTAGTTTTGAAATTGTTATACGAGGCAGCTGTTTAGATGTTTACCTATGCCACCATCTTGGTTTCTCTCTACTCTGTGATTTATTAAGTCAGTACTTAAAAATTGAATTTCCTTTTAAATGTTTGGTTTTTGGTTTTATATGAATTTACAGACTCTGGAACATAAATAACTTAAAATCACTTTTTTTTTTTAAATCCTCACCTGAGGTTATGTTTTTATTGACTTTTGTTTTAGAGAGAGAGGAAGAATTGGGGAAGAGAGAAAAAGTGAAACAGCAATCTGTTGCCTCCTGTATGTGCCCTGACAGGAGATCGAACCTAAAACCTAGGTATGTGTCCTGACCTGGAATCGAACCTGCAACCTTTTTATGTATGGGATGATGCTCCAATCAACTGAGCCACCTGAGCAGGGCAAAGTCACTTACTTTTTGTGTTTTAAAGGGAAGAGGGCAAAAACTTGAGAATAGAAGAGACTATCAACATTATCATAAAAGAAGGAATTGCCTTTTCTGGATGTTTATTTGTAAATTGTGTTCCACCAGCGTCAGAATGTAGTTTGCTGGTCTTGGACAACAATTCCTGCTCAGAGCCTCTTCCTCCTTCTGGGTTCCTAGTTGGGTTTTGAGTGCTTGGACTCCGGGGGACCCGATGTTTGGACAGTTGGGACAGGACAGTTGCAGACAGGCACATGACTCCTTCACCCAGAATTGGAGTGATGAGATAAAAATCACAAGGATTGCCCAAGGAAGATCAGTAATTTTTACTGTGCATCTCTGCCTCACTTTTCTGGTATGATTTAGAAGAGGTAAAACTGATTTACGGTAAAGGAAAACTGGGCACTGTGAGACTCATGAAAATTACTCTTGGAACTTCTCCATCCCAGGGCTACTTCATTCAGATGTTCAGTCATTCACCATGTCTGCATGCTTCACCCATTACTCAGCAGAGGTAAAGTACCTCCACGGGTCTTCCTCCAGTGCTTCTTATCTCCTGTGAGATAACCCATGCCGAGCTAGCTTATCGCAGACAGGCTGGTGTGTGCCGGAAGTCCAGTCTTTTGGAATGAGAACCCATTCTTACTGCATCGTCCCTGAGAAATAATCTTGTAGCTGTGTGTCTTCTCAAGTCAGTTTCCAATAATATTTATTTGGCTTTAATTGTAAACATACTATTTTGAAGGAGGAAAAAATGTATAATTTGGATATCATATGATATTGTTTATAATTTATGATAACTCTTGTAACCCATTTCTTCATTTCAATGCAGAACAGCTAGAGAATTGTGACACTTTCCCCCCCAAAACTGATGATGGAACATTTCAATTTTATTACCTATTGTAATCAAGAACAACAAATGTAACTTAAATCCACAAATAAGGGTGATATTCCTTAATACCATTATTGTTCATGAAAACCCCCATTTCTCTCAGACTACCCTTTGCTAGAAATGCTTATAAGGAAAAAATGCAGTCAGTTTGAGTTTCTTTTCTGGCTTTCTTTGTCTGGAATCCCCTCTTAGGAGGGGCACTTCAGAGACCAGGAGTGCCATGCCATCCTGGCACTTCAGAGACCAGGATTGTCCTCATGCCATCCTGAACACCAGGACAGCTCTTGGTGCCTCTTGTTCCCAAGACACCGTCCCCCCTGATAGAAAGTCTGTGTAAACTGTGGGGGTGGGGGAGGGGGTGTGGTGCAGAAATCCGTCCACTCACTGTACTCACATTGCTGTTAAGCACTGATGTGGCTTAAACTGGATTTGACCCGGTGTTTCGGATTCAAGCCAATAGGTGACTCATTATTTCAGATGTTTGGTTTGTGCTGTTATAGTTGAAGCAGTCTGTAAGGAAAATAGAAAAGCCTGTTGTAAAAATATAGCCTGTCTCCAGGAAGGAGAATCCTGCATCCTGACTGGGGGGTGGGGCATCTGCACATGGCTTGTCCAGCTTGTTTTACCTTAGGTCCTGGTTTGAAGCAGCCCTGGAACATGTCCATCTATGCCCATGTAGGCAGTGTTGCCCAATATTTTTATATCCTTGCATGTGAGTGCAGAACATGCTAGGTACACATGAAGTTTGCTGTCTGGTCACTGAGGCATAGCTGTTCCCTGGGGGATAGCCAGGCTCCCCGCTGGGGGAGGAGAGAACGCAGCGCTCCCACCCATTCAGGTTAACCTCATCGGATGGTTCCCTCTGAAGTTTGACATGTGATGTGTAATATATGTTCTTTCTTTGGTCTTTGGAGACTGCCCATTTTCTATATGTGATTTACTAATTTTGAAGTGTTTGGTTTTCTAGAATCAAAGACTTGTAAAATGTCATTTTTAAATTAACTTTTAAACTGTGTTTAAAATTTGTTTTATTGATTTTGAGAGATGTCAATTTGTTGTTCCAATTATTTATGCATTCATTGGTTGATTCTTATATGTGCCTTGATCAAGTTTCGAACCTACAACCTTGATGTATATATAGGGGAGATGCTCAAACCAACTGAGCTATCCAGGCAGGACTAAACTATGTTTTTAAGTAAAACATTCTGCTAACTAACACATGGGTGGACTACCCATTGGCTTTGTCTTCTTTCTTTTCTTTTCTTTTCTTTCTTTTTCTTTTTTTTTTTTTTTTTTTTCTGTCTTGGTTCTTAACTATCCCAGGGAACACTTAGGAAAAATTATTGGAATCTTCCCCAAACAGTATGGCAAAGAAACTGTTCAAGATTTGTTGTGGTGTGGCTATGAATCTACTGTTGCGTGCCAGTTTAGACTTATAGCCATTATTACTTTATTACATAATTTTCATTAACATATTAGGTAGTGTCTGTGTGTCTGATGCTTGTTTTAAGAGCTTTCAGCTGGGTGAATACTAGCTCCTATCTACTGAGTATATGCCGGGAGCCCTACTTAATCCTCACAAGTGCAATAAACAGCATATACTCACTACAGATGCAGTGAATAGCTAATACTCAGAGAGGTTGATTCACATGCACAAGGCCACTCAGCTAGTAAGAGCTGACATCTACCCATGTCAGCCTGTCTTGGAGGCTGTCTCTACATAAACCTCTACTGTGTCTCTCCCCCTATAAACAAGGGGGGCAGAGCTACCTTGCTACATAGTGCTGAACGTACCTCAGCCTCTCTACTTGGACTAGTGTGATATATACATAGCTGTTCTCTTGGACAAGCTCCTTAACCTTTTTATGTCTTGCTTTCTCCATCAGTGGATAAGACAGTGCCTATGGTTATGAGGCTTGAGTTAATATTTATAAAGTGTTAGAAGAATGGCTCATAATAGGCACTGTGAAAGTGTTTGCTGTTATTGTCTATTCACTTGAAGACCGATAGGAATGAGGTCTCTCTCCACCTCCTGTCTTTCTTGTCTCATCAAGCAAGATGCCCTGGGTCAGCTTGCAGGGATGCTTTAGAGTCAGGCAGGTCATGACTGCTGGCTTGTGAAAGAGGCCTTCTCAGAAACCTGATCCGGTCTTTCCCCTCCAGTCTAGACTATGCTTGTCGCTCCCAGGTTCTTCACATACTTGTTCTATTCATTCTCTGGTCCGGTTGCCTTTTCTCCCCAAAATGAGTGTGCCCTCATCCTCTACCACATGTGCTGTAAGTATATCATTGCCCACTCAAACACTGATTTAGCATCCCAGCCTGTTGTCCATATGTTTCAGCTGGTGTTGCTACAATGGTGTATCATAAATTATGACCTCCTGGAGGCAAGTACCAAGTCTATGAGGACCTTGTAGAGCAGTTTTTTAAGAAGGCTTTTTATCATGGAAATGATACTGTTATGGGAGCATGAGTGGGGAAGCCGGAGGTACACTGGGGAGGCAGCTGGTGCCTTTAAGGTCCCAGCCCCCATCTTTCTCAGGCACAAAACTACGAGGTGGAAATGCTTCCTCAGGGATCTCAGGGCTTTGGGCTCTTGACTTGAACGCGTCCCCTTCCTTAATTCAGGGAACCAGGAGTCTTTTTACCCATCCCACTTCAGGGCAGTGAGCTGCTTCTCTTCTGATTCCCACAGGAAGGGAAGTGAGTCAGGCATTCCTGGTGCACACCCTGTGCTCCCAGGGAAGGGACTCCCTATGGGCAGCCCCTTTGGCATCTCCTTTAGCCCCTGTGATTGTCAGAAACTGGTAGTGACCCAGCCGTGCTGTGTGCTCCCAACCAGTGATGCAGATTACGTGCAAATTCCCGAAACCACATGTGGAAACTACCTGTTGGTTTTTGTTTTTAATTGTGGTAAAATACACATAACATAAAATTAACCATCTTAACACTTTAAAGTGTACAGTCCAGTGGTATTAAGTACATTTGCGCTTTTGTGCAACCATCTTCACCATCCATCTCCAGAACTCTTTCATCTTGCAAAATGGAATTCTATACCCATTAAGCAGTAACTCCCCATTCCCCCTTAGCCCCTGGCAACCACCCTTCTACTTTGTTTCTATGAATATGATTACTCTAAGAACTTGGTAAGCTAGTCACAAAAGCAAAATACTGTATGACTCCTTTGTTTCTATGAATATGATTACTCTAAGAACTTGGTAAGCTAGTCACAAAAGCAAAATACTGGAGGAGTCATACAGTATTTTGCTTTTGTGACTAGCTTACTTCACTTAGCACGTGTTCCAGGGTTCATCTATGTTGTAGCATGTGTCAGAACTTCCTTCCTTTTTAAGGTTGAATGATATTCCATTGTAGGAGTGAACCACGTTTTATATATCCACTCATCTGTTGCTTCCACCTTTGGCTACTGCGATTGGTGCTGCTGTGACTATGGTGTACTGCCCTTGGGTTTTTGCTCTGATCGACATGGGGAACCTGGGAGTAGATTCTGTTCGGACTGATTGTGTGAAGGAACCTGTTTGTACAGTTTGGAATCTTGTTTGAAATTCAGAAAGAACAACCCCCTGAATCATCACGAGTAATTCAGCTGAGTGTGTGTTTACATGTACCTGGATTTTTACCAGGGTGGAGTGATCAGGCAGAAATTACTGTAGATGAAATTAGAAGTGAAGAAAGTGAAAGATGTTCAAAAAGGGTCAGTTTGGTACATAATAGTGAAGCTTTTGTAGAGAGAAAGGCAAAAGAACTCCACTCTCCCCACCGAGTGGAGAATTGACTCAGCTCACCTTGAGAGTAGAAACCACACAGGGACAAACCCAGGTGAGCTATGGCATTAAAGAACCACTGGTGTGCCTTTTGGAGATAGGAACTCCCTCAGCAGAGTTTGCTGTGGGTTTCTAGAGGCCTCTCTGACCCTCCTCTGGGCACCAGTGAGGGTGGGTGCGCTCTGTCCTGTGGGGACAGAATGCCCTTCCCGTCTCGGGGTACTTCTGGCCTCTCTGAGTTCCTTGGCTGAAATTCCACTAACGCATGTGTCACTTCCCTTTGACTTCTGACTATAGGTCTGTGTTGCTTGTTAAAAACACTATTGTACTATTTGCTGATTCGGTTATTATGTGCTCTTGACCACTGTGAAAAGACCACCAAGTGGAAATGATTCCAAGGGAACCATTTCTTTTTAGAAACTTTCCAGATGTTGTACACACCTTCTCGGCTCTCCTGTGTGAGTCTCAGTCAGATATCCAGTTAGAACCAGTCTCTTGGGGGGCCCAGGAAGAACCCTAGGAAAATGGGATGAATGTGCATGTTGCCCTTTGGTTTTTTTTTTCTGTCCATGCTTTAAATGTTGCTTCAATTAACAAGATTCCTCTTTGTTCCCTGAAGTCCTCACAGCACAAGGTCTCCACTGACTTCTACTCTCCTCACTTACCTTTCACATTGTGTGGTTTTAACAATGCTAACATTTCCAAAAGAATGCCTTGATGGTTGTCAGGAAGAAAGAGCTGCCTAAAGCTAGGAGGGTAGGGATGCTGATGGTAAGGATTACAGGGCCAAAAGGATTGCTGACACTTTCTTTGCATTGGTCTCAGGATTTACTTTGGATTTTACATGTCATCCTGTGTTTCTGTCCCAGCTCTTCTGCCTGGCTTTTCCCAGATGATTTCATTGAAAAGCAATGGCAAATTATGGCTTGTCTCTTCTGCTAGACCTTTAACGGATAATTTCTTCCCAAATGTAAACATTTGAGTAAGCCTTCTGTTTAGTGACTCATTAATTTGTTGAGGAAAATGTCCTAATAAAGATAAAGGAACTGTAAACCAGTTTCAAAGCTGCAGAGGGAAAAATGTTAGGGCTCTGCAGGTCAACGACTCCCCTCTGTTCTTTGCATTTCATTTGTTGCTTGTTCCTGGGAACAGACAAACTGGTTTTAGGGGTTATATCTTCATCTTAATTCTCTTCTGTCAACTTTACTTAGACCAAGTCAAGGGGGTTTTACTTCTGTAGGGTGTCGATCCGTATGAACAGGGACTGTGTATGAGGGGATTTTATGAAAAATAGTAAATGAGATTGCCCTCTTTTGCCACAAACTAGTGCATTAAATGATTCACTAGGTTAGCATCAAGAAACACTTGGTTAATGTTTACTAGTCAACAGAAATGTCACAAATCCCCAGACATAAAGGGTCAGAGATCCCTAAATAGAACCAAAAGCTTGAGAGAATCAGAAACTTCCCTGGGGTTATATAAGGCATAGCCTGTGTTACCATTTGCATAACCTTCTTCTGGGGGTATCAACCTTACGCTCTGCATCATTTTGGTAAGACTAACTGTGCCAGCATGGACCTAACTATTTTGTTTAATGAAGTATAAACTATTCCATGTAAAATACCCTTTGTAATAAAAGTATACTGATCTTTATTAAATCCAGGAATAAACCTCAGAGATGTTTTAAGCACAATTGTCCAGCAATTTTTTCACTTAAATTTCAAGAGGCAATTGTATGCCTCAGTGATTTTCAACTTTCCTAGGAGGGAAGACTGAATTGAATACTGCGGGGGGGGGGGGGGGGCATTAAATAACACTGCAGACTTTCTTTGATAAAAACTTTTCTTGCAGTGTTCATTAGTTGTAAAAATATATGAAGTGAGAAGGAAAAAAATGAATAATAAATAGTAAAAGAAAATCAAAAGGCCAGGTAAATTGACTCTGAGGTTCAAGGTACACTACGAAGAATTTGGATTCAGTTTTATTTACATAATGAATTGAGTTAATGCCTTTATCTAAGTTTGTATCTGCTCTCTTGCCAGGTACTTGTCAAAAGAAAATAATAATCCGAAGGTAACCTTTCAATACAACATGCCTTTAAAGCGATCTTCCCCCCGCCTTTTTTTTTTTTTTTTTTTTTTTTTTTGAGCTATTACTGACTGGGTCTTCCTAAACTATATCCCCACTCCCCCAAAAGTAAGCTATAATGAGGCACTAGCTATCATACAGCTGTGTGTGTGAAAGTGGGTGCATTGTATAATGATGAAGAGCATTTCATAACAGACATACTACATAAGTCAAGTTTCATGATGATAGAAATGTTTTATTTAGATGTCTTTCTAATTACTTGGACTTATAAAATATCCTTTGTAAGGTGTAGTCTTGCATACTACACAGATCGTATTCTGCAGTGAAAACTTGCAGGGTCAGGTTTAATTCTGGGCCCCTTTAACTTGCTCATGGGGGTGCAGGTTAAGAAGAGGTGGGAAAGAGAAGTCGAGAGTAGGTGCCATTCAAGCTGAGTCTTGACTAAGTCCAAATCTAAAGCTGTTATTGCAGTAGACTTTGAACCACACTGTGTATGTAAATTAGATAACTTTCAAATTTTTTTAGGGAAACCTTTATTTTTCTGCTGATTCATATCTAAATGGAAACAATGCAATGGAAAGCATAGTCTGGGTCATTCAGGCCTGACTCTGAATTCTGGCTGCCACCTAACAGCCACTTGACCTTTCTGAACTTCACATCAAGAGGGGACAATAAATTATGCCACACACACATGTTGGTTGGCAGCATTAAATGAGATAGGATAAACAACAATGATTAGTCCCTCCTCTTTAGCACATTAAAGTTGAGTGCCTTGGAAAAGGTGATTTATTTTAAAAGGTCTCCAATGAAATAAGAAAAAGCAAGGTTAATTATTGGATAATGAGTGTGATTAATGCTCTAAGTGCTTTCTCACAATATTTCTGAGTTAGGTGCTGTTATTTCATCCCCACTTTACAGATGAGTAAATTGAGGCCAGAGCAGTTAAGTAACTGGAGTTAACTGCCTGTCTGGCTCCAGAGCTTTTAACCCTCAGCATGGAGCTTTTGAAGAGGATAATGAGGATGGCAGTAATAATAATACCTAGATTTTGACAATGCTTCATCTTTGAGGACTTCTGTGCTCCTTGTTGCTTTTGTTCCTCATAAAGAAAATAGGAGATAGCTAGATATTGGATGAGAAAACTGAGATTCCCAAAGGGAGGCTAATGTGCCCAGGGTTACTGGATCAGTGTGTGGCTGAAGGTGCAAGAAGTTTCCCCCCTTGATCCTTGTGAGTGTTCATAGAATGAAAGATAGAACAGTACAGAAATACTTTTAAGAAGTGGGTGCTGTCAATTTTTTAAAATATGAAACAGACACAGCGAGGTTAGTTGTGTTCAAGGTCACGTGTCATGCCAGTGGCCAACCATAATTAGAAAGGGCAGCTGCAGCCTGGAGCCCCGGCTTCTGAACGACCCGAGTGGAAGAGCTGGAGAAGTCCTGGCGCATCTCCTTTCTGGCACACTTGGAGCCAGGGTGCATCCCCAGGCCTCCTTCTGGGATTCAGAAACCACCAGGGGAACGTCACTGGCACAGAGGCCCTCACTCGCCATGAGCCCAACCTGCCCCCAGCCACAGCCAGGAGGCCTTTTGCTGAAGGTACCAGGGAGGCCACAGCCAGAAGGGTGATGATAAGGATTCACCCGGCCTGTGGGGGAGGATGATACAGAGGACCCAGCCATCGTCTTCCGGGGCTAGTCAGCTCTCTCTGCAATCTGAAGGCTCAGCAGTGTTTTAAAGAAAGCGAGAGAGACAAGAAACCAAATAAGGTTGGACCCAAAGCCTCTTGGAATTATGTGGTGTTTTGCCCTGTAGCTGGGATCCAGTTACAGATGCCTGTGATTGTGGCCTTTGCAAACAGTTGTCAGAGAAATTCATAAGATGTCCAAAAGCTGCAGAAGAGCAGATGTGTAATTAAATTTCAAGCACAGTTACTCATAATAGCTTACATGTGGACATGGAGTATTTAGGATTCAGGCCTGAGTCCCTGTGTAGGAGGTGTGGGACGTAGAGACAAAAGCAGAGGGTGAAGATGCCAGCATGTTCTGGTGGTCTTCTCCTGTTGTATCATTTACTCTTGGCTCACAAGCCCTTAAAAGTGGTGAAATTCTTTCGTAATAGTTAGCTTGCAGTGTCTAACATTGTCATCATTTGTCCTAGTTACTAAGAAGGCACCAATTGGCTTCTTGGCCAACGAGCATCAACCATTGCAGCAGATTGTGGGAAATGTGAGTTTCTATAGCCAACTTTAATTGGCTGTGCAGCAGACATTTTAATATTGTTAGCGAAATTCAACGTATTCGGGATTGCCTTGCTTAATATCTGTTTTTCACAATTCATATGGTGAGGACTTCAGTGACTGTAAGCATTACCTTTATTTGATTACTAATACTGAAGGAGAAGATTGAAAGGAAAGAGTAATTATAATAATCTGATAGTTCTTTTGAAGCAACAGCTCTAAGGTTTCTCCCTACCTCCGGTCAAGAAATAAACTTACTGAATTTGAAAATCCAGTAAGCACTCATTAGGCAACAAAAACAATTTAAAAGAACATTCCACTACATATAGAATATTCTAGTTCTTGTTATATTGAAATGCCATTTTCTGCTGCTTTTCAAATAATAATTGCTAGAAAACACAGCTTATCCTATACTAATAAGCAGAGGACCCCAAATTGGGTCCTGGGACAGACTTTTAGAATGAACTTAACTTTTCCATAAAATCTGGAAGTTCTTGCTGCTGTGTTTTAATGTGCATACATACCCCCAACACGGGGGCAGCAGCGGGCTGAGCGCCAGCCTTGCGTGGGATCGCCACTGGACACAAACATGAGTGGGAGTCCTCTTCCCAGGCTCAGTGTTCAGAGCACGCCGTGGTTTTGTGGTGACTGGGACAGCGGGTGGAGGAGGGAGCAGAGCACTGGTGTGATGGCTCCGTGTGCTGGGCTCCCCTCTGGCATCTGTGACATGAGGACACTACTGTTCCTGTATCCCCCAGAGCTTCCGGAAAGCCAGCTGGGATGGCGCTCCAGTGCCAGTGAGACAACGTGAAAATCAAATGGGATGAGATGAAAGAACAGTCAGTGTTTGCATCCTGCTTTATCATTACAGAATCATCCCACTTAATCCGCACAGCTGCCTGTGGGGTAGCATGATGATGATCCCGGTTAGAGATGAGGAATAAAGCTCTTGGAGGTTTGCGTAACTGGCCTCTGGGAGAGGAGAGTAAATGGACAGCAGTTGGCTATTCTAGAGTCACTCTTCCCCCAAATCACAAATGGTGAATCTGGTACTTAAAGCTAGGAATTTGTTCTCCAGAATTGGTGCTGTTCCTCCTCCTCAAGCCCTTTCCGGAGATGAAAGTGCTGTATAAAAATGGCTTATAATTCCCTCCGCCTTGAGCTCGGAGATCCTATGGCCTTCTAGACCACTGGAAGGTGGTGTACACAGGATCTGTGCTACCGTTAGCTGTCTGACCTTGGGCAAGGTATTTCTCCATCCCACCCCCTCCTCCAGGGCCCCATCTGTAAACAGAGTTAACAGCACAGTGCCTGGCACCTTGGAAGGGCTCAGTCAATTCATGATGATGACGAGGAGGACAATCATTGCTGACAGATTTTAGTTTCTGAAGATTCTGTCTCCCTGGACCTGTGCTTGGCTGGAATGTTTCTGGGATGTTCCCAGATGGAGGAAGAAACCCCTGAAATACATACAACCCAGCTGTGTGTGTATGTATAATAGCCCAAGCCAAACAGAGGTACATGTGACTACTTGAAATGGAACTCCATACCAGGAACCTTCCTTCTTGCAAAAAAAAAAAAAAAAGGGGGGGGGGGGAATTATCAACTAAACCCTGATTGTCGGTGCCCAATTCCAAAACTCCCCGTGTGCCCCCTGTTAGACAGAGCCTGGACTCAGCCTCATTCGGATTCTTTTTTTCTTTTTTTTTAAATTGTTTTTATTCTTTTTTTTTTAATTGTTTGAAGTATTACAAATAGTAGTACATATGTCTCCTTTTTTTTTTCCCCATTGACCTCCCCCCGGCCTCCCCTACCCCCCAGTACATGCCTTTACCTGCCCCCCCTCCCAGTGTCTTGTATCCATTGGTTATGCTTATATGCATGCGTCCAAGTCCTTCGGTTGATCTACATTCGGATTCTTTAATTATAAAAAAGTGGTCTCCCTCATCCCCTTCTCGGCTCCTTAGGTGATTGTTTTTTCTGCTCTCTTCTTTGCTTTTGCAAAATCCATAATATTCCCTATTCTTCCTGTGATTGACATTTTGTTTTTTTGTGCTGGCATTTCCTGTCTTTACATTGATCCTCCAAAGAGGTGAAGTGCAAGAACCATGCCCGAAAAGGGAGCATAATGAATATCTTTGTGCTGCTGTCCAAGTTCTTGAGAAACTATTAGAATTGGATTGTCTTGGTGTTTGCCAGTTGAGGTCAAGCCAACATCTGTACTTGTCTTTCTTTCCCAGAGGGCATGACAAGAAAAGAGAAAGGGAAGAGTTCAAGGAATTAAAAACAGAGTTTTCATTAGGATAACATTTGGGGTCAGGTAAATATCTCCTTTGAATTTCATTGAAAAATTCCAGGAGGCCATGGGCAGAATCTCCGGAAGACTTGTTTCAAGGGCGTAGTTCAGTGGAACGTTCCTTTAGACCAGTGTAGGAAACCTGAGCATGACATTGCTTAGGGGACCCTTAGAAAAACAGAAATGGAAAAGGATACCAAACCCCCACATTTTCTTTTCCTCATTTAGAAAGTGTGGAAGGCCTGGGAAAGAGTTTCCCCAGTGACCAGGAAATACTTCTTCATAGCACATGAGCTGCTTTCCTTCCAGGAGCTGGAGAGTAGTTTCTTAACCTTGTGGACTTGGTCGATAACGCAGACACCAGGGTGTGTGCAGACGCATCTGGGCGGAGAGAGCAGCATGACCATCCTCAGTAAGCCAGGCCGTTTCCCAGTCTGTGGGTCAGCCTGTAGCCTTGTTCTTGGTTGTTCACTTTTGTGTTGTTTAGTTATCAGTTTTAGGGTTCAAATGACATCCTTAAAAAGAGGTAAGCTCTTGTTCAACTTCTTAAAAAAAGTTGAGAGAAGCAGTCCCCTTTGACTCTGAAGGAAATGAAACCACAGTGAGGCTACTGGTGGAATTTCTGTCCTGAAGATCTTCAAAAGTGGAACATAAGAATTAGGTCACTTAAGTAAGTCGGCTTGGAGGCTAACCAGCATGGCCTCTCGTAGCATTCCAAGTTTATAAAACAACCCATATTAATATTCATGTGACCTTAGAGCAGGGGTGGGCAAACTTTTTGACTCCAGGGCCACAATGGGTTCTTAAACTGGACGGGAGGGCCGGAACAAAAGCATGGATGGAGTGTTTGTGTGAAGTAATATAAATTCAAAGTAAAGGAGCGGAGGGGAGAGCAAGAGAACCCTCCGCTCTTTCGGCTCTGCGGGCTGGATAGAACAGCCGAACGGGCCGGATCCGGCCCGCGGGCCATAGTTTGCCCACGGCTGCCTTAGAGCATAAGGAAAATCAGTACTTTGTGACATTATCTTTTGACTTCTTAAAAACTTGTTGTGTACTCCATGCCTAGAAATAGCTGTGTCTCTCATTTGCATTGTATGCTAATGTTGCTTGTGGAAAGTTAGAAGTGAGTAGGAGTGAATGGGAGGGAAAGGAAGTAAGAAGGGTTTTTGGTTTAGAAGATGACATTCTATCTTCTCAGAGGATAGTACTCAGAGGACACTTGGCTTAGACCGAGCTGACTTAACTGAGCCTATTAACAAACTCCCCAAAGAACTGTACTTAGTGGGAGGGCACTTCCTGTAAAGAATGACTAGTTACTGACTGGTCAAGTTTGCTGGATTTAAATGGTCTATAAAATGCAAAGAGGTTGTTTGGTTCAATGGTATTGGAAACTGTTACCTTAAAAAAGTTAAGAAGGTTGTCTGAAGCAAGATTTTTAAATCATCTGGCTCCAGTATGAGTCTAGAATGACAAACGTTAAAAAGTCAAAGAAAAAGTTCTTTGTGGAATGTCAGACCACAGTGAACATAGTTCTTGGTGACTTGTTGAATTCCCAGTGTCCCCAGGGCTGTCTACTTCTTCTGCAAATGGCATCCAGTTCTCGCCTACCACACAGTGACAGACAGTTCCCTCCCTTTCACTGACCTTAAAGAGACACAGTTCAGGCGCTTGCGAGCACCTGTAAGGACTTTGTTTTTTAGGAATGGGAGAAATTGAAAGCCATTAAAGATGTTCAGCAGATGGGAAAGCAGAAGGTAGAATTGGGAGCCTTGCTTTTTTTTTTCCCACAGGTAATTTATGAAAACTCTTCTTCCTTTTTATTTAGTAAAGATTTATCTTAGGAATTTAAAATAGGAGGCGAATGTTCTCTGTACTCTGTTTCTTGACATTGTTCAGTCAATGCAATATGGATTTAAGACTTTCCCAGGGATCTAGAAGCTAAAATATATTATCTTCCCTTTGTTTTTCTCCTCTTAGTCTTTGTTTGTTTGCGTGCTTCCCCTGGGCCGGCAAAAAATAAAGGGGAGGCCTCTTAAGCTATAACATTTGGTTTTAGTGCTGTTTTCTTTCCTTGTTCCATTTATGAAAGGACACACTCATTAAAATAAGACCCTATGTTTTTAGTTCTTTCTCTTTTTTTAACTTGCCTTTTATTTGAAGTTAGTTCTGCCATGTGGTGGTTTTCAAGATGTTTACTTACTGTGAAACCCTTTCTTTCAAATGAAATCTTGTGTTTAACCCTAATATATGAAGAAGGTAAACTAGCTGACCCAGGCCCTCAGCCCCTTCTGCCCATGGTTCCTGGGTGCCTGAGGCACATCTGATTGGTGGGGGCTGGAGGCGGGCCTAAGGGAACCTGATTCCAATCCCCTGGCCTGAACACAGGATTAGGAGGGAGGGCCTCGTTTGCCATCCACGGCTTTGCCACCAACACTTTTTTGTCACTTCTCTTTTCTGGACTCGAGTTTGCTCTTTGATGAAATGATGGCTTTGCACAGACCATCTCCGAGGTCCTTCCTGCGCGGCAGTCGGCAGCTCTGGGTTACACCGAGGGAGCTGGGGCAGCGAGAGCAGAAGGCCTGGCACAAGGAGGAATTGTCCTGTTCTAGCGTGAAGGGTCTTCCGTTCACGCCAGGGAAAGCTCGGGAACCAAAACCAATTCCTCGGCAGAATGGTCTCTGAGGAAAACGTCTTCCAGAGATTTCAGTGAGGGCTCTGTCACCCTCTTTACAGAAGAATCTTGTGGAGGAAGGGATTTAGACCAGTTGTGAGCTGTTGTTCATCATTGATTGTAGTAAAATTTGTTGGTAAGTGGTTAGCTATTAAAGAAGAAATTTTCTCTCACTAGACAAATTATGTCCTATCACTTTTTCTGTGTGTGTGAGTTTGGAAATGCATCTGAGGCATAGTTCAGGAATCTGGAGTCAGTTAGCACATTTGCTTAGAGAATGGGGGCGGTGAGGCCCAGGGCAGGGTTCAGTCCTCTGCGGGTCAGTTAGCCGGGTGGGGCTCTGTGGCCAGACTGTACTTTTAACCCCAACAACTGCCTCTCACATGTGTGCTGTGGGTCACAGGAGTGGCAGAGCGTGGGAGGATCTGGGAGCCCGGCTTTTCCTCCTGGGACCCAGCAGTGCAGGGCTTGGCCTCTCCGCCCGGTGGATGGAAGGTACCCGGCCTCCATCTTTACAAGGAAAACCTGAAAAACTCCCTGTGCGCTAGAGTCTCAGTGTCTGCTGTTTGTGGGTCTCTCAGACTGAAGACAAAACTCCCAAGGCTGAGTTAGAGCAGAGATAACTGAACTAGTGCTCCATAGTGCTTGACGTGAATGTGCCCTCCTCCTCATTGGGGATTGGGAGGAGGGCTGGCGTGAGAAACCCACTTCTGTGTTACCTCCTTCAAGTCCATTGTTCTCTGCAGGTGTTCTTGCTTCTTCATGGAAACAATTGTGTGATTAAAACATGAAACACTTGATTTTCATCTGAAACAGAATAGCATACAGGCATCTTACGAAAGTTGTTTTGAAGAAAAAAAATGTTTCCAATGTACACAATTCCCCTAAATAATTGTTCTCTATGAATAGGTTTTTACTATTGACTAAATATGGAACATTTTCTCTTGTTTCTTAGCATAAATGCAGTCATGTCTGGAGCCTCATTAGAATTTCATTGTTGCTCGGGAAACAACTAGATGTAGTTAAAAATCTGTTTTCTATGAAAAATAGGAAAGACAAGTAGTCTGAAGTAAAGTATCTCTGACACTTGTTTGATGAGAAAAGTATTAGTTTGTGTTAATACAAAATTCAAACATTACAGAATTATAAAATTTACGTCCCTCTTAATCTCAGCAGCAACCCTCGTGGTAATCACCATCAAGATACTTTTGATTCAGTTGTGAAGATGGGTTATAAACATTTTAATTTTAAAACTTTTGTTTGTCTTTGTCCCCAGAATTACTTTGCTCTAGGTCAGTAGCTACCAAAGAGTTTTAACAGTGAGTGTTTTCTTCAAACAAACTTTAAGTGGAATTCTCATACAGAAAAATGCAAGATAAAAGCAGGGATGCGCTAGTTGTAGTTGGGAAAGACTGCGCTTACTTCCTCCGGGGCCCTCACTGCAGACCCTCTGCTGCAGCACCTATGGTGGCGCCCAACCCCGTTGCTTCAGGGGTTGGGTAGTGCTGAACCTTCGCCTCCTGGAACAGCTCCTAAGGGGGCACTCAGAGTGACGTCGGTTTCTCCATCATTGACTTGGGTGGTTATTTTTAGTTAAGCTACAGTTAGTCACAAACTTAAAAGCAAACCGCCTAAGACAATCAGTGACTTTTTTTTTTTCGATCTTGAAATTGGACCATTACATTTAACTCAGCCTTTGAGTTGAGCTCAATTGCCATATTTGTCACTACTTTTTAGTCTGTGCCAGGAAGATTTTCTCCTTGTGGATTTAAGTTTTAAAACTGTAACTACAGCGCTTGCGCCATGGTAAACACGCATGTTCATGGACATTGTAGGAATGAGTACTTGTGTTCCTGCTTGTTTTCTTCCCCCCCACTAGATAATAAAAAGTAAGACAGAATTATTTCATGCTGTATAAATGCCGGAGTGTCTCGTAATCTTTGATTAGGCTAGAGTAACTCAGAGTCCTGCAAAAGGAAAACACAGCCTAGTAAGGCATTACCCTTACCCAGAAGTTTTGACTTCAGGTTAAAGACATTAGTACATTATTAAAATGTTTTTTAAGTGTTCTTCCCTAAGGTGAATGTACTATTCTTGAATCCATGCTGTGCCCAAATGCTGTGAGGATAGGATGGCACTAAAAATGATCTTTCTTAGTATTAAAAGATGTTCATATATACAGTAAGTATTTATCAAGCTCTTGCTGTCTAGAGTAGTTTGGCTAAGCCTTGAAGAGAGAGAGAGATCAGATATTTCAATACACAGGCTCCTTTAATACACATCCCTACAAGGCAGTACTATTACTTCTTTATTAGACAATAGCCAGCTCTTCCCTTATTTATATAACATGCTTTTCAGGGGTAATCTCACCCATACCCGTGGCTTCAGTCACCTCCCATATGCTGATCATTTCCCAAATTATATCGCCTGCTCTAAACTCCTTTCCTTGGTTCCTGACCAGTTCCTCACTGAAATCCCCCCGACCTGGTTGCCCAACAAGGTACTTCAAACTTAAAAAGTCTCAATGAGAAAATTTGTCTTTCTACCCTCACCTGATCTCCCGCATCCACTCCTCCCCGCTGCACCCAGTTTCCTGTCTTGGTTGGGACATTATCATCTGCCCACACATGTATTCGTCAACTGACACTTACTGAGAACTCACTCTGTCCCAGGCACTATTCCAGATATTAGGGGGCAGTACAGCATAGACTAAAACATATTAAAGGCCTTGCCTTAATGGTGTTTACATTTTAGTGGACAAACAACTAACTTAAAAATCTGTATCTAGATATGTCTGCAGCCCCCTGTCCATCTATCTTTGTGGATGGCTCTCAGACAGTAGTTAGAGCTATGGAGAAAATAAACCAGGGTAAGGATGGCGGATGGAGCTGGAGACCTGGAGGATGTGCACTGTGTTTTTTTGTTTGTTTGTTTGTTTGTTTTGTTTTGTTTTTACCTAAGGCGATCAGGAAGGAGCTGGCATTTGAACAGAGACTTGAATGAAGTGAGGGGACAAGCCATATGAATATCTATGATTTGAGGAGGGCCTGCCTAGCCCTTCTTAGTCAAGGACTGAGTCATGGCCATTTTTGTAATGATGCTCGAGCTGCACTTTGTAAACATTAGCCAGCAGATGGATGGAGCTGGGTGTGACCGAGGCCATGCCCAGAGCTCTGCCTGAGCTCAGAGAAGGGAGGGATGGGAGGAGGGCAAAGGCAAGAGTAAGTTTCCAGAAGGCTTCCTGGAAGATGGCACTTGAGTTGGGTCTTGAGCAGAGTTTCATGTGTGGAGTGGGGAGGTTATAGAGGCAAATGGGGACGGGATGGGCGGAAGCCCTGGGGCCTCCACATTGAGCATTAGATTTGGGGTGAAAGCCACACAAGGGGGGAGCACACAACCATGGCCTGTGATGGGGAGTGGTCAACAAAACCCAGGACAAGTGAGCTGGGGACAGGTGTGTTCTAACAGGACAACTTCTATTAACCTGATTTGAGTGCTGTCCTCGGGGAAGGAAAGATTAGAGAAAGAACCTCAGGTTTCCCCTCTTTCTCTCCTTCCCAGGTGCCTCCCCGGGGGCATTCCTTCTCCAGATGCTCCTTATCCTGGGTCTTTCTTTTCTGCTTGTAAAGACAGTCACAGCAAGGTTCTGCTTCTAGAGCTGTTGCAGGAGCCTCGGCCATCCTGGCTGGAAGATCAGTCATTATGTTTTGAAAAAGAACGTTGCCGTGTGGTGCCACTGAGAAGGGCCCTGACTGTGATGTCTGAAAGCCTGAGGGAGGGAAGGCAGGTCTCAGTCTTTGCTTCTAACCCAGGGGGGCGGGGGGTGGGGGGCGCGGGTACCTAGACCGAGGAAGGGCATGCTGTGGCTCTCCTAAATGGAGGAGCTTGGGCTGGCGGGGGGGGGGGGGGGGGGGGGGGTGGTTCGCCGTGGCCTGGGCGCTCATTAGGAATGGGCTGAATGTGTGGCGGGGCCCCTCAGCCCCAGAAAGCTCTGGCTTTCTCCACGTGCAGGGTTGGCATTATTTCAGTTTTAGTGTTTATTTGGAAGACTTTATAAATACAGTGATTCGGTGATAAGATTTCTGTTATGTATAATAGTGTTTATTCTTTAATCCTAATTCATTCTGTTTATTTGTGGTGAGTATATTCCCCTGCTAAGGTAAGCAGAGTTGTTCTAGGACATGTCAGAAGTAAGTACCCCCTGTCTATCTCCCCGCTTAGAGGGCAATGCTGTGCTTTTGTCCTCCTTGTGGGGGAGCGGTTGTACTGAGTAGGGTTACTACAGCGCTCCACCACCAAGGCGCTTTTAGGATTTATTTTTATTGATAAATATATTGTACGTTACTGAGCAACACTTACACTATCATAAGCTTTATGAAGGTATTTTATTAAAGGTTCGTTTACCTTTGTTTTGTTACAATACAGATTTTTTTACAAATTTCCTGCAATGTTTTTCCCTGACAGTAGTAAATGCCTAACCATACTGCTCTCGTGCCATTCCTGTTTGCACTGGTTTTGCCTCTCTGAAATTCATTCAGAGGCTGTCCTCACTCAGGCTGACACCACACAGGCCTCTGGGCTTTGCATGGTAACGGAAGCTGTCCTCCAGCCCTGCGTCACCAAAATGTAACACTGCCTCACGAGCGCTAAAGTTTTAGGAAAGCTCAAAGCCTTGATGATGTAGACTGACACTTAAGATACAGATCGCCCTGAGGAGATAGCGGTGACCCTGCGCGTTGTGGCCTGAGTGATGGCTACCAGGCCCTTCCTCAGTAGAGGTGTGGGAGGGAGAGGCGCCAGGGCCGGGTTAGGATGGGGAGCAGCCTGCTTGGCTAGAGAGGACACTCCCTCGGCAGCAGCATATCAGACCTTGTGTGTTTGGGTCTCTGGTGCCTGGCAGGGACTCGGGTGCACAATGGGTATTTTTTGACTGGGGTGGGTCGAATAATGGACAGATTAGTGAAAACGGTAAATTTTTTATTTTGTTAAACCTCACCTAAGGATATTTTTCTGTTGCTTTCTAGAGAGAGTGGAAGGGAGGGGGAGAGATAGAGAGAGAAACGTCAATGTGAGATGGACACATCGATTGGTTGCCTTCTGTACACGCCCCGACCAGGGCTGGGGATTGAGCCTGCAACCGAGGTACATGCCCTTGAACAGGACTCTTCAGTTCGCAGGCTGATGCTCTATCCACTGAGCCAAACTGACCAGGGCACAAAAACAGTCAATATTTTGGATAGGGGAGCCAGACCTCGGAAAGCAAACACTCCATTTCCCCACTAGAGCTGGCCTTGCTTAGAGGCAGACTCCCTTTCTCTGGTTTCTTTCCTTAAATCCTTTAAAGGAAAAGTGTTTCCAAAATCGTGAGTTGGCCTGTCTTGATGGTGTGACAGCTCTGCGCCTTTAACAAGCTTCAGCTGTGTGAAGGTGACGCTATAAAGGTCAACAGGCTCACGCCTGGGCTGCAGGGGGTTTATCATGGACGCCAGGCGGGAGCAGGGCCTCGACTGCTCTGTATACAGGGTGGGGCACAAGTAGGTTTACAGTTGTTCCCATGGAAAAGAATACAATAACTAATAAATGATCATGCAGGAATAAACTGTGTTTTGCATGCTCACAACTGTAAACCTACTTGTGCCCCACCCTGTGGGCTTCAGCCTGCCTGTGTGCCTCTTACCCTGTCTGGAAATCTTCATGGTACTTTCTTTCCTTCTAGTTGTAATCTTGGCATCTGTTTTTCAGAAACATTGTCTGTTACTACTTAGAGTTTATGCCCAGAATTTGAATGCCAGCTGCTAAGAAATGTCAAACAGAGGAAAGGCTTGTCAGTGCTTCCCGTCCAAGTTACTCTCGGCCACCTGTTTGCCTCGCTGCTCTCACCTGTCCGCCTGCACCGACCTGCGTGTGCCCACCTGAAGCGACCTGCTCTCAAACAAGGGGTGGGGTATTGTGAGACTGACACAGTGCTGGTGCACGACCACATTCACAGCAGCTCCTGGCTTGCAAAAGGATCACATATCTGTAGTCACAGTTCCTTAAAAAGCCAGGGAATTAAGAGCAGTTTTCATCTGGAGGACGGTTTCTCAGAATTATCTCGAGGGCTCTTATGCACACTTGCCCCGTCGCCCTCCTCCACCGTCCATGTTTTAAGGATATTTCAGGATGGAAGGAGTTCATGGAGGGTGGTCCAGACACTGGCATTTTGGAAACACCCACTGAGGAGTCCCCTGGGTGGACATCACCCGGCTTCTCCCGTGCCTGCCGAGCCGTCATTTGTCTCTTACGCTTTCTCCTCATTCTGGAATCCTTGCTGTCACCTTTGCTTGATGATTTTCTCCATCTTACTAGTAATAGTGCAGCATTCCTCTCTTCCTCATATTCTGCCTTTGACTGTCCTGATGCAGGCATCCAGTTGTTTATTTAGTAAACAATTATGCAATGTCCACTCCACACCGGGCACTGTGCTAAGTGCAGCAGATACAGAGACGAGGAAGCTAGAGTTGGTTGTATTCTCAAGGAGTTTCGGGTCCAGTAGATTTACAGGGAAAGGCTAACAGTTATGTGAATAAATGTGGTCCTGGCTACGTGTGTCACAATAGCAGTGTTTTGATACACGAACCGAATGAGTTGAAAAAGGCAGTTTAATGAGTCTGACTAGTTGCTGCCACATTGGTAGGCTATTCTGTGGTGCCCAGATATTTAAAATTGACCCTTTAACTGCTTCGTGTCGATGCGATATTTGAATCGAGTAGTTTCTCCTTCCTTAAGAGTAAAAGGAAGTTTCTGTGATGCACAGCGTTTGGCTCAGTGTCTGTGAGGCCTCTGGGAACTGGAATGTCAGTCATTCGCTCTGGCTGAGTGGCAGGGCAGGCATTGTGGAGGTTCAGGTTCCCAGCATTTCACAGGGGTTAGTTAACACGGCCCAGGCGCTGGCAGCCTGCCACTCTCTCTGCGTGGTAGACAGTTTCGGGAAATTTGACACTCTCGTGTCTTTCCTTGGAAATCTTGCAGGGTTCAGCAGTCCTTCAATGGCTGACCCATTTCTGTTAACTCCTCTTGTCAGACTCAAATGTGAGGTTATCCCGGACCTGTTATCAGAATAGAGTCAATGCATTTCATTGACTTTCAAAAAAAATAAAAATAAATAAAAAATAAAAACCCTACCATCCTGGTCTTTGAGAAATTTCTACTTTAGCTGCGGAAATGGGACACTGCCCTTTGTGCATATTATGCTGTCACCAGTTCCCCTTAAAGTGGGAACCAATTTCCTCAAGCATTTATTGTATCAACAGACCATACACCGTAAAGCAGGGTTTGGACAGATACTCGTTTAGTTGACACACGTAAGCGGAGCATTAGAGAGAGTGTCTACTGAACGTATAGAGTGCTTCTTAGTGAGGTAGAAGGGGTGGTTTGTGAGAGGAGTAGGCCTCTTACAGTATCTTGCTTTTAGCTTATCTCCTTTGGTATTTATTTCCATGCTTCAAGTTTTGGGGGCTCATTCATGTCCCTGTCCTTGATGAATAAGTTTGATGGTTGAAAACCATGATGTCTTGGTTGTTGCAACATCATTTCGCTGACAATAGCCTGGACTTAGGAATCAGCAGCCCTAGGTTGGAGCCCAGATTATAACATTTACTAATTGTGTGATTCCACTTAAGTTGTTCACATTCCTAGTCTGTAAAATGGAAATAATAAACGATGTGTCTGTCCTCACCCCCACTCCAGCTACCCATCTCCTCACAGTGTGGGTCAAATGAGAATGTGAATTGGAAAATGTCATGTATGGCTCTGCCATGGGCATTCCCATGCTTGCCAAAGATGGCGTAGTGAACTAACTATTGCAGGGGGCCTGAAAGGACTCTATGTTGGAGGACAGTTATCAAGACTTTCCCCTTCTACAGCTTCTGTGATCATGGGCAGCTGCCTCTTCACCTTCCCTAGTGGCAACCTGGACCACTGTTTGGGGCGGGGGGGGTGGGGTGACTCTGTTTAATAGGACATTCTTTCTTTAGTTAAGTTGAAATTTATCCTTATAACTTCCAAGATAATTTACACTTCTTGGTTCTAGTTTTATGGAGTAATATGAAACAATTCAAATCAGTGTATTTCAAGTCATAAAAAGTTATCATTGAGAAAGGGGTCTTATAACTAACTCTGCTTCCTGTTTTTGGCAATTCTATTCAATAAGAGCTGGTGCCTATCACGTGGGTGTTTAGGCATTAAAGGCAGCTATTGTTTCTCCTCCTGATCTCCGGAAGTGGACCAGAAGGGCATGAGACTCAAATGGAGATGAATGGGAAGGAAACATTTTTAACTCAAAAATAACGGTGATTTTAATTTTATTTAAAATACAGAACTTGCAAGAGTAAACAATGCCTCCATTTATTGGGCTATGAATAATTTAAATGGCCAAGTAGACTACAGAGCTATAAAAATGAAGACAAAATATTGATAAAAATATTTCTAATTTTTATAAGCTCCCATGTGTTTAACAACCAGTAAGGGAAGAACATTCATTGCACATAGAGAAATGGAAAAATGGTGATAGGGCAGCATGACAGTGCCTTTGTGTGCGTGACACTGAGGTTCTTATAGTTGCCACAGGCCACGGGAGGACCCTGAAGTGTCTCATCAGAGATGAAAGGCAGGACCCACTCTCTAAATTGGTTGCATATTGATTAAAGAATTTAAAATAAACACAAGCAAACAACAAAGCAGCACTGGCCTGTTGTTAGATGCCCCGGGTTCTGTTCCTGACCATCTTGCTGTCTAGCAGTGTGACTTTGTGGAAATCAGTCTTTACTCCTCAGAATTAGTTTTCCTCAAATTAAACTGGGGAACATTTTTCTGCCCTGCCTCTATTATATAGTTGTTAGGATTAAATGTGACAGTGTATATGGATTCAAATCTTCATTTACTTGCAGCCATCTAACTTCTGGAAAGTTCTTTAAATGTCTCTGTGCCTGCTACTTTATCTTTAATTTGGGGATAATACTAGCTAGTTTTTTTGGAAAGTAAGTGGGTTCATTCCCATCAAGTACATAGAACAGTGCCTGAGAGTTCATGCCTAATGCAATTGCTATTGTTCTATGAAATTTTGAGGGCTCTGTGACTTAGTATATGTTTAGTCTACTATATTTTTTTTGAAATAATATATTTTAAAAATAAAAATTGTTATGATTGTAACAACCTATTTAATAACCAAACCCAATCATAGAATTGGCAGGTTTTATTATTTTTTTTTTATTACTTTGGTGGTTTCCCAAGATATAACTTTGTTGTCTGAAAAGCTTAATCATGATACCGAAATTTATTCCCAAGTACTTTTAACCAGCAGTGTGAGTTTGGACAGCAGTAGGTGGGGAGCAGCATCTGACCCCGCCTTCTCTGTTACTATTAGTGTCTTGAGATATGCCTTAACTGTCTAGAGCTTGGCTTGTGTTGTATGTAACAACAAGGAGTTTAAAAATCTTCTCTTTGCTTTTGAGCTGTATGAGTTGGAATATTTTTTGAGCCATGTAATGTTTAGTGGTACTGAAACGTTGATCAAGAACTCCATTTATAGCAGACCCACTCATAATAATCCTAGTGACTTATTTCCCAGAAGCCACTTCTAGATAAAAATACTGATCATGATGTCCCATGACTTTCCCTAAAGGGATAAAGTTAAATTGTGGGAAATGCTTAGAATTTAACTAGTAATTAACTTATTAAGAACCATGTTTTAAAAAATCACATCTCCCCTAAGCTATTATAAAAAAGGTACTACAGTAATGAGTTCAGAATTCTTTTTATACTTATTTTTTTATAAAGTGAAACCCAGTGATGATTGTCCAGTATCTTCAAGTCGGTTACTGAACTAAAATAGTTTCTGTAGATAGAGGAGACTTTGAGCCCAGTGCTGGCTTTTTAACCTCAGGTCCAGTTTGGATGAACACTGCTGCTGCTGCTAAACTAGTTATCTGGTTAGAAGTGTAGACTTTCATCATCAAAGTTTGATGATGGGTATTTTTGAAAGTTTGATTATAAAAAATGGGCATATGGCCTTTTCCTGTTTTCCTGTTTATCAATAGAATTGAGACTGTTGAATGTTTTCTGTTTGATCCATCTTGGATGGAGCTAAAAATATCTCTTCATTCTTAATTGTCTTTTTAATATATTTCTTGAACCCTAAACCCTTTATTTCTAAAGTTTTACTCATATGCTATATTCCATTATAGTCCCAAGTAACATGATTAGGCTAATCATTTTGAAATGAAGAAATTACTTTGAAACATGTAAAAAGCACAAGTTAATTTTTATCTGCTGGTCAATTTCTTTTCCATAGTTTTTCATGAAGGACTGTCATGTTTCTGTCTGGGAGGCAATGAAGAGACTGTATTGTGAAGGGGTGCTTTCAGGGGGCCACCTGGCAGGGAAAGGAGTGCTAGTTGGAGATCCTGGATCTGTGTGGTACGGGGCAAGGTTCTCTGCTTCTTTCAACATCAGCTTCCTCCTGTGTCAGTGGTACTGCCTGTCTGGAAGGTTACAGTCTGATGCCATGCATTCCTGGGTGCACTACAGAGTTCCAACAAATGGTTAACTGTGATATTTTATGTTAGGAACTTGTTCCATTTCTGTTGAATATTTCCAAGCAATTCTGAACAGACATTTTGGGATTCTCTGTTTGTGAATGTAGAGGTTTACTTTTAGAGGTTACCTGAAGACTCTGAGAACACCAAAAGGAAAGAAATACTTGATTTTTGAATAGACTAATCATTCTATAAATTCTAACATCTTTGTTCCCCTGTTTACTGTGTTAAGAGTTTTAATGACCATTTTTTTTCATTTCTCCAGTTTTAACATCTTTATGAATTTAGCTTTTAAAAAAGTTAAAGCGCTCTGGCCACGTAGTTCAGATGGTTAGAGCATCGTCCTGATACGCCAAGTTTGCAGTTCCATCCCTGGTCAGGACACAGACAAGAATCAACCAATGAATGCATAAGTGAAATCACAAATCAATCAATCTCTCTCTCTCTCCCCCTCTCTCCTTCCCTCTCTCTACCTCCCTCTCTTTGAAATCAATAAATAAAAAATTTTTAAAAAGTTAACAGAGTAACAGAAAAGGATATAAAGTACTGCCAGGATATTCCTCATTCACAATGTCATATTTCATTCCTTAATTTGTTTCTGGAGTATTTGATCCTTACGGTGGTTATAAAGTGCCCTCAGGGACACAAGTTGCATTTCCAAGCAGGTGCCTTCGTGAGGGGAAAGGAAGGGCATCCTCAGTGCATGCTCTTGGGCTGCACCTCCCCCACTGCCTCTGAGTTTTTCTGGCTCATCAGTGGTTTGGACCCTGTGTTGGTGGTCAGTGCTCCCGGTGGCTATGTTCTAACGCAAGTTGAAGGATATGCTGCTTGGGAACCAGTATTCGAAACATTACATATTTTAATGAGCCATAAAATTGCACAATGTCTTCTTTGTGTTGTTTTATAATCCAGCATGTTGTTCAATTTGTTTCTCCAGGTGGCATTTTTCTGAAATTGTTCATTGCGAGTTCCTGGCATTCCTGCAGATACACTAGGTAAGTAAATGAAATCAGATGCCCTTATTGTCAGTGAGTCTTTGGAAATGCTTTCCAGGTTGGTAGCAACTTACTTGAAAGAGGTGCAGTGTTTCAAACTTTGGGGCCATGAATGGTAAACACTAGGTTATTTTTGGGGGGGGGGAGGGGTGAGGGGGGTTAGATTGAAACACCACTTGATGGTCATACACGAATGTTGTAAAGGACCCTGTAAAGTTTCAAAGTGGTATTAAGTTTAATGCTATAATTTCCATGCTTCAGTTCTAACATGATCTGTTCTGTTACTATTCATAAAAACCAGTTTCGGGGCTCTTTATAATGCACCTAGCTGACTAAGTTGTCTTTCCTTTTGAGCTTCTCTGTGGACCATTTCACTGTTTATCATTTCTCTCTGAAAGGGGAAGTAGAGATGGCCAGTTCAGATTACCCCTTTTATTACTGAGTGTCCACTCAGGTACAGGAATTGCCTAAATAAAAGTTGAAAACAGTTGACTAACAGGTGATTTATGATTAACTCTATGGATTTTAATTTATAAAGGCCACTTTTGGGAAATATTAGTGGGGGCTGAGCATGCATTCAAGAAAAGCAAGTCTTGTTCAACCTGTAGTGGTCTCATTATGAACTTGAGGATATAGCTCAGGCCAAGGGAGCCAGCTTGAGGTATGGATTTGGGACCAATGGATACCCTCCTATGAAGGAGAGTCTGCCATGTGCAGGGGATCTGTAGAGCATCTTCACAGACACCATGTCATTTGTGGGAAGGTGACTGTTTAAGCTTACAGATTCTGGAGGAGGGGAAATGGTGTTTTGTCATAAATTGAACTATTGACTTCTCAAATGTTACTAAATTGTTCTAACTGCTTGGATTAGATTAGGAAACTTGGTTCTTTATGTTTTCTTTTGTTTTATGGGAACTGTAAACACTTGTGAGTTATGAAATTATTTGAGCTAAGTTCTTTATCATGGGAAACCCAGGGCTGGTCTGAGTCAGGTGGGTATCCTGAGAAGGTTAATTGTTGGCACCGTTACTGATAATCTTTAATCTGCTCCCTATTTATTTAGTGGCAGTGGAAGAAACTGATTTTCCATTAATAAAGCTACTAATTAAAAATACATATACCTTTTCCTATATGTTGAAAATAAGGATTTATTGCATGTTTTACTGAACCAGGTGCTCATAAACCTGTCTAAAATTCGGCTAATAACACTGTCATGCATGGTTCAGATCCAGAATTTCAGGTGCCTGTCAGCCAGGTGACGTTGGGGTTGGTAGCGAGGCCTGTTTTTTCCTCAGTCAGTTCTACGAGCGAAAACAGTCTTAAACAGAAACAGGTCTGTACTGGTGAGGGGTGTCCTGGTGGGGGGTGTCCTGGTGAGGGGTGTGTTTATTTCTACTGGGAGGCACTGTCTGCCATCTCTCCCCTTATGTAAGGAGTGGCATGTTCACCCCTGAGTTAGTGGCTTCCTATTTCCGATTTTTCCCAATGATGATTTAGTCCTCCATTGTGGTTGTCGCCCTGGATTGCTGCCAGGCTGGCCTGTTTATCCAGCTCTGGGAACAGCCAATTCCTTGCTGCAGTGCCTTCAGGAGCTGCATCATAGTCACCCTTGAAATCCCCATCTCTGAGGATTTAACCAGATAAAACCAGCCTTCTCGGGGTCTTTTTTAGTTTTGACTGTGAATTCATCCCAGACAAGTACAATAAAACTTGACCAAGTCAGACAGACACAGCACGGCCATTCTGAATTTACAGCGTCTGAATTACAGAGAAATCTGACCTTACCTTCTGTTACACACAGTCACTCACATGCTATCAACTGGTGGAAGGTTTCTCGTATTGCGGTTGGGGGAGAGCCTCACTGTCAGGCAGTCCCAGGCTGTGGCCCCGCCTCCGCTGGACTCAGACCTGGGCCGGGATCCCAGCTGTGGTGCGCGCTGGCTGTGTTTCTCTACCTGATGGAACTCCCATCTCTTTACATGTGGATGCCACTTCCTCCCAAAGTGGTTTGGAAGATTGAACGAGGCAACGAGGGCAATGTGTGTGGTACACAGTAGACAACAAAGTACTCCCTGTCTGCTCCCTGATCCTGGGGATCTTGGAAGGAACACTGGACCGGGACGGGTTGGAGGAACTGCCCTGCCAGGCGCCTGTGCCCTCACTGGTAAAGTGGCAAGGTGACAAGGCAACACCTACTCTGTTCTGCCTGCCTACTCCGTGAAAATTGGGAGTAGCCTTTGAAAATCATGAATTTAGGGTGTGTGTTGATATTAGGGAGCTTCTAATGGGCAGACTTTAAAAAAATGTAATCAAAACTTCCTGGGCTTGAATCCCAGATCTTTACCTTATAGTTTAGGTGTATGGCCTTGAACAAGTTACTAACACCCTCTCTGGCTCTCACCTGTCTCACAGGGGTGTTGTGAGATTAAATGACATACTGTGTGTAGAATGGGGCATACAGAAGTAGTACCTAGTGAATCTCAATAAATACGGCTTTTCCTTGCATATAGTTTGGCTGTTAATAACATCGAGGTTTTTAAATGCCAGTTTTAGGGTATAGAATCCATTTCCACTAGCATCTTGGAAGAAGATAATTGGAGAGGGGAAGCACTTAATAAGACAGGGTGTAACAGCCTTCCCCCTTTTACTGGGGGAAAATTGAGTCAAATATGTGGTCTCTGGATAGGAAACTGGTAAAAATAGAATAGAAATAAGACAGTGGTTTTTCAAGATTTTAAAAAAGCAAATCAAAGTAATCGCATATACTAAAAGCTTAAGGGAATGCAGTTCTGTTCCCACTGTTGTTACTCCCAGGTTGACAGCTTGTCTTTTTTCTGGAAAGAAGTTCTGGCTAGACCTGGGCTTACCTGACAGAAGCGTATGGAAGATGCTCCCAGCAGGAGTGTTCTCTTTCTATGGAAAGTTGCTCCCCTTGGGAGACCCTAAACTTCCTGGGGGCTGTTCTGAGTCTTTTGTTACATCCTTGGTGCCCAGTACAATGTGTGGTGCTCAGTGAGTATCGGGTGAATGGATAAAGGATAAGTGATGGTTAGGCTGTATAGCTGGTTCTATAACATTTCTGTTACTCCTCACCTGAGGATATTTTTCCATAGATTTTTTAGGGAGAGTAGAAAGAGAAGGAAAGACAGTGAGAAACATCGATGTGAGAGAAACACATCAATTGGTTGTCTCCTGCATGAGCCCCGACCAGGGCCCGGGCTGGGTAGGAGCCTGTGACCGAGGTATGTGCCCTTGACCAGAATTGAACCCAGGAACTTTTGGTCTGTAGGCCGATACTCTATCCACTGAGTCAAACTGGCTAGGGCCGTTTCTGTAACAGTCTTTGAAGAGACCTCTACTTCAGGCACATTGTAGGTTGCCCAGCACAGTGCCTGACACATATGTGCCCAGTAAATGGTCAAATGGAGGAGTATGAACTTAAGTATAACTCCCAATTTGTTAAGGAGTTTTGGAAGTATGACCCGTTTATAATTTGGGAAGCCATGAAAATTCTTTTAAGCAAAGAAGTAAAGTTGAACATTAAGAAGGCACCACAAGCCCTAACCGGTTTGGCTCAGTGGATAGAGCATCGGCCTGCAGACTGAAAGGTCCCAGGTTCGATTCCGGTCAAGGGCATGTACTTGGGTTGCAGGCACATCTCCAGTAGGAGGTGTGCAGGAGGCAGCTCATTGATGTTTCTCTCTCATCAATGTTTCTGACTCTCTATCCCTCTCCCTTCCTCTCTATAAAAATCAATAAAATATATTTTTTTTTTAAAAAAGAAGGCACCACAAGTGGCATATTGACCAGGAGACCAGGTAGGAAGGTGTCATTGGCAAGAAACAATGCGGGCTGGGGGGGCAGGTGGGCCGGGCTGCAGCTAACTGATGAAGCTCAGTCCCAGGGGCAGTGCCCATGGGTTAGCTTTGGACAAGAGCTGGGCAGCTCGGCAGAGGAAGGGTGGGATTGCCATAGACAAGCTTAAAGTACAAGGAATGGATGTTAAGAGAATTCTCATGTACTGGCTTTTGTTCTTTTGAGAAGTGGGAGAAATCATTTGTCTTGGGGAGGGGGGGTGGGTTAAGAAGAATGAACACTCCCCTACTTGGAAAGGAACTCTTCTCCATGCTGATGTGGCCAGAGTCCATCTTCCTGTGAATTCTGGTGCTCTGAGGGATTACTCCACAGGGGATTCCAGTCCTCCGTTCAATGGGATTGGTCCATAGGACATTCTGGATTTCACATCAGTAACCACAGTTTTGTTTTGATCAAATGCCAAAGTCTGTGAAAAAGGCTTTACACAAATCCTGCAGCAGGTGGATTTGGAATACCAATTGACACTCCTCTTGTCATTCTGTCTACATGAAGAAATGCCCTTGATCCTTCCGTAGACAGCTTGTTACTTTAATGATCCACTTTAAATTGCTGTTTGAAAGGGAGGAGATGAACTGACCTTGGCTGACTGAATATGCACTGGGATGGAATGGAGGTGTTTCCCTCATTGTCACTGTAAAGTGTACTTATCTATATTATAAAAGGCCAGTGGCCATAACGCCGTAACGCCCAAACGACCGGTCACCAGGAGGTGCACCGATGGGTCCCACGGTGGCAGTGGGAGGGACTCTGGGTCCCACAGTGGCGATGGGCAGGACTCTGAGTCTCACGCGATTTCACGCACTGGGCCTCTAGTCCTATATAATAAAGGCTAATATGCAAATAGACCAAATGGCAGAATGACCAGTTGCTATGACATGCACTGACCACCAGGGGGAAGACACTCAATGCAGGAGCTGCCCCCTGTGGTCAGTACACTCCCACAGGGGGAGCGCCACTAGGTCAGAAGCCAGGCTCACGGCTGGCCAGCGCAGCGGCGGTGGCGGGAGCCTCCATGGCAGTGCTAAGGATGTTTGACTGTGGGCTTAGGCCTAAGTCGTCAGTCGGACATCCCCCGAGGGCTCCCGGACTGCGCACAAATTTTGTGCATCGGGCCTCTAGTGCTTTTATACGATGCTTGTTCATATAGGTAAATAATACCTGTGTACAGTTTTATTTTGTATCCCCTTTTACTTCCCCTGCCAAACCATGGCAGTCCTGCTTACCACCAAACAAAGATCAAAAGTTCCAAGATCCTTCTCCCATAAACACCCTCTCTGCTCTTTGAAATTTCATCATGATTTCCTTGCATAAACTGACTTCTTCTGAACTAAATATTGATTTTATCTGCATTCCCTTTTGGATTAATTCAATAACCAAAATAAAGTTTGTGTAATCTTTTCCCTATCTTGTACTCTCATGCTAGGGGCAACCACTAGTTACAGGGCGAGGGTCCCATGCAACCTGTAAAGATAGGGTTGGTCCCCCATATCTGTACCTTACGTTACCAGCCCAGAACAGCCTATGAGAAACTCTTAGAGCTACTTGGCAAGCTCAGATGGACTTGGAAATGTACCTGATTTTGATCCAAATTATTCTATGCACACAGCCAAGTTGTGTTAGGAAATGGACACTTCCTGTCATTAACTCACAGCTTAGGTCATCTCTTTCAAGTAATGAAGGCAAATAGGACTGAAAATCCACTTTAGACATCTAGTGTGACTAATCTGAAAGAGCTGGTTTCTTTCTTGTTTCCTCACCACCACATTGCTCCCTTCTTGCTTCATTTTCAAACTGTATCCCTGACTCAGTTGCGATTCAGTTCATTCCCTCTATCTCCCTTATATTCATGGAGTGGCTATGGGTTGGGAAGACAGTCAACCTGGTGGTCAGCTGCTTTCTTGGACTCTGTCTCATTATTCAAGGCCAGGGTAACTAGTTTATTGGCCATTTACAACCACATCAGGTTCATTTAAGTCTCTTCTAGAAATTGTCAGGCATTTTGCTAAGAGGGTAGTTGCAGAGAAAGCCACTGGGGCAAACCCCTAGGAGTTACACTTTTCTTTAGCTGCTGTATATTCTCTTCCATGCTTGCAGTATTTACATCTGCACATCTCAAAGCAAAGATGGTTTTTCACTTGCCCCCAGGTGTGCATTCTTTTCTTCACATAGTTGAGCGCTTAGTCTGTATGAAATTTTATGTTCAGTTATTTTTTTGTTTTGTTTAATATGGTATTATGAAATTTCTCCATATCTTTACAAGTTTCTTGTTCAATAAAAAAGCTTTTTGATGGTTGGATATTCTATCTTATGGTACATATTTAAATCATTTTAACCTTCTATTTTTGACAAGTTGCTTTTTGATTTATTTTAAGCCATTAAATATAAACTTTGAATATCCTTTTACCGACATCCGTTCCGTTTTTAAAATACTGTATATCTAGGCAAGTTGGACTCCCATTGGCAGTCTGAGAGAGTTTTGTTTTATCCCACCCTAAGGATCATTGGATCCTTAAATCTTTGACAATTTGGGAAGTGAGAATGGCATCTCATTTTAATTCTTACTGTTTTTGTTACTAATGAAATTGAATGCTTTTCATAAGTAGAATAGCCATTTATATTTTCTCTTTTGTGATTGTTTATGTCCTCCTTTTCAGGTGAAATTGTCATTTATAACAACTGATTTATGATCTCACCCTGCATCCTGCCCTAGTGCTTCTATTTCCCCTTTGCATGTCCAGGGCAGACATGATATAACTCCTATTGACAGAATACTAATACTAAGCACAACATGCTGGCTCATAATAAAGTGTTCATTGACCCCATGAAGTGATTCTTACCTGTTTCTCTTCTAAGGTTTCTTGTCAGACTGCTTGGCTGATTTTTCTTGCCTGCCTCTTAGTCATTGTTTCCTTGACCCCCTTCTCCTTCACCTCCTTGCCTTCTCCAAGTTATCTAGTCCACTCCGGGACTCCAGCTGCCACCCACAGGACAGACCTCCCCAGACCAAACTCTCTCCCAGGCTGTAGACCCACACAGCCAACCGCCCAGTGGGGGTCTTCCCCTGCTGTCCCACTGGCACTTCTAATGCAGTGTGCCCCAAAATGAACCCGTTCCTCCTCCCGGCTAGAATTATTCTTTATTAGCTAGCTTTTCAACTTCACCTCCCAGGGAACTCAGGCAAGGAATACAAATATTTTCATAAGATTCTTTCAGGGAGTAGAATTAATATTTTTGAGAATGAAAATATGGTGAATTGTCTCCCAAGGATTGAAAGACTTTATTAAGATTGCGAAATATCCTTCCCCAGGGGTACATTTTTTCAGGGTGTATGGGAAATATGGTGCTGGGAAGAATAAAGGGAAATTTAAGACCATGGAAGTTGGAAACAGCCAATGAAATTCAATCCATTTTTAGAACACATATAACACACTAACTCCCAGAGATTTAAGACAGCTCAGTTTGCTTCCTGAGCCTTTCAGGCTCATTATGACTGTGACACAGAAAGGTTCTTCCGCATGAATATGCTGTGACGGTGTTTTATTTACTGTGGATGTTTACTACACCTGAATATGGGTGTCCCCATGGGTCTGCCTTCCCTTATCAATGAAAGTGGTTTTACTGTTGGTACTTTTCCTAGACTGGTATTCCCCCACAAACAGATTCTATGATAAGGATCTAAGCACAAGTAGTGATTAGGGAGGTAAGCCTGGCAAGCATTGAGGGAATAGGGATATGGGATATGGAGAGAAGAGAGCCAGTGAAGGGATGTGTATGAACGGGTTGCTCGGTCCCTGGTGAATTCCAGGAAACAGCCTTCAGAATCATCCCCTCTGAGGAGCTGACAAGCTGGGGTATGTCTCCTCCAACTCACATCTGCCATTGACTGACGCCTGCTCTTGAGGCCAGCCCTTAAGGTGTGCTCCTGCAGGTAGAGGGTCTGCAGGTGGAGGGCCTGGGTGCTTGCTGCATGTACCGGCGTGGGAGCTGAGGGGACACTGGTAGGCACTGGCAGTGCCTGCTGAGTGCACTGCTCTACATTTTTAACAAGTTCACTTTAGAGGCAGCTCAGAGGGTCAGATACAAAGCACATGCAGTTTGTTAGTAGCGTGTACTTACATTACATCAGTACCTGCTAGAAGCCAGAGTGACTTTAAAAGCTATTGAGAATTTGATACTACTGATCCTGATCCTGAAACTGGGAGGGAAGATATAGGGAGAGTCTCTGAGAGGCGTCTTGGTGTTGTTCCTAAAATGCCATTGTGCCTTGGTAATAAACACCGATTGGCCATTAGAGTAACAAATGGAACAACTGGATTGTTAGGCTCTTTATAGGTTGAGGTTTCCTCACTGCTAACCAGCCTACAGAATTATAACTCGGCCTATAAGGAAATTACAAGATTTTTTCCATACACTCAGATCTGGAAGAAAACAAAAATCTGAGGGAAATCTGTGGCCCGACAAGTCTGGACAGAGCCACCTTCATTAGTTTGAGAGATTCCTGGGGAAGGAAAGAAGGTAGAATCCAGTGCTGTTCGTGGACCTTCTCTGTTATATGCATTTTGATGTTCCTTTTTGTTATACTCACACAACATTCTTGATGACATATCTTAACATGGAAAAGGTGTCCTACCATCCTGTTGACTGTGCTGTTAGTGTCCTTTAAGGGATGAGGATTAAGATCTCAAAGCTATCAGATACATAATCATTGAGACCTACTGTGTGATGCTGGCAATGAAGAATAGGAGAGGGTCCCTGCCCTTCAGAGCTCCCCACGAATGCCTGGCATTTGGAATGAGCTGATTTTATGGGAACAAAGAAAGGAACAATTAATTCTGCCATTTGGGGAAGGCATCCCAGAGCTGAGATGTTTGACTTGGGCTTTAATAATAACTAGGTTTCGCCCTGACTGGTTTGGTTCAGTGGATAGAGTGTCGGCCTGCAGACTGAAAAGTCCCAGGTTCGATTCCGGTCAAGGGCATGTGCCTTGGTTGCGGGCGCATCCCCAGTGGGAGGTGTGCAGGAGCAGCTGATCGATGTTTCTAACTCTCTATCCCTCTCCCTTACTCTCTGTAAAAAATCAATAAAATATTTAAAAAAATAAATTAAAAAAATAATAATAATAACTAGGTTTTACTAAGGGATGAAGGAAGAGAAAGGAAGTCCAGGCAGAGAGGAGAGTTGGCAAAGGTAAGGGCCTGAAAGTGCAGAGCCAGGTCAGGAGGCCATGAGTAGTTTGGTGTGACCACAATACCAGTGTAGTGAGGTTGTAAGGCCGGTGGGAGAAGTCGGCTTGTGGAAGTCGTGAGGGCCTTGCCCCTGCTTTTACCATCTCTCCCACTTTAATGTCAAAAGATGGAAGAAATGGCAGCTGGGAGGGGGCTCTGGGGACCACGAACCTGACATCTTGAAGAATATGAAGCAGAAAGAGTGGGAGCTTCAATTGCTCATGCTCAGCCTGGACAACGCTGGCAAAACAACTATCTTCAAGAAGTTCAGCCCTGACCAGTTTGGCTCAGTGGATAGAGCGTCGGCCTGCAGACTGAAGGGTCCCAGGTTCGATTCCGGTCAATGGCATGTACCTTGGTTGCAGGCACATCCCCAGTAGGGGGTGTGCAGGAGGTAGCTGATCGATGTTTCTAACACTCTGTCCCTCTCCCTTCCTCTCTGTAAAAAATCAATAAAATATATATTTAAAAAAAGAAGTTCAGCAGGAAGGACATCGACACCACCTCCCAGACACTTGGCTTCAGCATCAATACCCTGGAGCACCGGGGATTCAAGCTGAACATCTGGGATGTTGAGCAGGAGTCCCTGTGGTCCTACTGGCAGAAGTACTCTGAGAACAGTAGTTCTTGTCTGGGTGGTGGGCAGCACCGACTGCCGGTGCATGTAGGACTGCTAGCAGGAGCCCCTGGCTGGAGGCACCCTCATCTTGGCTAACAGGCAGGACCTGCCTGGAGCACTGTCTTCTAACGCCACTCGAGAGGCCCTGGAGCTGGACTCCGTCTGCAGCCATCACTGGCGCATCCAGGGCTGCATCGACTGGCTCCTGGATGACCTTTCCCACCTCATCTTCATGGCCGACTGAGCCACGCCAGGTGCCCCGACCTTGCAGTCTGCTTCCCCACCCTCCCACCCAGGCCCTCAGCAAGCACCATCCATGGTGGGTGGGAATCAGCCAGCCCAACGAACACTTCCTGTCTCCCTTTATGACCTGCTGCTGCTGCCCACTGCTGCTCCATGACAAGCCCCACTCCCATGGCAGGCGGGCTGTCACCCTCGCTCCCAACCCGGCCAGCCCACCTGCAGGGCTGGGGCTGGGAGGGGGCTGCCTCTGCTATCAGGGCTGGGCCTCATCCTTTGCTCAGCTGTGAGAATAAACTGTTCCTTGTCCAGAAAAAAAAAAAAAAAAAAAAAAAGGTGGATACCATTTCTATTGGCTCATGTTCAAGTTCCCACCAAACATCCTGCCATTGTAGAAACAACGTAGGTGCAGGATGATAAATGGTGCTGTAGAACCTGTGTGGTACACTCATGATTCTTTCTGCCTTAGGAATTTCCACTTCCTCTTTTATCACCCAGGGACTGTTTTTCTGTCATGGAATTCCCCATTCCTCTGTAAATACACTTTTATCCCATCCTTTGAAACTGCATTCAGGCTTCCAAGGAGATGTTTCCCTGATGACTTCATGGCATAAGATAAAGACTTAAAAGTATTTGACACCAAATAAAGAAATGCTGGGATATCTTGATTCTGATGTAGTAAATTGGCCCCTGATTGCTGTGTATCTTCAGGAGAATCTCTGTCCTTGAATAAAATGGATGTAAGAACAATCAGTTGTGAGAACCAGTTCCAGCAACCAGATCCATAGATCCTTTTGTCTACCCCTTGTCGGCCACTCTCCCCAGTACAAGAGCAAATAGAAAACGTACATGGGGTGTTTTTTCGTTTTGTGTGTAGCATCCGGTGTTGCAGCGTGCCTTCACTGTGCACTGGTGCTCTTCTCCACGTGCAGGGGCTGAGATGGGGGTCTCCTCCTTGAATTTGAGGAGATGGCTTTTGCTGTTCCTGTCTTGTGAGTGCTCTTGTCATAACAGCCCTAAACGCTGGTTTGACTCTGCCAAGCACACATGAATCTTCACTCTCCACTGGGACCATTATGCTCCCACCAGAGCATTAGATCATCTCCCTCCCTCCCCCCCTCCCGCCCCCATATCATAGCTATTGAGAGCTTTCGATGGAGAACCTGGTTTTGAGGATGGGCGAGCTTTTTCTTTCTGATTCAGCAGAAAATTGTGTGGGAAGATACAGATTGGTGGCCAAATAGGCAGGTTAAGAAATAGTGGTTCTTTAGTGGTTTGTCAGCCCCTTGTCAGCCCCTTGTGGAAGAATAGCTCTTGGCCTCCTGTTCTGCTATTGGTTATGTTATTTTCACTGAATTTTAAACTTGGGAAGTTTAGTCAGAGTGAATCTTAACATGTATTCTATATGTCTCTCTGGGGAGATGCTGACATGTGGTAGATTTACAAAGGCCACACATCCCCTTGGCTCTCCCCATCCAGAGCTGGAGCTGTGCTTCCCTGCCCTTGGAATCTGGGTAGGCCTTCTGGCTTGCTTGGAGTGATAGACGCAGCACAAGTATGGTGTGGGTGCCAGAGCCTTGACCTCAAGAGGTCTGTCAGCGTCTGCTTGCCCGTTGGAACTCCCTGAGGCTCTCATCCGCAAGAGGAGGAGCGCTGTGGTGGCCCCTCGCCAGGCAGTGTTAATCGCCAGGCGTGTGAATGAGACCTTCGCCAGCCGACTGAATTTTGAGGAGCTTTGTTACACAACAATAGTTAACGGCTATACTAACTTAAGCAGTAGCACCCAACAACCACTCTGAAATAAGAAAAAAAAAAATGGGTGTTTAATCAGATACTTTCTATAAGCTCTTCTGGCTTACAACTAAATTCCTGGGCAGGAATTTTCCAGAAACCAGAGGCAAGTGAACAGTTAACAAGAACATAATGTGTGTGGCACGTGATGAAGAGCACCAGAAAATGGCGCCTCATTGCATCCTGAGGGGCCGGTGAGGGTGGTGCCAGTGCTGCCTCCCAAGGGGAGAGGAGCCCCGGGGAGAAGTTGTCCCTCCCACCTGCGCTCAGCGACATGGTGCTGAGAGCTGGCGACAGCTATCTGAAGGTGAGCAGTGTCATTTAGGCTTCATTCTTTCAGCTTAATGACTAGATTGAAGCAGACACAGCTTCGGATGCGGCCCACCTGCTCCACTCGCCGGCCAGCTGTGGGATGTGAGACTTGCCCGTGTTCCCAGTAATTATTACTGCTTCCTAAGAGCAAATCTGATTAGCAGATGTTGAAAGGGACACGTTTTCAGCAGCCCCCTGGTAAGGGGCTTCGGGCCGTGCCCTTTGCTGAGGCCTGATTGCTGAGTGCCTGGGCCTGGCAGCACCACATCCGGGGACACTCCACCCTCCGTCTTCTCAGCACCCCAAGTCCAGGTGGGGCTGTTCACATGCTGGGACTTCGGGATCCTGTGCCGCAGCTGGGAGGCCTCAGAGCCATGTCCATGGCTACACCCAGGCCTTAAAATGCTCGGACCGGAAGATCCTCATAGTCATGCTTCGGCCGCACTGGCCACCCTGAGCTGGGAAGAAGCAGGAGGCTCCAGAAACCATGGGAGTGGGAGCTGGAAAAGACCCACTTGGTCGTGAAGCCTCCCCTTCATCATGGCCAATCGCTCCCCTGGGAAACTCTGGAGCGCTTCGTGAAGTCCGCTTCCAAATGACTCAGGCTGGGAGCCTTCCAGCCAGTCCCTCGGGCGGTGAAACGGCTTTTTCTGGGGAGGAACTATGATCCTCACGATCGGTCGGGATCTTTGGTTGGTTGGCTCCCGCCCCATCACTCCTGGCTGGTCTCCCTCAGACCACCCTGAACAAGCCCCCCTCTGCCTCTCGCCTTCCCACAGTTAAGTCGATGTCATGCTTCCGCTGAGCAGCAATTAAACAGGGGAGGAGGGGCCTGCTTCCTTGTCTGGGGCTTTCTGCAGAGATGACTTTGCCCAGCTGCTCCAGTGTTCTGATCCCCTGGTCCGGATTTCTCTCTGATTTTTTGTCCCTGGAACATTTCATATGTGTGGAAACTGCTGGTACTTCATAAGCACTGTAAGGAGTGTATATTTTACCATAGGAACGGCATTTTCATGGATAATTATTTGAAAAATTCTTTTGAGTCTTTGCCTTGACCTTGGTTTGTATGGCACAGCCTAATGGGTGCAGAAAACTGTAAGTGGGACATGGCTCCTCCAAAAGCCAGTAATAATGATATCATGCATCCTACACACTGGTGGGCACAGCCATGTAAACTCTGTGGTCCCGGGACATTTTGCGGGGGGAGTTGCTGTAACTCAGTGTTCAGTCAGTAAACAAAGAAAATCAGGGTCTGGGTATCTGCACCGACCACAGCCACGCTAGGAACGTTAGTGAGCAAGGGATCGTGGTTTGTGGGCGTCTGACTGTTGTTCCTGATGAAGCTAGGAGATGAAAAGCAGGAGCTCACCAATGAGACTCAAGTTCAGGCCATGTGGCCAGATCCAAATTGGGAGAGCTATTTAGATCAGTGTTTTTTGAGCATATTTCGCAGAATGCTACAGCTCCTAGGGGCATTTTAGGGGCTACCTGGCGTGGTGGGATCAAGGTGGCCCTTGTCTACCCTTTGTTTTATAGTCAGCACAGCTCTGCTTTTATCTGTTTCATATGCAGAACGGGAGTTGCTTGTCAGATCCTGTTTGATAAATAGTGTTCCATGCTCAGAAAGAAAGTTTGCAAACCGCAGGTTCAGAGGACTGACTTCTAGTAAAAACAAACACAGAGAGAAGCCTCTTTAGCCAAGCAACTAACGATTACATTTCTGGGATCCACATAGATCAATCCACAGGCATTTGGAAGCAGCGAAAAGCAAAGAGCTAAACAAATAGATGTTTCAGTGTGACTACTATGTCATCAGGAAGCTCTTAGTATAAACGGAACATGCAGACAGTGACCTCTAAGTGGCAAGGTGAACAAGAGGCCAATTCTGGTCATTGATGCAGGTGACGCTGCCAGATTGTGTTGTTTGAGTCAGCACCAGCTGGAGTTGAGGTTACTAAGAATCATGTGATAAAGGCGACCATTTATCGAGAGCTTTTCGTTTGCTGAGCACTATGCCTCAGGTGCATGGTCCATGCTAGGAAATGCAGATTCTGTTATTATTCTCATCTCACACATTAGGAAACGGAGGCTCAGAGATTGAGGAATTTGCACAAGGACACACAGCTAATAATACAGTGATGGAGCTGGGGATAGGTCCCTAGAGGTTATGTCCGTAAATGTTCTGTATTGGTGCTCTCTGTTAATCCCCTTTAATTTTGTCTCTGTGTGGGTATTCTCCCTCCCCCCCGCCCCCAATAATTTTGGTAAATGGACTACCTAAAGCTACCTAGTTTGAGAAAATGTCTTATTATAGTTACAACTTAATGGTCATTCCGCTCAAAGATTGCTCCACTTAAAGTTGAAATTTAGTATTACATGTAAATGATTCTCATTGATAGAAAAAAGAAAGTAGAGAAAAGGAGGCGATAGTCTAACCTCAGCAGTGTGTACTAACACTAAGCAGACATGCCCAGCTCTGGGAGTATGTCCGTACCTGGATTTAGTGGCTCACAGGCAGTCACTCCAGAGCTGTATTGGTGCGGTGGAAAATAGAAGTCTTGAAGTCCATTGCTAGGGCACATGAGAATAACCTTTGCACGGGCTTTAAGTTTTTAAATGTTGAGTGTTCTTCTTAGATTCTGCCTTAGCATCTCCAACTCATCCTCTGTATAATGGCCTTAGTTAGCAAAGGCTGGGTAAGGAGGGGTCTCTCTTGAGGGTCTGCTCTTGACTTGGTCCATGCCCCTCCAAATGTACGTGAACCTAGTCCTATTCTTGCCAATCACTGGAAGTTTCTACTGGAACTTCTCTCTGGTATGTTGTTGACTCTTTTGGAGCCAAGTAGATCCGCTAACGAGCGAATTGAGCAGGCGTTTAGTTTTGCTTTTATAGGTGCATTTGGAAAAGCTGGAACTGTTCGAGAAACTATTTCACAGCACATCCAGGTGGCTCCAATGATCTGCCTCCATGCATCACACCCATTTGAAACAAGACTAAAGCTGGTCGTACGTTTCTCTTCTGGAGCGAGCGAGGCCCTCAGGGAGAAACATGAACTTATGTGGGTGCTTAGGAAGCACTGAGTAGTAATTCTTTCAAGCCAGGAGGGCCCCATTTGCCCAGTGGAAATTTATGAACACTGCCCAAGTGGCTTATAAAAGTTCATTTTCTTTCCCAAGTGCCTGCCTCGCTCCCTTCCTGAAAGTAACAATTTCATTGAAGGATTTGACTGTGCTAGGTCTTTACAGAGACACGCCTGAAAAATCCCATTCTTGATTCTTTAGCAGATGATGATGCTGTTGCTGAGATAGAGCCTTGGATGTGGCCTCCTAGTGAGGCCTGTGTGGGTGAAAGGGGACATGGAGAAAAAGTTGCTCAATTGCAGATACTTACCCAATCTGAGGTGGCAGATAGCTAAGACTGTACAGATCATATTAGAGATGGTTGTGCAGAAACACCTCATGGTTTGGACCGGACTGGCTGAAAGCGTGTGTGATTGGCCTCAGAGTGACAGGCAGCTTGTCAGTGGTTTCCAAAACATCTGTCTCAAAGAGGGCGGTTGAAATTCCTACAGGGGAGTGTTTCCATTCATTGTCCATGAGAAACAAGATCGAGTGGGAGTAAGTGAAACAGATCAAGAGGAAATGAGTCTGCTCTCCACTTGGGATTACAATGCAGATGAATTCCATATTTTGGTTAGGGAATGTTTTCTTTTAGAAAAGGAAAAGAAAGAAAAGTTTAGAGTCTGACCCAGTTATTGAAAAGCGGACTAAGATGCAGTTAAATGCCTGCCAAAACAGTTTCTTCAGTTGGTTGTATTTTTGGTTTTGTGTTTTGTTGTGTGTGTGTGCATGTCCATGTGCGTGTGGATGTGCATGCGTGTATGCACATCCGTGGGCACAAGAAAATGGCCCAAGACTCACTGGCACCCTTTTCTGCCCTTGGCCTGGCTTTCACACCAAGGTGGCCTGACCTTGCCAGAACAAGCAACTTTAAAACTGCCTCAGTCAGCAAGGCTGTGGATCCTCACCACATCTGCACATCGGGACTTGAGGATTCAAACCAATAATACCTATTAATCCTATTGACTAAAATCACAACTGAGGTTTTCCTGGCTAAGTTTTCCTTGTAAAAATGGTGGGCCTATAAGAAAGCAACACTCGATTTTGAATTAGAGATTATACTAGTATATGCCCACCTCATCCCCTCCTGTATCAGGAATGGGTCAGGCCGATTTGCCCTTTGCACATTGTGTTTAAAACGTGATCCCTCTGATGATTCCCAACCGAAGATCTGAGCTCTGTTTTACCTTCTGAGGGTCACAGAGCAGGGTGGTGTTGGACACCTGCTATGTGCAAGGTCATGATATCGAGTAGGGGAGACACACGGTTCCTGCTCTTGTGGAGTTTACTGTCTGCAGCAGCCTGGGTGCTCAGAGAACTGGAGGCTCTCCATGGGCAAGCCAAGCACCTCTTTCTCGTGGCTACCCTGGCACCGCGGGCTGGTCAGTGACTTCGGTCAGCCACCCTCGGCTCCCCATCCTGGTCCTAGGTAGGACAGCCGTGCTTCGGTCCCAGCCCCTCACAACAGCCCAGAAGGGAGTGCTTGCAGCCTGCCCCTCCCACCCGCCTGGCCACTGGAAGTGGGTCTGCATCCAGCATTTGGCTTCATCTGCTGCTTCCATTTCTAATTTCCTTATATTCGGGAAAGCATGTGGGCATGTAATATTGGCATAAAGTCATTTTGTACATTTTTTCGGAATATGAGGAAATTAGAAATGGAAGCAGCAGATGAAGCAGCTGGTCCTCCAAGGCAGGCTCCTGCCACCCCTCCCAAGTCACCTTCTTCACCTCCAATTGGCATGTAACAGTGGCCTCATGTCTTGCCCTGGTCCCCTGATATTTTGTCCTAGTTCTCACTGTGCACAGATCTCCCTGCCTCCTGCAGTCCTTGGCTGTGTGTACCTGAAGGCGACTTGACTGGCTGAGGAAAAACTCTATTCGGCCCCACCGTGGCCTTCCTGGGCTACCTGTGCTTCTGGGGCCTGCACAGGAACTGGGGCTCCTCGCCTTATCCCCCTGCACCCAGGAGGCCAGGCCCTCCATCTAGGATAGTATCTCAGGGACAGGGCTGAGGCCATGACCGTCTTGCCATGCGCTCCCGCTCAGAAGGGCAGCAGAGAAAGTGGGAGACCACCATCCAGTGCTGCCCGGGACACACACTCCCTCCCGTGGGCAGGGCAGAGCTCTGGGAGGTGCCCATCGGCACTTTCGGAGCAGATATGAGTGCACATCCCTGTGGGGATATGACCATGTGACCGGCGAGGTGGAGCCCGAGGAGTGTGGGGGCTGTCTAGTAAGGGAGAAGGAGGTGCTCTTCAATCCTGTGCTGTGGGAAGTGCTGCGCACTGACGGGCACAGGTAAAGGTCGGGCCCTCAGTGGGGAGCAGCCTAAAGGGAAAGGCTTCCATGGACGAGGTGGCGTCCACACTGGACCCTGGAGGACGGGTGGAGGTGGGAAGGAGTGAGGGACCCTGGAGGACGAGTGGAGGTGGGAAGGCGTGAGGAGGTAACGGCACTGAGGTGAGCGCGTGCAGGAGGTCCACTCGGCTGGAGCTCCGGGAGCAGCGGGACAGGCTCAGCGTGTCGGCTGCCTCCCAAGCCCTGGCCGCAGCAGGGAGGAGCCAGCAGGCGATTCCTGGAAGTCCCAGGAAACAATTGGCCAGCGCCCTTTGCTAGTAGATTCCGGTGGGACCAGGACAGGGGCTTGGCAGCTCTGTGAAAATGGGTGTTGGGTCATCCTCCTGCCTGGCCCACAGCACGTTTCCCATTCCAGCACCGCGCCTCCCGGGGACCCTGCTGGAGAGCGCGAGCCCTGGGTAACGCGAGGCCCCTGGGAGACTGTTAGCTTTTCTCTGCCTGATAGCGAGTCAGAGCCTCACACAGCCTGGAGAGTATTCCCGAGAATGTGAAGGTAGCTGGACAAAAACCTTGCCTTCAATGGCGGATTTTTATTTTTTTTCCTAAAAGACAACTACAAAGGTCACAGAGCTATTAAATGTCTGCAATTTAAGGGTTCTAGAATTACAAATGGCTTTCCTCTTAAAGTGGACCCTCGCCATAACTCAAACTCAAAGCATTCTAATGTTATTTCTACTACAGAAATATATTTTTTAAATGGAGATGCTTTTTATTTTCTTTAGTTTAACAGCCTCAGCGGTTCTGGTTTCTGCCGCCTGTAGGCGAGGTGGGTGCAGCTGACAGCTGCCCTCACTGAGCAGGTAGGCAGGCACTCGTGGCTGTCTTAACGATCACCGTTTTCCTGCCATGCACGTCTGAACTGAAAGTTCTCTTTTGTGTGGGTTTTGCAGCACAGCATTACTTTATGGGTTTATTTTTTACGTTCCCCCCTTTTGAGTGTTACTGGATCCCCAGTCACCGGAAGGCTAGGATCTGTTTCAGTAACTGATTTATCAGGTGCTGGGCTGGTCACACACTTCACTGCAAGAGTTTATGAAAGGGACCCCGCCTCCCTCCCTGAGGACTTGGTGACTGGCTCGGCCACCAGGCCGCCACCGAGTGTGACAGGCCGCGGCTGCCTTCATGTTTTCCCCACGGCAGTAAATGTGAAGTGGCTTCTACAAGACACAGCACATGTGAAGTACAGTGCTGTACCCTCCGCCGGCGGCCCCAGGTCTCCCGGCTGCTGCGCTCTGGCTACCTCGGGAGTGGGCAGGAGACCTCAGGAGTGGGCGGCAGACTTAACGAAAGTGCTCCTAAGGCCCTTGGGCCTCCGGTCAGTTCAGATTTTATCAGTAAGTGCTTGCAGGATGCTGTCCCCACGTTCCCCCCCTCCTCTGGTTCCCCAGATGTTTCATCTCTCCCACCTTCACTACTCGCCAGCTGTGAGGTCCTGCTAGACTCCTTCTTTCCAGGCGGCTGATTTAGAGTCTGTGCTGAGAGCAGCACCGTGCAGGTCTGGGGCGGGTGGGGTGATGGATGGTGGGGAGGTGGTGGTGGGGAGGTGGGGCAGCCACTCACTGGTGATATATCAAGCAGTTAATCAGGAGACCCGCTTCCTCTCAGTGGGAGGTAAGGGATTTTCTGTTCTTTGTTCGTACTGCTAATATTCATCCGTTTCCCTCTCGGAGACCTCTAAGCATCCCATGATTCCCTCTGGCAATGCCAGAGGTCAGCATTGTTCCCTCACCAAAGACACAGGAGATCACAGACCTTGGGGTTTCCTTGTTGCTAAAAGCCAAGGTTGTGGGAGGACAGCTAGCTCTGTGTCCCCATAACAAGGCAGTGCTGCTGGCAGGGCCGTGTGGTTCATTCAGACAAGCAGGTGGTTCCAGATCAGCCCCAGAGAGCACTTCGAGGAGAGCACTGTCTGTCTCCCAGGCAGGAGGACCTGTTGCCCAGCACTGCTATTAAAATAGTGAAGTTCATTCATAAATAAATAAATAAATAAAATAAAATAGTGAAGTTCGTAGCTGCTTTAATGTGCCACTTAGAAGTCGAAGCTGGTTATGGAGGGGCAGCAGCGACAGGATGCTTGAATCCACGCCACGGACCACAGGTACCAGGAATGATCCCAAACACCTCCACTGCCTCCCCTCTCAGGGAGACTAAACATGGTGGGCGTGGTCCTCCTCCCGCCAGCTCCCTCCTCCCCACCAGTCCCCTCCCGTGACCACCAGGCCCTTCCGCTTTCTAAAGACTGAGACTGTGAGGCCAGCATGGTTCCCACCAAGGACAGCTGAGGCCAAGGGCTATGGCCTGTTAAAATCAGTGGCTGATGGTTTAGAACTGAAAGGAGGAACACGAATGGAAACCATTATTTTTGGAAAGACGCATCATGTTTCTTCCGTCAGTTTTGCAGCGTTAGCAGATAAAAGGCTGCAGCACAGAGATCGTCACCAATCCCTCTTTAAGGAAACAAACAGGACAGTGGCCCAGTTCTGTCCCTTTTCATTTACTGTCCCGGGTATGGTTCAAACACTACCAAAGAGAACTGGAACAGTTCCATTTCATAGTTTAGTTAGCATGAAACATGTCTCTTAGCACACAAGGGAATGCATGTTGATGGGCATGTTACGTTGCTTAACACTTTGCTGGTACAAAATAAATGCAAAAAAAAGGACTGTTTTGTCTGAGATAAGGAAACTGGTGTGTGTGTGTGTGCGCACGCGTGTGTGCGTGCACGCGTGTACTTTTTCAAGCACTTTGTGTTGGCCGCACACTGTGCTAATCACCTTTGGAGGCCACTGAGAGTGTCCTGGAGAGCTGTGGGCCTCTGTGATATATTGTGAGAGCATTAATGCTGACCTGTGTGGGCCTAACCAAGTGCAGTGTGAGACAGAAGAGAGATTTGTGTGGCTTAGAATGGAATGTAAAAATCTATCTTATCAACTTCACAGGGAGGCCTATGGAAATGCTAATCACTTACTTTTTTAAGCAAAACCTTTGACTGGTTTGTGTCGAAGTGGTGGGGGGAGGTGGTTTATGGAAAATGCCAAGCATGTGGTCTTAGGTCTGCTCCCACCACTCCACATCCTTGGATGCTGATGTGGGCAGCCTGTCCAGAGACCAGTCCGCATGGACTGCCATGCATGACTCCCTAGCCCAGGGGACAGTGCCAAGGGGCTGGAAGCTCTCAGATTCTCTGGGAAGTGGGGTAGTCAGAGATGATGGGAAAGTCAATCATTAAGGAATTTTTTGAGCACCAACTATGTATAATAATAGCAATAACCACCTTTATTGAGTGCATACATATGCTAGGTCTTGTGCTCAGCACTTCACAAACAGTCTTTTGTTTATTTCCCACAGTTGCTCTGGAGTACTGAGTTTAGTGCTTCCCACAATTTACAGACAGGGAAGCAGGCTCGGGGGAGTGAGTGCCTAGGGTCATCACATGGCTGTTGAGTGGCAGGGCTAGGAATTGGAACTCTGTTGCAGACCTGCAGTTCGTGCCCTTAAGGATTGTGCTTCCTGGTGTGTGCTTGGCGCTGGGAACTAGACAATAGAAAAGATCTATGGGGGGTATGTGCAGACCGCAGACAACTTGTGGATCTTAAACAGAACAGGAACTACTAGTAGTCGACAAGGCAGCTCACACTGCAAGTGCTCCTCTCCTCAGCACCGGCATCTTGTGGGGAAGAGAAACTGTGCCCGTGCAGGTGGGGCTTACCTTCAGAAGTAGTGAAGAGAGTTGAATGTGACGGGGATGGTGTCATGGGTGATGGTTCGTGTTGATTTTGGAAATAACTATAGTCTACTATAGTATAGTCACACATTCAGGTACACAGCCAGAATGAGTGAAAATGGGCTGCTGTAAAGCAATAGGGAGGAGAGGAGACTGGGGAAAATTGGAGACTCTAGAGAGCAGTTGCTACTTAGCTCTAATCACCTATTATCATTTGGAAATATAGGCCCATTATTTACAGGAATACTGATTCCCTCCCCTCCGCCCTTCAAGAAAAGCCACAAATTGGGTCATCTTTTGTCTATAAGCCTCCAGATTGAAACCTCAGGAGACGTTGGAATAGAAATGGGGATGTAGAGTTGAGAAACCAATAAAATAGACCAGGGCTTAACAGTCCATTTCACTTTGGTGCAGCTTGCACCAGCACTTCTCAGACTTCGGTGTGCAAACTTCAGTGAAGGGGGTCCTGTTCAAATGTCCGTGCTGATTCAGGAGCCATGGGGTGGGCTTTGGATTCTGCAGGATTGGGCTCTGTGGAGAAGGACCCTAAGGCAGCATCTAGATTTGGTTGGGAAAAGCACTGTGATAAATTAGTGCCATCTACAGTAAGCAAAGAAAAGGGAAATGGCCAGATACATTTGCCCTCCCTGTAGCACACCAAGATCATCAGGTAAATTCTGTGTTTATGGTCATTTCCAGTGTTCCCCTAAAAAGTCAGAATTTGAGAACACAGCTAGGTCAGAAGCTTCTGAATTTTACACCCTCCCTTCTTAGGCACACTCCTGCATATAAGAAAAATTTGGATTCATCTATCATCTGGGAAATTGGGGTTAGACTGTTAAGTTTTCAACTTGGGTGGGATAAAGAGAGAGTTAACTGATTGGCTCGCCCTTCTTTCTGCTGTGTTCTGAGGATACAAAAATATGTCTTGAATATGCTGGTGTTCTGTTACTTCCACGTGGCCTTGGCGTCCCTTCAGTATGGGGTCCGTGATGGGAGGGAAGGGTGGGGGCTGAGGAAATTACGTTGAGCAGAAATCCTCTTGTTTCCATTCACTGAGAGCTGTTCTTGGAGCCCTCTCCGGGTCCCCTGCCGGTGTTCAGTGCCCTTGGAATTGTATGCCAGGAAACAATATGATCTTTCTCATTGGGCACGTGGGAGGAGAGGCACTGGGTGAGCCAGGATACCCTGGCAGTTGACACCTAAAAATAGATCTCTTTTCCTTGTGAATAAATGAATGTTTTGGGGGGCAAAATGCCTTGCACATTTCTGGCCATCTCAGACAGTTCAACAGAGGACGCCAGCGGGGCCCAGGGTGCAGCCAGGTGGGTGGGATGCCAGCCATAGCAACTGGGCCCCTCGGAGAAAACTTCAGTGGCCACCCGGGAGCAGAGGCTGATCTCAGATCTGAGGCCAGTGTACATGTGCTAGTGAGGTGGGGGTGCTGGGGAGGAAGGAGAGGGTCTTGGCGCAGTGCTTACACTGTGCGTGCCTGAGAGTATGGAGTGAAGGTTCTGATTCAGGAGCTCTGCCTGGGAGGCTCTGCAGTTCTGACGAGTTCCCCGGTGATGCCCACACTGCTGCTCCAGGGAGCGTCAAGCTTTGAGTGACGCAGTTCACCATGACCTTCAGGACTCTGAGGAAGGGTGCAGGCACACAGACTGGGGAGTTACCCACTCCATTTTTACCATCTTGTATTTGGCCTAAGCTGAGAATAGGCAACGGCTTTAGCAGGTGTATCTCGTCATCCCAACAACATTTTCCTTGCACCGGTGTGGTGGTGACACTTCAATATTCCTAGTATTGTGTGTTATGATTTTGCTGGTCGAAATGCATATGGTTGGGAGACCCCGAACACTGTAGACATAGTATGTGCTAGTCTATATAATAAAACCCTAATATGCAAATTGACCGAACAGTGGAACAACCAGCAGAACAACTGGTCTCGATGATGCACACTGAACACCAGGGGGCAGTCGCTCAATGCCTTGTCCCCCAAGAGGGAGGCGACCAGCAGTGGCCAAGGTGGGTGCCAGCAGGGGGTGGGGAGGGGGGCCCTGATCGCCCCACCCGCCAGTCGCCCCACAGATGGCCCTGATCTCCCGCCAGGCCTAGGGACCACACCCTATATGTTGGGAACAGTCTCTTAGATTTAAAAATTAAAACCTGGCAAGGCTACTCTAACACTGAAAAAGCAGGATGATTTAGTGATGACATGCATGGACTCTGGCTTGCACATTTTGTGGTCAGCCCTGATTCTGATACTTAAAACAGTGTGACAAAGCCAATTACTTAACTTCTCTCTCTTCAGTTTTTCCACCCATAAGATGGGGAAAATGGTACTACTGCCTCAGAAGGATCATGTTATGTACTACTATTTATAATCAGGGCAAAAAAATCGTCACTGGTGCATGTAGGTCCCGGATTGCGATAGGGATGTCCGACTGTCGGTTTAGGCCCGACATCCCCCGAGGGGTCCCGGATTGTGAGAGGAAGCATGCACTGGGCCTCTAGTTTGGTGACTAACGGAGCAGGCTTTACCAAAATTGTCAGGGCAAAAAAACAGCCCAGTCATAAAAGCTGTGAATAAATCTTTTCGATAATTTTAAAACTTTCCTGAGGCTGAAGAGAGGTAGTGCAATGGGAGGAATAAAACTATTCCGTGAGAGGAGGCTTCTTACCCGGCCTTTGGGAGAACAGCAGGACAGACCTGACTCAGAGTGACCAGGGCAGAGCTGGTACCGGCTCTGTAAGCTGTAGAGGTTTCTCCTCAAGGCGGGAAAACGCCACTCCTCTGTCTCTTTACATCTGGCTGACTGTGCTGAAGAGGTACCAACCTCCTCCTGGCCAAGTTCTGCTTGAATAACAGCATCCTTCCCCACCCCCATGTGCGTTCACCCCCTGGGGTGTTGTGGGTACCCCCACTCTCCCATAATCCCGTGTGCTCTCCAGAGCTGTTTTCAGCCTGTGGAATTGACGTGTTCTTGGCGTGGGCTCCTCAGAACCTGCGGTGAAGTCTATCAGTGGAAGCCATGACTGAACGATCGTCACAGATGAAAACCCAGTGAGCTCCTTCGTGGGTCTTTGATGGACCCTCGCGTCCCTGAGGGAGAAGGCCCGGGTCCTTCCCAAGGAGATGACCAGTTGTCTGGTCACTGGAATTGTGAGACCGGAGGCCCCAGCTTGTGCTTTTGATTGAATTCCAGAAACTGCTATCCACCTGTGTCGTGTGGAAATGGTGTGCTCAGGTCTGCGGAGGAGCTCTGGGATCAGCTGCAGTAACAGAGAACAGCGGGCAGCAGTCGTGACGTGTCTGTGGTCAGGGTACGGAGTTCAGGGGCACCCAGCGGGCTTGGCAGGGGAGGAGGACTCAGCCTCCCCACCTCCTGTGCAGGGGGCTCAGGGCCTGGAAGGCATCAGTGGCATGGCTGGGGCTGGGAGTTAGCAGGCGGAGCTGAGGTCTCTCTCCTGCCCCTCCCTCTCCCCTGGCTGTGCCAGTTCTGGGCAGCTCTGCTGGGGAAGGGGCCCTAGGTCTTTGCTCTTCTTCGTTCCTCCCTCCCTCACGCAGGCGCCATGGACAGCCCCTCTCCCGTGGGGAGCACTGAGGAGATGAGACAGGCAGGAGTAGGACTGATGTGAAGGAGGTCTCTGCACCAGGGGGCTTGCTGAGGTTTGCTTTTATCTCTGTTCCCCACAGTGACTTGCAGGGCGACCTGGGTGGAAGGCCAGGGTCCTCACGCACTTAGATGCAGAGCTGCCTCTCTGATTCCTCGGCTAAGCCATTCCTTTGTGTCCTACCCTGTGGTGTCTCCAGGGCTCAGGCGAAGCCAGTTTCCTTTTGTGGGATACAAAGAACTAAAGCGTCATGGGAGTGGCCCACACCAGAAAACGGGTTTTCTTCCCTTTTATCCTATGAAGTTGAAGGCTTTTCTTCCCACATTCTAGCAAACTTGCTTAGCCCCAACTGGTTTGGCTCAGTGGATAGAGCGTCGGCCTGCGGACTGAAAGGTCCCAGGTTCGATTCCGGACAAGGGCGTGTACCTTGGTTGCGGGCACATCCCCAGTAGGGGGTGTGCAGGAGGCAGCTGGTTGATGTTTCTCTTTCATCAATGTTTCTAACTCTCTCTCCCTCTCCCTTCCTCTCTGTAAAAAATCAATAAAATATATATTTTTTTTAAAAACTTGCTTAACTTGAAACGAAATGCCATTAAAGCTTTTACATTTTTTCCGGGGACTTACAGCAGAGGGCAAAACATAATATTCTAAGATATGAGACGCTCATGTGGAGGCGGCTGTGTGACTGGCCGTGTTCCTCTGCGTGAAATCCCTGGGCCGTGTCCCGGGCTCTGCCACCCTTGCCCCCCCCCGCCCCCGCTCCTGCCGGGTTGGCAGGAATGGACAGCTTTGTCAGAGTCAGGGGATGGTGAGGGCCTGCCTGCCTGGGCAGAGGAGGCCCTGGACTTGATGAGGTCCTGGGGCCGAAGCTTAGGCCATTGCTCGCCCAAGGACCTGCAGGCGCTTCGGTAACATGGAAAGTAGGGACAGTGAGCCCACATCTGGAGTTCTGCTTTCGGGTTCTTGTTTTGTTTTGAATCCAAATGATGGCCAGAAAAAGAAAACCCAGCAGTGGCCATGCGGCCGAGTGAGTCAGCGTGGGTGGGTGAGGCGCGAGGACAGTTCATCACTGAGTCACAGCTGTCGGAGCTGTGAGTGGCCCCTGACACCTCACTTTCTAATGGCCTCCGGTCTGGAGGAGCCAGCGGAGGCCAGAGCACCCTGCCCGGGGACACAGCCGGCTCAGGCGAAGCTGGAAGAGGAGCAGGCTTCTGGGCTCCCCGTCCAGGGCTCCTCCTGTGCACCAGGCTGATTCCAAGGTCCCACTGACTTCCTGCTCCTCTCTGGGCCCGAGCACACTGCTGGCCCAGGCCTGGGAAGCTGCCCTTCCTGTGGTTTCAGCCTTAGGCCCCTGAGAGCCCCTTCTGCTTTCCCTTCAGGGTTTCCTGAGGCCAGGTATCCGGCCCCCACTTTCCCTCCGCAGGGGCATGGCATCCAGAGCCATTGTCCTCCTCTCCCTCCATCAGCATCCAGCAGGTGTCACATGCCGGCTTGGCCCCAGCTGCCCAGCTTCTCCTTCCTAGGTGCTGCTCCCTGGGCTGTGCAGAAAGGCTGAGCGAGGGGCAGCCCTGCCGAGGCTCGAGGCTCGAGGCTCGAGGCTCGGAGGAGCTGGGGCATGGTGTCTGCACCCCTGCAGGGCTGGGGAGGGCTCCGGGCCTCCACTCTTGTTCTAATTGCCTCGCTGGCATTTGTTTTCCTTTCTTTGTTTGAGCAATGGCTTAAAACCTGAGGTAGTCCCTGCACCGTTTGGAGGGGAGCACCGTTTGGAGGGGAGCGGCGGACTCCAGGTTTAAAATATTTAATAAAACAGCTTTAGTTCTGAGAATGAAAAGAAACAATTTTAGGTGTTGATAAATGCTTGGCAGAGTTCTTTTCCTCTTTTCAGAGCTGATCCTGCAGATTAGGGTTTTGGCACATGGGTTATTACTTAACAACCCACGCAAGCAGGGAGAACCATAAGCGATGCTTTCTTTACTTCTCTTCTGCTGAGAAGGGGGCTCTGACCTTGGAATAGGAGCCTTTAGTCCCAGCACTGACATCTTCCCAGGCCCAGTGGGCTTCTCCCCACCCCCCATTTCCTTTGTTCAAAGACATTGACAAGTCATGCTTTTCCTTACCTTTCCCACGGTGTCCTGCACCTCCCGCCCCTTACCCACAATGTGTACAGTACTTGGACCAACTAATACTGACTATGGTTTGTCCGATTTACTCCCATATATATCTGTCACACATCCTCTAAGGAATGTCACCAGGCAATACTTTGTTCATATGGTTTGAATTACTGTCACACCTAATAGAACAAAGCTTCATTTGTTTAAAAATATTCTATAGTGAAGGCTTAATGTTTAGTACTCACAACGTGTCTTTGTAAAGGGGCGGTACTCTTTTCTGGGGGAGCGGCAGTACCAGGAATGTGAGCGACGTCTTCAGATTTTTGGAAAGATAATGGCACTGGGTTTAGACCTAAGTTATTTTTTCCTGCAGCTGAGCGCCGAATCCCTGGTGTCCCTAAAAAGCAGAGGATTTCAGTCTGCTGGTCCCGCTGGGAAGGACGTCAGTGGCTGTGGTGACAGAGAGAACAGGAGCTGTGTCTCTCATGTCCCCTGACGCACTGCCTGGTTTGGGACGCTGGCTTGGCCCGGTGTGCCCTCCTGTCAGCAGGCAGCAGGGGCGAGTGCTGCGGCCTTGCACCGAACCCTGCTCACCATCCGATGGTGGCGTCTCCTCCATGCCTTCCCCTGATTTGCGTCTCTGGGCTAACTTGGAAGGACAGGGAGTAAGATGGACTTCCTAATAGTAAGCAGACACTAAGGAATCACTTGGGTGGAAACATTACTATTTATTCCCCCCCCCCCCGCCCCCGCTTTCTTCTTCTGGTTTCCAGAAATATCATCTTCATGTAGATTTCGTTAATTGTACAGATTGCTAGAGGAGTCAATACCTAAAGCAAAAAGGCAAGTGCTTTTAAAGAGTTGCTACATTCATAGGCTGGTTTTTACAAGGATGTTAGAAAACATTTTTGCGGCTATGATTCATACCCCGATGCTTTGATAAATTCTTGCATTGCACAAATTCATGATTCAGGCTGTCAGATGATTTCCCTTCGTGAGACTCTGTAGTAATGCAAAAATTCAGTGACTTGTTTCATGAATCCTTTCCTCGGTCTCCTCGTGTAATGCTGTCTGTTTTTAAAGCTGTGAGCGTCTTACCCAGCTCCACACGAGCGTGGCCGGGCTCCATCCTACGCTCAGGCCCTGGTGTCTGCAGATTGCAACACTCTCTTCCGAGCCGTCTGTGGCTTCATGCTTCAGGGGAAGACGGTGTACTTGGCCAGCCCCTTGCAGCCTTTCACAGGAATGCTGTGGCGGTAGAATGAGGTCACCAGCGAAAGTACTCAGTTCTTACGAAGACACCTGCTGCAGGGTTCCAGGTGTTGGTATGGGCAAACTTGTTAAAAGACAGGCGTTCTTTGTTTGTTTTTCATTTTTTTTAAGTTTTTTGTTGTTAATCCTCACCTGAGGATATTTTTTCCATTGCTTTTCAGAGAGAGTAGAAGAAGGGAGGAAGGGAGGGAGTGAGAGAAAGTGAGAGAGGGAGGGAGGGAGGGAGGGAGGAGGAGGAGAGAGAGAGAGAGAGAGTGAGAGAGAAACATCAATGTGAGAGAGGCACATCAACGGGTTGCCTCTTGCACACGCCCTGAACAGGGGTGGGGAAGGAACTCACAACCCTTTGCTGCATGGGGAGACACTCTAAGCACTTGGCCAGGGCAGGCGGTTTTTTAATTTAATTGATTTTAGAGAGGCAGAGGAAGGGGAGGGGGGCAGGAGAGAGAGAGAGAGAGAGAGAGAGAGAGAGAGAGGAGAGAGAGATCAACTTGTTGTTCCACTTATTTATGCATTTATTGGTTGATTCTTGTATGTGTGCCCTGACCGGGGGTCAAACCCAGAGCCTTGGTGTATAGGGACAATGCTCTAACCCAGTGGTCAGCAAACTGCTCTAACCAATTGACCTACCTGGTCACGATGGTATGGGTAAATTTTTAATTTTAAGGTATGAAGGTGTTTGCTTTTGGCAAAGCTCTGGCAGTGAACATTTGGCTGTTGACATGAACATTTGGCTGTTGACATGACAATGAACATTTGGTTTGCCGCTCTGTTGACTAATGAGTTGCCGACCACTGTCATATACTACCCTTTACCTCTTTGCACACAATATGCCACAATTGCCTAATCCTCACAGCTTCCAACTACACGGTAACATTTAGTCTAGTCCAGTGGTCGGCAAACTCATTAGTCAACAGAGTGGCAAACTCATTAGTGTTTGCCGACCACTGCCCTAAAGAAAGATCCAATTGTAGACAGATGGTGGTGGCTCAGAGATCGATTGTAATCAATACGAAGTCCTAGCAGCTTTCGGGTTCAGAAAGTAAAAAGGGTTGTCAGACTGAGAAATGAGAGATGAAAGGCAGAGATTGATGAGTATTGGATGTTACTGTTCATCACACCAGCTCCCATCCATCCTTTCTCTTTTCAGCACTCAGGGCAGGAAGCGTCCTGCCTTCAGTCTTACCCAGGCAGTTCAATAAACAGCGGGCGTCTGGACAAATAACCCTGGGGGCAGGTGGAGGGGAGTTAGCTGATTTTTCCTGTTGAATGACATTGTTCAGTTACTCTTGATGGGACTAAAAACTGTTGTAATAATGAAATTTGAAAATTCCACAATCTTTTTTTTCCTTCCTTTGCATGTAAATAAAGTAAAATCTGAAATCTTTCATTCCTTGGCTTCATTAGAAGTCTAATAAGTCCTCAGTGCTGTCGGTAGGTTCTTGGAAACTGATTTTAAGTGAAATGACATTTAACAAAACCAATTTTACCCGAGGCTAATTGATATAAATAAGAGTTAAGTTCCTATAGCATATTTCTGGTCACAAAGCCTTCACCAAACTTCTAAATAAAGACCAAAAACACTTCCACTATTAAACACTGAAATAAAAGTGAGCTGTACATACCTTTAAGAAAGGTGAATAAAAACAAGTAAGATCATTCTTTTCCAAACCACTAATTCTAGTTCAGGGTTATGGGCGGCCAGGGCCCCTCCCAACAGCCCAGGGCACAAGGCGAGTACCCAGCCTGGACAGGACACCCTTCCATCGCAGGGCCACTCACACCCATACTCGCTCAGACTGGGACAATGGTGATACACTAGGTCAGTGGTCGGCAAACTCATTAATCAACAGAACCAAATATCAACAGTACAACGATTGAAATTTCTTTTGAGAGCCAAATTTTTTTAAACTTCTTCTAATGCCACTTTTTCAAAATAGACTCGCTCAGGCCATGGTATTTTGTGGAAGAGCCACACTCAAGGGGCCAAAGAGCCGCATGTGGCTCGTGAGCCGCAGTTTGCCGACCACTGCACTAGGTTACCACATGTGCATCTTTGGGATACGAGAGGAAACCAGAGTCCCAGGAGAAAACCCACACACAGCAAACTTCACACAGACAGTGGCCCCTGCTGGAAATCAGTTGTCCTTTCTCGTCAACATTATAATGAAATGGTATGGAATGAAGTGGCATTATTCAAGGACCTGCTGTACAGGAAACTGGCCATCTCCCTCCATTTTTAGGCAGGGGACTTTGTATATAAAACCTGCAAACACAAGGGCCAGGTGGCATAATGAGACAGGAAGCTAATCCAAATTTCCGATCCTTTTGAATTAAAAATGACCCCAGCGATGGGGGTGAACTGTGTCTCCCAGGGGGCAATCCGAAAGTCACGTTGCCATTTGTTAGTCTTCTTCACTCCTGAACTCTCGGTGACTTCTCATTTGAACTTTTAGGGGGGAAAAATCTCAGCATTAAGAGCTTCCGCAAAGGTTAATCTTCAGTCTTGCATCCTGATTTCCAGACAGAGCTGAGTTAAAAACATAAGTGAGTCTGTTTGTTTTTCTGTCTCCAAGGTGTTTGGCCCCATGTCCGTCCTCCTGGCCAAGGTGGGAGAGAAACACTTCGTTACTCAGACAGAACACTGACAGGAACTAACCCTGGGAATGGTGACTTGACACAATGTTGGCCGGGGAAGTCCAGTTCTCCTTCAGGCAGGACTGAATGTTTCCCAAATCAGTTCTGACAAAGTGAAGTTAGCATTCAACTTTCTGGAATTTCTCAAAATGGTTTAGGATATTTTAAGCCAACTATATATTTGTTGCCTGTTTCTCAAATGTCTAACCTCTACTACCTGTTGAGTACTTCATTTATGTCAAACATTCTACTTTCTAAGCTGTGCGGTGGAAGTTTTTGTCTTGTAAAAGTTACCCTAGAATGTAAATACCATGTGATGACTTTGATTTGATGTTGGGGTCAAATGGAGGGCAGTGTAGGCCTTCCTCCAGGAAAGAATGGAGGGTTGTCTTGTTTTCCTCATTTGGTTCTTAGAGTACATTCAACTGGCAGTAGTGTAATAGCCTATCAGGGTAAAAAAATCACTCGCCTCCACTGGGTTCTGTGTGGGCAAGACTTGTGCTCAGAGATTACAGATGTGTGGGCGCATTGTTGAATGTTAATGTGTGCGGCCTTAAATGCTGGGCACAAACCTACTCATTTGGGTTATTTATTTTACTTTAGTGAGAAAAGAAGAATATGGTGCACTTGAATGACATTAAGAGACAACTGCATGTTATAGAGATAAAAGTAAAACGTGGGTCAGAAAAAAAAGACAATGAAGAGAATATTTCACTGTTTCCAGGCTTTGTCTCACAAAGACTGGGTTGTGTTTTTGAATGACTGGTTGGAAGAGATACCCAATTTAGTGTGGTGTTCTCTGTGAGTCAGATGACTGTTTTAAACAGCTTAATTTAGACTTCAGCTACCGGGTAAAGCCACTTTTTTCCAAACGAAAAGGTTTGGATGCTGATTGACTCACAGTGTTTGTGTTCTGATTGTTCCATCCAACCCAGCCTGTGCGTGAACCTCGAATGTGGGCCTGAGTGGGAGAGACAGCTGTTCTGTTCCCCGGGTGAGGAGGGGGTGGAGGTGGGCTCAGGGCTGCAGAGGCTGAGAGGGGGGCTTTTCTGACTGTGGCACAGTTTCCCACTGAGAGGTTTTAAATCCCGCCAGCCCCACTGAGGGGCCGGGAACAGCTAGTGGGAGAGATCTGGCCTGAGGCTCCCAGTTGCTCTCCTCAAGGGCAGAGGACTCTGGGGAGGCCCTTGGGTGCCTCTGCCACCCACTTCCCTGGCTCCTCTGAGCTGACAGGAGCAAGCTGTGAGACAGCTCCTGGCCAGAGAGATGCAGAGCTCGCAGCTTCGTGCTCCTTTGAAGTTTGTGCCTCTATTACTTGCCTCTTGCTGCATCAACTGAGGGCTGTCCTCTCCCCCTCCAGTGACCATCTTCAACTGTGTAGGTATTCACCAACTCTTACCAGGGTACCCTCTCCCCAAATTTAGCATATTTATTTTAGTTTGTGGCCCAGGGAATTTTTAAAAGGTGTAATTTTTTTTTAATCTGTTTTTATTGATTTCAGAGAGGAAGGGGGAGAGAGAGAGAGAAACATCAATGATGAGAGGGAATCATAGATCGGTTGCCTCCTGCACGCCCCCTATTGGGGATCGAGCCTGCAACCTGTGCATGTGCCCTGACTGGGAATCGATCTGTGACCTCTCCTGGTTCATAGGTCGACACTCAACCACTGAGCCCTGCCGGCCGGGCTAAATTTTTACCTTTACCTCTTTGTGGTGGGATATTTCTATTTGGTCTGTAGCTGTTTTTCCATTGTACTTACTTTTCCTTTATTCCTACTCCTCATTCCAAAAGGGATTAACGCAGCATCGTTTCCGTCAAGGTTAGCATTGCCCTGTCGTGTTTCTAGCATACTAACGTGAGTGCCCTCCTATGGGCTGTTCAGACATGAGCTCTGTGAGCGGTTTCTTTTTACCAGATGACCATGTGAATGACCTACCTGATTTTGTCTTCCAAGGTCATGGGTCAACAACTCTCTTAGCCATTATCATTACTACTATTTACTAAATGCTTACTATGTGCCAGGCTCTGTGTAAAGCATTTTACATGAATTTTCTCATTTAATGTTCATATCAACCAGTGAAGTAGGTAGTATCATCCCTTCTTACACCTAGGCAAATTGAGGCATCAGGAGATAAGTTACTTGTCCAACGTTATTCTGCTAGTATGTGCCATAGCCAGAGCTTGAACCTCATCTCAGTCTAGATCCTGTATCTTAACCAAAAGTGGGTACCTTCTAGAGCAGAATTGTCCCCCAGGGGCATTGTTTAGTACCTAAAAGTATTTTTTATTGTCATAAGTAGGAGATGCTACTGGCATATAAAGGGAAGAGGCTATGGGTCCTGCTAAATATCACACAATGTACAGGACAAGCACCCATAAGAAAGAATTATCTAGCCCTGAATGTTGAAAGTGCTAAGGTTGAGAAACCCTGGTAGAGCCATAGCAGGGTATTTTTTTTTAATAGTTAAGGGTGCCACTCGGGTGATGTTCTAGAACCTTAGTTATTTTAAGAACTATTCCTTGTTTGCATAGTTTTAGAATTTATTTTTACATTACTGAATAGGGAAAACATATACCTGGTTACAAGGAGAAGGCATTTAATGCTCTTCCTAGCTTTTGAAGTACAGAGGCTGTCTAATCATTCTTATCCAGCCCCGGTGATGTGGTTATTGGAATAGGCGTGGTGTTTGGATAATTACCCCAGGCATTTTTTTCTTTGGTTCTCATTCAGAGGCTTCAGTGCACATAAGTTCTGCTAGATGTCAGCAGGAAATGTTTAAATGGTGAAATTTTAGTGTCTTGGCCCTGTTTGGGTCCCATGAGGGGGTGCAGCCCACATGACCCCACAGAGCATGAGCTCAGACCCCATGGGCCAGCAGTGGGGAGGCCCGTGGGCTGAGGGAGCCTGGTCTGGGCACAGGGTAAGCCTGCTCCAGTTTCTTTGCCCGCGAGGCTGATGTAGGTTCTGCGGGGAGGAGCTCTCAAAGCCTTAATCACAACCTTCTGTTTTGTGTCCAGTCACGTGCTCCGCCCTCTGCTCGTCAGGCAAACCGAGCGCCCCAGTTGGAGAAGTTTAAGGTCTTCCTGTTTGTCTGAACTCCTGGCAGCGAAAACGTAGACATCTGTGCATTGTCCAGCCATTTCCTCCCCTCCAGCCCCCTCCTCACGCCCCGGCAGCATCTCCAGCGCTGTATTGTTCACATTCTTCCTCAGCTTGACCTTGTGCTAACTGCCTGTTGATTGTAATGACTCTTCAGATAAAGTATCCTTGGGACTTTTTCCTTTTAATGAAATTGCAGGGGTGGGGGGAGGGGGGTGGGGCTGAATCCATGGACCCAGCCAGAATGCAAAGCACAACATTTTGAAGTGTATCTCCGACCATAGTGAGACACTTTAGTTCCTGCTCAGCGATCCCCTTACTGCATTTTAGGATAAAATGTTTGTATGGCAGGATGTGAACGGCACTGTTGGCCACTGTGCTCCAAGGGCACCCCTCTGTTCTCTCTCTGCCTTGCCTTCCACAACACTCCACCTCCTGTTCTTCCCCCTTGGCCTGCTCTTCGGTCCCTTTGGTGTTCTCTCCGTCCCCCAGGGTGGGGCCTCATATCTTCTCATTCCACCTCACCCTGGGAGATCACGTTCAGACCCCTGGCGTTCCTTACCCCGGGAGATTCCAAACCTCCGAGTGCCCGAGGCACAACCATAGAGCCCTCCAGGGCTGCCTGATCCAAACTTGACTTGTGATCTTGCCAAGCACATCCCGTCTCCCCTATTCTTACTCCAGGGAATAGAAATATTCAAGTGTTTGTTCGAATCTGTGTTGTTCTTGACCTATGGAGCCTGTAGTGCCAAGTCCTGTTGTCTCCCTTGCACAGTTCTTCACCACGGCCCCTCCACGCGGTACGTCCGGGGCTTTCCCTTTCTCGCCTGGGTCACTGCAAGGTCGTCCTGACTGGCCTTCCTGACGCTCCAGGTGTGCCCCCCTTCCTGCCCCTTCCACATCCCCAGCAGCAGTCCCTGGATCGGGGGCTCAGCTCCCCGCAGAGCCTGTGCACGCCTCTGTGAGCGTGTGTGCAAGGTGCTTGTGCAGCAGACACACTCATTCAGGGAAGGTCTGCTCCCGCCTGGTACTTGCCTAACCCTTGCAGGTATCCCACAGGTGACTATTTCTAAAATGCAAGTCTGATGTCGTCACTTTTATGCTGAAAATACTGTAGGGCCCTCATCATAATGTTTTGGACACATGTATCAGCCCCTCTGAGGATATGTTCCTCAGTGTGTTCAGGGCTGACACTGATCCGAGCTGGGCAGGCACTCAGGACTTGTTCCTGGCGGCCTTCTCTCACTCCAGACAGAACGGTTTCCATGGCCATGGCTGCTCTGTGCTGTGCCCACCTACTGTCCTCTCCGTCACCCCACGAGCCCGTGACCCTTTTGAGGATGGTCATTTTGCTGTCCCAGCGCCAACTCAGAACCAGGCTCGTGAATGGACGTCAGAAGTTCCTGTTGGTGGTATGCGAATGTGGCCTTTCACTCTGTCTAGAGGCAAAAATAAGATCAGTCCACCGCTTGGTTTCTGGATTTGGCTGCATGGTTTCTGAGGAATGGTCACTGCCAGCCAGGCCGCGTCAGCTTTGCTTTCTTTCCGTTGAGGAAATTAGGGTTCTCCTAGCCCAGTGGTCGGCAAACTCATTAGTCAACAGAGCCAAATATCAACAGTACAATGACTGAAATTTCTTTCGAGAGCCAAATTTTTAAAACTTAAACTTCTTCTAATGCCACTTCTTCAAAATAGACTTGCCCAGGCCGTGGTATTTTGTGGAAGAGCCACACTCAAGGGGCCGAAGAGCCGCATGTGGCTCGCGAGCCGCAGTTTGCCAACCACTGTCCTAGGCATCACATATCTTACACGATGAGATGAAACGCTTGTTGTTTTCTCAGCCGCGGCCATTGGAGCACCTTCCTCTCCGAGAAGGTCCCATGTGGTCGGACCTGAGAGAGAATTTAGTGGGAAGGGACAGGTTGCAAAAAGAGTTGCAAATTTCTTTTGGGGATCGCACTTGATATTCACAGACTCTTCCCTGAGTGTGGTCATTCGCTTTTTCCTGAGCCAGATTAGTACATATTTATCCTGACAAATGCAAATCACCTCTTTAAATGATAACAACCTGCACTCACCGCAGTCTCAGGACCAGAGGAGACTGCGCTCCAGGACGGAAGTCACAGAGGGCACAGCAGTCCTGCCAGGACCCCAAGCCTCCGCACCGCCTGCACTTGATGGCAAACGGAGCACGTTTGTCCCTTAAATGCGAGGTTGCCTAGGAATTTTCTTCATAGAAATTTGGACCAGAAACCCAGGGTCACTTAAAAGTCACCCAAGTTCCTTGAAATCATTTTTAAAATTTCACAATAATCCTGTAATTTAAGAAATAAATTTGAATAGGTACAAGGAGTTAGAACATAAGGTTAATTTTCATTCTTCTATTTAAATTCGTCATAATAACTAGCTAGCAGATATGCCTGGATTAAATATCCTTCACCCTTTCAGACATCATTTCTACTTATAGACACACACACACACACACACACACACACACACACACACAACCCTGAGGGTTATCTGCCACTTCACTTTGGCTCAGAAAACAAGCAATGCCAGCATGATCTAGCCCGTTAGCCTTCTTGTAAGAAGGGTTTTTGTGCGATCATCCTGGGGCTATCCAACAGAAGCAGAAAAACTCCAATCTTCCCACCCCCATCCCAGCTGCAGCTCTCTCATATGAATGAACTAACTGTTGATTTACTTCACAGTTGTTATATTCCTGATAAAACTTCATAGTTTTCTCACGATTCTCCCCCACCCATGCTGCCCTCCTCCACCCAGCATGTCCATTTCTGTGGCTAGTCATGCTCCTCGGTGGCCTCAGTATCTGAGCTTCCTGATTCCAACTTCAGTGACAGTTTCTTGAGGAAGTAAGAGTATCTTTGTGTCTGCGCCTGCCCTTGCCATCCCATTCCCCAGCATATTGCTCTGCACACCCTGGACAGTCAGATCTTGAACATGGTGTTGGCGCCTAGAGGCACCTGCCTGGCCTCTCCTCTTTAAACCTCAGTGCTTAGTCCAGCTGAAGTTGGCTGTTGCTACTCACTATGGTAAATAAGGCTCAACAAATGCATATCTATAGGAATTCTCCAGTTAGGGAAGCTGGCAATGTCAGACTCCTTTTTAAGTGCTTTAGTTATAGCAGTTATTTAATAAGCATTACTTTCAAAGAAGTGTGCAGTTTAATGAGACCAGAACAAAGGAAAAATCAAGAAATCACATATTCTGGGTCCTGGGAAAAATAAGAGCTATTTTTGGAGAACTGGTGCAGTTTCACCCATTATCTCAGAAATCCATTGCTTCTGTCCTTTTAAGCCTCTGGGCACTTGGTTTCTTTTGCGGGGACAGAGGTGTTTCTACGTGTGCGTGCCGCGTTTCCCACTTACACATAGCCAGCCTTCCAAGTCTGCAATTTGGTTCCTGCCCACATGACAAAGGCTCAGTGGGGTTTAGCCCTTGCTTTTATGAATAGCCACCTCCACCAAAAGGCAGTTTGGTTCAAAGGCCAGGAAGTTAGGAGTGAAACTGGACTTATTTGTGCGTATTCTTGCTGTTGACATAGGTTTGTTCTCACAGTCCGTGCCTGCAGCCTGCCTACCAATTTGGGATGTGTGTGGTTGACCGCCAATAATTTGTCTTGCCAGAACCTCTCATCGCTGGCCTCTGCTAATTGTGCTTATCATTATAATCAAATCAATTTTACTGAAACTTGGTAAACATTGCCTTTGACAGCATTGGGACCAACATTTTTTTAAAATATATTTTTACTCATTTCAAAGAGGAAGGGAGACAGAGAGAAACATCAATGATGAGAAACATTGATTGGCTGTCTCCAGCACACTCTCTACTGGGGATCAAGCCCACAACCTGGGCATGTGCCCTAACTGGGAATTAAACCGTGACCTCCTGGTTCATAGGTCCATCCATGCTCAACCACTGAGCCACGCCGGCTGGGCGGGACCAAATTTGGAAAAAAAAAAAAAAGGTTTTAGAAAAAAAATCTATCCATGATCTCACTGTTAATGCCACCTAAAATGGAAAATCACTTTAAATTAATGTCAGCTCAGCAGCTTCATCACCAGGCTATTGGGTTGGAGTGTTGAATTTTTAAACATCGTTTGAATTATTTGGTTGATCATAACAAAATGAGACATTTTATTAGATCATTAATAAGAATACTCATCAGAAATAAGTGCCCCTGGATAGATGCAACTCAGCCTTCTGGGGCCATTTATAACTGATGAGAGAATTGCACTTTAATAATTCACCAAGAGGCAGAGAATAAACAGAAGCAAACATTAATTTTATGGGACAGTTTCATACGGTTTATGTTTTGAAATAAAAGGGATATGACTTTTGACTCCTGCCTGAAACCAAAGCACTGAAATGGGTTCTCTGTGTTCAGCTTCTCCCGCTGGAGAAACGCACACTGAGATGCTTTTGTTCGTCAGTTGGCACTCTTTATTAAAAAGTGATTAAAACTCTGTATCCTACCATGTCCTCTGGCATATGGCTATGAAATTCTTCATGATCAAGCATTTTACTTCTCCAGAACAGGGGGCAAAAGTCCCTAAGAAAGGAAAGACCCGTTTAGGAGTGTGGATTTTCAGAACTGAGAAGGGTTCTGAGCAGGCTCCATCTCCGATGCTGAGGACAGGGGAGGCCTCATTTCCAACTGTTAAAAGACTGGAGTGGAACTGCTCTGCTGTGTTCCCAAGACTGAGAGACGCTCGGGAACTGGGAGTGCAGGACTGGAGGTGGGTGCTCCACCCCAGGAAAACGGCGGGAGGGGGAGCCAGTCTCGCCCGGGCCCTTTGGTCATGGCCCTGTGCAGTGCCCAGGGGCATGCCCCAGCCCTTGGTTTACTTGCTCTGTGATCAGGTAAGGTCTCTTCTGCCTCTGCACTTGGCATTCGTCATAATCTAAGGGGGTCCCTGTCTCCCATCCAACCAGAGGTGTGGGTCCTGGAGAGCCACCTCTCCCTGGTCTGGGAGAAAGTGATGAAGGTGGTCATGTGCTCAAAATGACTGACTTTGGGAGCCCAAAGTGACGGTGGTGATCTGCAGAGCCACCTGTACTTGAGACATTGAAGCTAGAGTAGTTCGGGGGCTGTGCATGCTCACACCCCAGTTAGTCGAGAGCCGAGAGCAGAAACCACATTTAACCTGCTTCCTACTGGTGTCTCCCCCCCACATATGACTTTGCCATTTGACAAACTTCAGACCATAGTGAGTTATGGTATTAGAAGGTGATTGGGTGTATGTGTGGCCGTGTGGAGACAAACAGACCTTCAAGAACAGAAACATAAATGTTAACCACTGTGATCATTATAGCATTGATTCCCACTGCCTATCGAGTATTACATTCATACCTTGCTTTACATGCATGGGATGTGTAATCCTGTCGCACCCTGTGAGGTGGATACTTCGATCACTCCCACTTCAGGGAAGTTGATTGTCCAAAGACTTGAGCTGGGTAATGGCCCAGCTGGGTGGTAGCACTGAAGTAGGTCTGGCTCCATTTTGTATGCTTTCTGCCACAGGACTCCTTTTCCGTGGAGAAATTGGTATGTGAAGGTGAGGCTAATTGCCCACAGGCCAGGTGGGCCCCCGAACAGGAAGTCCTAAATGGCAGTGCTGGGGGGTGACCTTAAGTGGCCATGCTGATGTGGGGTTGGGGGGTAGGAGGCTGGACCCTGTTCCAGGAAGAGTAGGCTACCTGAGTGGAGTACTTGTCATGTGCCAAACACTGTCCTAAACTTGTTATTTATTTTACTTAATTGATCTTCACAACAAGCCTATGTGGTCGGCACCATTAGTACCCCACTTGACAAATGGGAACTGAGGTGCAGAGGTGCCCGAGGACTCAAGCCAGGATTCAAATCCAGACAGTCTGGCTCCATGCTGAACCACTCCCGATGCTGCCTTTCTGGATGAGCTCATTGGTCTGCAAGGGTGGAGCCGCGGGGTTGGTAGCAGCACTGAGAAGGGTGGCTGTTGAGCTCACCCGTAACCTGGGGGTGAGGCCTACCCCCAAACATTGCCTGGCCCATATTTCATGCAGGGACCCAGAATTGTCATGGGAGAGCTTGGCACTTGGGATGCAGGGACGTTCTCTGCCACCTGTAGGCGTTTTCTCCCAAGGCCCGTGGGGATCAGGACTGTGGGAAGTCATGTGCTGTAATGAATCTGGTAGTTCAGAGAACTGTGTCAGCACTCCGGGCATGTTCCTTTTTATCACCTAACCAAAACATGGTCTGTGTTTTCCCCTTCATGCATCCCCCCAGGCTCTTCTGCCTCGCACCTGTTGGTTACTGAGCCATGCGGGTTCAGTGAGTCATCCACGCTGGCCTGGCGCATGCCGGGGAGGATGGTGGCAGGAGCCCACTGTGGCTCATAGAGTGCATGGCACTGGGAGGCTTCCTCTTCACCCCCTTGGCTAGCAGCCCTGACAGTTGAGAAGCTGGGGAAGAGGGGGTTAGGGCTGTCTCCTCTTACGGAAGTGAACCTAAAGCCATTTCTCTCCCAGCCTTCCCAGGGATTTCTCTTTTGTCTTTTAGTGGCTTGGTCTTGTGATACATACTCTCTTCTTGTGAGACATCCAGTTGAACTGTATCTCTATTTACTATGCCTCACTATTGTTAAAAGCTGTTAACAGTGAGTCCCTGTTTCCAGAAAGAGAATAGTGGATCTTATGAACAAGTAATCAGGGCTCAGATTTCCAGAACAGGGTTTTCTCTGACTGCCTTGAACTCTGAGTCTGCACTGATTCATCTAGGCTGCAGCGAGGAACACTCATTGGACCTCCTCCTGCTGCCTGGAACATTCCTGAGTCATTAGGCCAGTTCAGTAACGCAGGCCAAGACTGTTGTCTGCATTTACAGATTGTCCCGTATCTGCAAGTACCTGAAGCTACTGGCAACTGTACAGTGTTCCGTATCTGCAAGTACCTGAAGCTACTGGCAACTGTACAATGAACTTGCTTTTCCTCGAAGAGCGTGTTGTTTTGGGAATGACACGTAAGCATCTGTTTGCAGAACACAGTTTGAATCCTAAATATCTGGGGAATTCCTCTGGTTAACGGATGAGGAAAGTTTAAACCCGCCTGCCGTTTTTAGTTTGGCATTCTCGTCAGGGAGAGTTGAAAACCACTGGGTAACTTGATCTCTGGCCTTGAAATCACTGAGACGGACAGTGTTTAATGAACTGAGTGTAGTTGCAGTGGACAAGTCTGTCTTGCTGATTTTTTAGATATTTAAAAGTCGACAGTTACGTGTGTGTATATGTGTCTGCATGCAGTCCTGATCACACCGTATTTCATGGTTTTAAATATGTGAGAGAAATAAGGCACTAGAGAGGGGAAATCTCCAATACATAAATTAAGTTATAAAGAGCCATGTTTGCACGCATGTACGTTGTACGTTTTGTTCTTCATTGCATGTGTGTTTGATGTGTAAATGCTCAGGCTGTTTTCATATCCTTCTCTAAGCTCGCTGTCAGGCAGTGCGTACTGTGGACACAGCACAGGCCAGTTCAGGCCATGGGCCTGCAGGTTGTAAAAGCCAGCATCAAAACAAAGAAACAAACAAAAGACCAAGAAACCCAGTGAGACTGACCTTTTCAGTGATGCTTTTATAAATATGAACATAGTCTACACTAGACTTTGGCCTTTTACTTTATTTAAATCATTTGAAAACCCTAATTCCACTACTGCTTAGCAGTATTGACCTCGGTGAGAATGTACGTGTTTTCTAAGGTAGTGGGCGATGACTAGCATTGCCTTGATCCCCGGGCAAATACCAAGTTAGGCTCTTGGTTCTTAAGGGTATGGGTTGCCTTACGTTATTAGGCCCAGCTCATGGGTGATATCCTGTAGTGAGTCATTAGAAATGCTTCACTCCCCTGAAAGCTTTGCAAGCAAACCTGTGGCTGCGGGTAGCTTTGTGCTGTGCTCTGAGTGCTTGTTTTAATGGGACCCTGGGCAAAGGCCCTCTGGGGCTGCTCCTGCCCTACGCCCTCCAGGAGGTTCTTGGGCTGCAGTTTCACTGGCCTGCCCCTGGGCCACGCTGGGATGAGGTTTCTGTTGTGTGCACAGCACCTCCTGAACGGTTGCTCGGAACCTTGGCTCCGAGGGGCAGTTTCCACATGAACCACTCCGACTTCCTTCTGTCGGTAGCATTCATGGTTCAGGTTTTCGGGGCCAGAAGAGGGGCAGGGAAAGAAAAGATTTTTTTCCATTTTTAAAGTACCTGTGGCTATCTCCAGATTAACATTTTTGGTTTGTACTAATTATTGAGTTTATAAAGTGGCACTTCATTGTTGTGTTTGTTTGGTTTGTTTGTTTGTTTGTTTGTTTTTAAAGAACTTGGTTCAAAAGGAGTCAATACCTAACTTAAAACAACTTCAGTTTTATGGCATCTAAAGAGCTAAACAAACAAACAAAAACAGACTCGTAGATACAGAGAACAGACTGATGTTTGCCAGATGGGAACGAAGTGGGAGGGTGGGGAGAAAAAGGTGAAGGGATGAAAATGTACAAATTGGTAGTTAGAAAATAGTCACAGGGATGTAAAGTATAGCACAGGGACTATCTATACCAGGGGTCCTCAAACTACGGCCCGAGGACTACATGCAGCCCGCCGAGGACATTTATCCGGCCCGCCGGGTGCCGCTGCCTGTCCTGCTTAGCAGCTGACTCGTCCCGGGCCCGCAGTGCGCATAGGAATTTGTTCATAGTTGTTTTTTTTAAACTATAGTCCGGCCCACCAACAGTCTGAGGGACAGTGAACTGGCCCCCTGTTTATAGATTCTATACCAATAAAAGGGTAATATGCAAATTGGTCATGACGCCCTCATAGTAACAACCGAACAGCCGGCTGCGTGAGGCAACAAGGTCGGCAGGGGCGTTAGCAAAGGACGACCAAACGACTGACCAGTAGGCTGCGTGAGGCGACCAGGCTGGCAGAGGGGTTAGCAAGGGACGACCAAACGACTGATCAGCAGGCTGCATGGGGTGACCAGGCCGGCGAGGGGGCAGTGAGGGGTGATCAGGCCAACAGAGGAGGGCAGTGAGGGGTGACCAGACCAGCATGGGGGGCAGTTGGCGGCAACCAGGCTGGCGGGGGGGAAGGCAGTTGGGGGTGACCAGGCCGGCAGGGGGGCAGTGAGGGGTGATCAGGCCAACAGAGGAGGGCAGTGAGGGGTGACCAGACCAGCATGGGGGGCAGTTGGGCAACCAGGCTGGCAGGGGTGGGCAGTTAGGGGAGATCAGGCCGACAGAGGAGGGCAGTGAGGGGTTACCAGGCCAGCGGGGGGGGGAGGGGCAAGTGGCAGCAACCAGGCCAGCAGGGGGGGGCAGTTGGGGGTGACCAGGCCAGCAGGGGGGGGGGCAGTTAGGGGCGATCAGGCTGGCAGGCAGAGGCAGTTAGGGGTGATCAGGCTGGCAGGGGGCCAGTTAGGGTCAATCAGGCAGGCAGGAAGGTGAGCAGTTAGGAGCCAGCGGTCCCGGATTGTGAGAGGGATATCTGAGGTGTCCCAGATTAGAGAGGGTCCAGGCTGGGCTGAGGGGACCCCTCCACGCCCCCCCCTCCACCCCACCCCCTGTGCACGAATTTCGTGCACCAGGCCTCTAGTAGTAAATAATATTGTCATAACTATGCATGGTGTCAGGTGGGTACTAGACTTATCAGGGGCATCACTTCTCTAAAATCATATAAATGTCTAATCTCTGTGCTATTCACCTGAAACTCATATAAAATAATGTTGAATGTCAATTGTAATTGAAAAATAAAAATAACAAATTTCAGTTTTAACATAGCAGGCACACTCATGAGCTGATGACAGTCTCTCAGAAATCCACCAGTTTTCACCCTAATGTATGTTCTCCTCCTTCCACTCTGAAATGGCCTTATTTCTAGAAGGAATATTCTGATTCTCATGGTGGAGACTGGGCGAAAAAATTTAAAGTGTGGTCATGGCGGATGGCCCACCTGCGACTCCCTGCTTCTGCCTTGTGCCAGAGGCATTGGCGCGGTGTCTCATGCTCTCTGCTTTGCTTGGTCTATGTCCCAGCTGCCGTTACTTCCTGTTCGGTAGCCAGAGACCTAGGCCTGTCATCCTCCCGTTCTCCTCCTTGATCTCTTGCCCCTCTGTTAGTTGAGACCCTCACTAGCCCCATGGTCTCCATTCTTTGGGAAGTCCTGGCCTGACCCATGTTGGAGACAGGCCTGTGGGCAGCCCTGCACCTTCACTCTGTGCCAACAACTGGTACCCGCTGGTCCTAGAAGTGTCTCTGGAACTGCCATTTGACTGAGGCTTCTCCTTCAGACAAAGCTCAGATCTTCCTGTGCTCGTTAGGAGCAGACTTCTGAGTTGCAGTCCTAACCGGTGGCTGCAGGAGGTGGCTGGGGCCACCCTGGGATGGAAGAAACAGAAACAGAGGGAGGAAAGCAGGGCAGCTCCAATGAGTCAGGGCTGTTTGGTAAGAGGCCTCAGGGCAGCCTGGCATGGGAAGTGATTCTTCGAGCTGCCTCTCGCAGTCACTTCTGATGATCTCGTTGACTCAACAGGGGTTTCCTTACTTCCCCGCGCTTCCATCCATTAACCCCAAAGTAAATATATTAGGAGAGCAAAACCTTTATTGCAGCAGTGACCTATACGCGTGCTTCTGAGATAGTTGCCAGGCTTTAATGTGTGTCACGGGATGTTTATTTCTGTTTGATTTCAAAGACCTCTGTGCCATGTACATGGTAGGGGATGGTGAAGTTGAATCTAACCTGACACCAAGAGAGGCAGGATGGGTGGCAGGCACTCGGACTCTGCCGGGAGCCGCAGCCCGCAGAAGAGGTGGGTTGCGCTGTGACCCTGAAATCTCAGCACTGGCCCCAGAGCGTTGGTTTCTCGCCCACACTGCGTGTCTGTGCATCAGGGTCTGCAGTGCCTCTGCTTCGTGCTGCCGGGCCCCGGCCGATGGAGAAGGCTCTGTCTGGGATTTTTCTGATCTCATGGGAGAGGGAAGAGAGCTGGACAGCAAAGCCCCAGCTCCGGACTCTTCTGCTCAGAAGCGGCCGATTGGCTGAAGCAGGGCCCGTGGTCAGGCCTGACGTCAATGGGCTGGGAAAATGTAACCTCCTCCAAGGAGGCACGGAGAGTATTTGAAATAATAACCCAGTCTTCCACAGGGGCTTTTCCAGAAGCTTCCAGTACGGAAGGGCCTCTGGTTCTAGTTGATTCTTGGGTTTTCGGGTGTTTTATGGATTTGTGAGAGAGACTCAAATAACAGGTGGCATAATCCTCTCCATTTATCATGTTTGGGCTCTTAAGCTGTTGGAAGGGAACCTGGTGGCACTGATCTTGTGAACAAGCAGTTATTCTTTCTGCCTCAGCACAGAGGGCCTGGAGGCCTGCAGTTGCTGTGGGGAAGACCGTGGTGCTCCCAGCCGTGGAGCTGCCCAGCTGTCCTCTTCCATGGGCTGGAAGCCCATCTTCCGCGGGTTGTTTATGCTCGGAGAGGAGTCACTTAAGCAGAGGGCATGACTTGTGTATCTTGATTTTTATATATAAGTTCTTTGTTTTCCACTCTTTGATACTTTTCTCTATTAAAACTCTGTACTTTCTTACTAATCCTGAAAAGACTAATGAAGCTCACTTTAAGATGTATATTTTGCCTGATATCACAGAATTCATTATGAATGTGAAATATACATTTTGTTTAAAAGTATATAAAACAATGACATTAAAAGGCAACTCTTTGAGTTCTTATTCCATCTAAATAAACAATAAAACCTTTGACCGCATAGTATGTACAGGGCATCGGCATATCGCCCCTGGCTTATAGGATCTGAGCCAAATCAAACTTTAGCACCTACCGGGAGAGTTGGGTTTTCGGTCTCTCCAGTCTAATGAAGCAGTAGGGCACATAAAGATAGACTAGCCTCTTAATGACTTTTAGATGACATTTGTAGAAGGGAAAAGGTTAGTTTTTAGAAATTAGGACCAGACAGGTGGACGGACCTGCTCTCTGGATGCCAATGCCTCCGGATGGAAATGACCCCTTTTGAAAAGGTGCTCAGAGCGTGATTGCCTGGGTAAGGCGGAGTCGGAATGGGCACCTGGAAGGAAATATGACTGGCCTGGGACAGTGATTTAACAAACTTGACAGTGAGTAGGAGCTCAGTGGGAGCTCCGGGCCGAGAAAAAAAAAAAGCGGCTAGTTCAGGTGGTTTGAAGAATTAGGACCTAGCTGCCCGGAGAAGCCGCGCAGCAGCAGAAACCACCCAGGGGTGCAAGGGAGAGAGGAGCGTGGAGGGGAGCCACGCCGGGGTGAGGGAATCACCAGAATACCTGAAATCAAGCAGCCCACGTGGTAAACTCCTGACCTTTGGGGTGGCCTAGGCCACTGGTCATGCACTGAGTGGCCAGCCCAACTCGAGGAGGTGGGAGTTCAAGAGAAGTCAAGCCATGTGGCCAAACTTGATGTTTTCTGAGGCAAAGTCCAAGACCTTCAGGTGGAATGGAGATAAAGAATGTTGACAGTAAATGTACTCCCCGTCTTAACAACTGGGGTAGGGGTGGGGATTTTGCCATTTTGCAGAATAGAGATTACAGGAAACGAAAGCTGACTTTGGTCTGTGATTGGGAGAAGCTGCTGGGACCCACAAGCCGGTCAAGGTCTGTCCCCTCTGACAAGTCAGATCCCGCATCCCGCCAGCCTGCCAGCCTGCCAGCCTGGACACAAGGATTAGCACAGACCTTAAAATTTCTCAGAAAATCAACAGAAGGTTTGCTTAATTTAGTAAATACTGTGAATGTCCATCCAGGTGAGACTGTATGACTTGCCTCTTTAGAACATCCCTTTTTTAAACGTAAAGGTTTTAGAAATCTGTTTTAAGTTGCACCTGCAAATGTAAAAACTGCTCTCGGCTGGAAGCTGCCAGAGCAGGGTTCTCACTCGACTTCGGACACTGCTTTGCCCTGGGGGCTGGCTGTGCCTTGAGGGGTGGTAGGTAGCAACCTCGGCCTCTCCCACCAAATTCCAGTAGCCCCATCCCCTTCTACCCCCAAGGTGTGGCAACCAAAGATGTCTTCAGACTTTGCCAGATGCCCCCTGCGAGGGGAGCAGAGGCCAAGCTGCCCCTGGTTGAGAACCACAGCGTGAGTTTTCCCTGGAGTGTCTGGAGGAAAGGGATTTATCGAGACCCTGGGATGGAGGTTGGCAATAAACAAGAAGTGTTGAGTGTGTTGAGCCGGTAACTCAGGGAACTAGATAATTATTAGTGCATTAGGACCCTCTTCTTGAATAAAGTCAAAATGTGTGCATTTCCATAGCGTGTATTGTAGGGGGTGCACAGGGCAGATGGGAGTTTTTAAAACCGCCTTTGGTAGCTGTATTTTTTTTTCTAAAGTCATGCAATGTGCTAAGCCTTGTGTCTCAGCTCTGTCCCTACAGTTCCAAAGCTTCTTTTGTGCTCGGAAAGAGAAGGTCCTGAGTGTGTGGGCAGCCTCTCCATGCCCTGCGAGCATTATTGGGCAACACATGAGCCAGGGGGACAGCTGGTTTCCCTGCATAATCGCTGGTCCCTGGGACTTGTGTGGCTGGAGAGCTGTGCTGAGGACAGGTGGTTGGCTCTGTCCTGATGGGCTGGCCACACTTCCTGCCTCTTCTCTTCCGTCTCTCCCTCCCCCGTACCAAGCGCAGGCCAACCTCAGGGCTCCCTAAGCTTCCTTCCTCCTGATGCTGAGACATCGCTGCCAGGACTCTCCTGGGGGCTTGTAAAAAATGCAGGTTTTGGCAACACCTCCAGGAAGTTTGATTCAGTGTGTGTTGGGGAGGGGGAACAAGAATGTATGGTTTTTTGAGCAGGTGACCTAGGCCCCCAGGAGGAGGCGGGTGGTCCGGGACCACACTGGAAGCAGCAGCACTCTAGCGGCTCTCCATCATGCAGAGGTGAAAGCATACTTCTCCCCTCCAGCCCCGAGATGACACGGGATGTCCAAGGAGATGAAGATCATGAAAACAGGTATCAGCCAAGAAACTGCCAGTGAGGGAGGAGCAACATACTGATTGTTTGGACCACATGGTCCGTGTAGCAAAGTTTTCATTATAATAGGCATTGTCTCTCCGCCCTGGGTCTGCCACTTTTTGGGCTCAGTAGCCTGAAGAAAAAGAGAGAAAAAGATTAAAAACCAAACAAAACTGAAAACACTTTAAAATCTTTAAAAAAAAAAAGGAAGAAAGGAAGAAAGGAAGAAAGGAAGAAAGGAAGAAAGGAAGAAAGGAAGGAAGAAAGAAAGAAAGGAAGGAAGGAAGGAAGGAAGGAAGAAAGAAAGAAAGAAAGAAAGAAAGAAAGAAAGAAAGAAAGAAAGAAAGAAAGAGCGAATCCTCCTCTGGGAAGTCACCTTTGCAGCTTCAGGCCTGCCCACCGCACCTGGGGGTCCCGTCTGTGGGTCCTGTGGGTGGTGAGCTGCCATGTCCACGTGCCCCCCACCTCCCCTCCCCCCCAACACAAACAAATATTTTGCATCCCTCTTCCTGGCGGCTGTAACCTTAAACCCTTTAACCACCAGGAGCCCAAGGCCTATATTTAAAGAGAAACCTGTATCCCAGAGGCCGCGTGGGCACCATTTTTTTGGCTCTTTAAGAATTTTTGTAATTTGGAGGGAAGGCCCCGTTTTAATAAATTTATTTTGGAAATTTGGAGCTTCAGACCAGGACAGCTGAAAGCTACAAACTCCTGGGGAGGGCCATGATGTTTCTGAGAGCCTCTTGTCTGCGGCCCTGCCGTCTCCTGGGTGCCTCCTGCTTCTGAGCTGCGGCAGCTCTGCCACCTGTGAGCCAGCTGCGCAACCCTGCTCCGGGAAGAGCCCCTTTTGTCCTGTGTGGTCCCTATAAAAAGTCCTGTCAGGGCTTGGGGTGGTGGGGCAGGGAGATGGACGCTGCTACCAGCAGCTCCCCCACGGCCTCCCTGTGCATGGGTGACCTGCACGCGGACGTCACTGAGGGAGGCTGTCACCTGTGCGCGGACGTCACCGAGGCCAGGCCGTGTGAAGGGTTCAGCCCTGCAGGCCTGCACTGCCATGCGGGTCTGCCGCGATATGATCACCCGCTCCCTGGGCTGGGCCTAGGTCAGTTTCCAGCAGCCGGCTGAGGCTGAGTGGGCCTTGGAGACTGAACTTTGATGTAATTAAGGGAAAGCCAATCCGCATCCTGTGGGCTCAGAGGGGTCCCTGTTTGAGAAAATCTGGTGTGGGAACCGTCTTCATCAAGAACCTGGATAAATCTATAGGTAACGAGGCATGTGATGATACTTTTTCTGTTTTGGGGAACATTCTGCCCTGCAAGGTGGGTTGTGATGAGAACAGTTCTAAGGGTTATGCCTTTGTTCACTTCAAGACCCGAGAGGCTGCAGACAAGGCCATACCGCCTCTGCAGGCACCCCAGCCTGCGGTCCATGTGCAGGGGCAGGAGCCCTGACCGCCTCCATGCTGGCCGCAGCACCCCCGCCAGGAACAGAAGCAGGTGCTGGGAGACGGTTTGTTTCCACGCATCCAAAGCATGCATGCGAACCTGGCTGGAGAGACTACGGGAACGCGTCTAGAGATGGACGTCTCTGAGTGCCGCACATGCTGAAGTCCCTGAGTCTCCGCTCCGGGTGGATGAAGCTGTGGCGGGTCTTCAGGCTCATCATGCCAAGCAAGAAGCTGTCCAGAAGGTGGGCACTGTTGCTGCTGCTACCTCTTAGGCCAAAGTACCCCTCATGGAATTCAGCTCAAGGTCTGAAGACTTCCTAGCTTGTCCTGTGGACCTCAATACCAAGAACCACAGACTGCAAATTTAATAGGTCATTTTGTATCAAAGGTCAATTATGAAGCACCTAGGATTTTTCAATTTAAAGAATATAGTCTCTGGGTTCTGCTATGGTCCAGTGTTAACTTTTTTCCCCCCCTATTGTGGGTTTTGATTCCTTCCCCCTCCCCCCGAAATTGGTTTTATTTAATGTACCCAAGTCTTCAGTCTCTTAATAAAGAAAAAAAATCTCCATAAAAAGAAGAATAGGAGTTAACATTTTTGAGTACTCACTGAACCACAAATACTTGAAGCTAATCACGTGACAATGATTGATACTAGCTAAGATATGTCGAGCACAATGAACTGGAAGCCTTGCTGATAATTTTACATACACTTTCTCTTCATCCCCATGGTGGTCTCATAAAGAGGATGCTGTTACCCTTACTTTGCAGATGAGGAAACTGAGGCTGGCAGAGGTTAAACATAAAAGACACAGCTGTTTAGTGGCAAAGTGCAGATTTTATCCCAGGCCTGTTTACAGAGCTCTTAAAACACTGCCACCCCCCCTCACACTGCTCAGTGCCCTTTCCCACTGCCGAATGCCCCCTCCACAGGGCGGAGCGGTGGGCAGAGAGCGAGGCAGGAGAGAAGCGTTGGCAGCCCAGGTTGGTCCTTTTTTTTTTTTTGTATTTTTTTAAAGATATTTTTCTTGATTTCAGAGAATAAGGGAGAGGGAGAGAGAGATAGAAACATCAATGATGAGAATCATTGATCGGCTGCCTCCTGCACACCCTACACTGGGGATTGAGCCCACAACCCGCGCACGTGCCCGGACCAGGAATTGAACCATGACCTCTTGGTTCAAGGGTCGACACTCATCCACTGAGCCACACCAGCCGGGCCCAGGTTGCTCCTTTTTTAAAGGAAGGCTCTGCAGTTAGAGGAAGGATGGCCCTTCCTTCTGGTCACACAGATCTTTCCTCATCGAGATGAGCTGCGCTCTCCTGGGAACGGCGGCCGCTTGAAAGTTGTAGCGCAAGCGCCCCCCCCCCGCCCCCGCCCTCGATCTGCAGATCTTTCTGTGTTTTTATAAGTTACACAGAAAATGTGGTTCCATTTCAAAGAAGCACAGCAAACCTTTCTTAGAAATGAAAGTCCTGTGGAAAAGGATCTTCTGGGATGGCATCTCTCAGGACAGGGCTTCTCAACCGAGGCATCGGAATCCACCCAAGGAGCCTTCAAAACGCAGAATCCTGCCCAGGTCTGCCTTCTACCATTTCCTCACAGTAATTCGGATTCTTTAGGACCAGAGAGGACCTTTGCATGTTCTCTCTAGATAGACAGACAGAGAGATACACACACATGTATATGTATGCATTTGTAAAATTATTCTGATTCGCAAGTGTAGCCCCAGTCATTTTCCTCCCAGATATGACACAATAGGAATTATACATCATCACCTGCCAAGGATTCCCCCCCAAATATTGAAGCCTGAATCTAAACTAGCCTTTAGATTTAACCTCCAGTTTCTATAAAACAGGATAGAGAGCAATTTTAAATGGCCTTGTGAGGAAATAGACAAATCTAGACTGCTGGGTATTCTGTAAGACAGCTGGCTTGGTAGCTTCAAAAAAGTCAGTATCAGGGGAACATGGGCAGGGAGGGGTATATTAGTGTTGGAAGGACTATTTTTGACTAAAAGAAACTAAAGACACATAACTAAATGCAGTGCATGAGCTTTGATTGAGTCATGGTTTTAAGAAAACAGCTATTAAAATGGGGCAGAGTAGAGAAATTTGAATGTGAACTATGCTTTGAATATAAGGGGTTATTGTTAGTTTTCTTGGGCGTGTTAATTTTATTGTGGTTACGTAGGAGAATGTCCTTATTTTTAGGAGGTGTATGCTAAAGTACTTAGAGGTGAAGTGTCAAGACATCTGCAACTCATTTTCACACAGTCCAGAAAAGAAATGTCTGTTTGTGAGTGCTGGTGAGTGTGTATACCACAGTGACAGAAATGTCTGTGTGAGTGCTGGTGAGTGTGTATACCACAGTGACAGAAATGTCTGTGTGTGAGTGCTGGTGAGTGTGTATACCACAGTGACAGAGCAAGCGTGGCAAAATGCTAACACCAGTTTGGGTGTTCATTGTTCTTTTTAGCTTATGTCTGTGTTGCAAATTTTCATAATAAACTTGAAAACCAGACCCAGGTGAGCAAGCAAGGTTGTGTTCTTCAGAACCGTGTCTGCCGTGGCCTCGTTGGTGGGCCTGGCTGCCGCTGCAAGGTGGACAGTGTGGTTTCTGGGGCAGCTTTGCTTGCAGTGCATTCAGGCTGCCTCTGCCTTCCTAGGTGGATGGGAGCATGGCTCCTGGTGTCTTTAGGGAGCCTCCTAGCCAGGTGGCACTGGTGGCTCTCTTCACACGCACTTCTTCCCTTCTCACTGACGGCGAAGCTGCCCGAGATAGGATCCATGATGCACATTACAGACTGGGTCTGGCTCTGCCAGAGCAGCACCTTCACCCTTCAGGGCTCTGTGGAGAACACAGGTATAATTGACCGCACGGACCAACCATTTATCAACTCCTCCATTCTCTGTTTTCTGACTATACTACTACTCTAGGTTTCTGCAGAATTCTCATTTGTTTGGTGTTTTTCTTTATTACTTGCTAAGAGCTTTACTCAGCGGATCGTTATGACAATCATAGCATCATTTTCTGAACGTCAAAGGGCCGTCCATTTACCCTTAACCATCAGTGATGTGATAGCAAAGTCAGGTGTCCTGGAGGGGAATGGATGGGGTAGCCCGGGGATAGACTTTTATAGGGAATGTCAGTGAGAGCCTGGTTTGATTAAGTGAGTTTTGAAGAAGCAGGAAGTGCATTGAGTAGCAGTGGATTCCATGCTAAGACTTTCTGTGCCCGAATCCCTGTGGTTAACAAGGGTCTACTTTCCCTTTGATACGGATGCTGTGTCAGCAGGCATCCCTGCACGTGGGACACAGCCCGAGTGGGACACTTTCCAGAACACAGGCCACTCTGGAGCCCTTGCTGTGCTGTTTCCGGGTTTTCCCTTGTTCCTCCAACCTGAGGACTTTTCTTGGATGCTCCGTTTTTGTCAGCCCTGCTATCCTGGCTATTTCTGTTATAGCAGTAATTAGCAAACTAGCTGGGGAGAACAAACAAGAATAAAGGCCTCACTCCAGCCACTCAGACGTGGATGTAAGAATTTGGTGCAGTGGATTGTTTTAGCACAAAAGGACAGGGAACTATCTAGTCTAAACTTAAGTACATAGGTCCCTAAATAATCCTGCCTTAAGTTTGGCATGGACCATTTTGCTAAGCCGGTGAGTGCCATCTTCCCTTCTGAAGTTTCACATCCTTTCTCGTCAGAAGTCGCAACCTAATTGCATTCCTGACTTTAAGCAGAGCTCGCTGGCCAAGACAGTGGACACTTGGCATATTAATTAGCATCTACGTCACCTAAGAGGTAGTAGCAGAGTCCCGAGGTTCTGCCAGAGGACAAATATGTAGAAGTTTATATTCACTGAGCAATTGCCATTAAACAGAAGAGGGGCAGGGATGGAAATCGGCTGGCATAACGGTAAATTGGGGTTCTAATCAAATTGGAAGACTTGTAGAAGCCTCATTTTCTCCTAACAGGCTGGGTTCCACCTGTTGGCTCCAAGTGTTCATGAGTGTGGTGGGTGGGTGGAGGGGACTCTGGGGAGTCGTGGGCTTGTTTTCTTGTTCTCATCCAGAATGGCCAGTTCATTATAAACAGTCTCCAAGGCTCTGTTGTATTAAGTTTTCTTCAAAGGTGTTTCTATTTGGGGATATTTGGGGATGGGGACTCTAGAATGAGTGAGTAGGAGTAGGTTATACTTCTGGCCTGATGCTAATTGATTTTCCACAGTGGAATTTTGCAGCTGGGGTAGGCAGTGGGGAAACAGAAAGTCAGACCAGGGCCCCGCCCTGAAAGCCCACCAGGGAAGTTTAGCCACCAGTGACCTCATTCATCTCTAAATAGCCTGTGCTTAATCTTTCTCTGTGTGCCGTGGCCAAGCACTGTTACCTGCTGAGCAACTCCTTCAGTTACACTGTTGTCTGACCAGTGTCATCCACGTTAGGGGAAAAGCTCCTGAGGAAAAGGAGTTGGTATTTATTGAGCACTTACTATGCCATGCACTGAGCAAGGTGCTTTAACAGGTTCCTGTTTACTCCTCACAGTGTCATGAGGCAGGGTTCTCTGACTGTCCCCATCTGGCAGATGAGGAAGCTGAGTATGGTCAGTCAGTGGTGCAACTGACTTGGGAACCCAGACCTGGTGGATTCTGAAACTCAGGCCGTTGAACACACGACCCAGAACAGTCTCATCACACACACACACACACACACACACACACACACACACACGCACGCACACACACACACTGACAATCATTCAGTGCCTATGTTTCTAGTATTGCGCTAATCCCCTAAAATAGTACGTTGCATAACTACAGTGGCGTGAGGACTTTCAAATGCATTGTGCTTTGTGAGATAAGTAGTCACCCCTCACCAGACGTCAGCCGGCATGATGCAGAAACTTCCGCACTGGGCTTTCCTATTTCCCCACTTCCCTCCATCTTCCCTAACTCCCTGCCCTACCAGCTGCCAACATGCCATGGGGCTTTGTAGTTCTTATGCAGTTGACATGACCTGGGTTAATAAGATCTAATCGTTCAGAGCAGAGCCATGCACCCAGATGTCAGATGTGAGCTGTGCAGTGCTTCCTGACCTTGGAGAAGGGGCAGAAAACGGGGCTGCCAATGAGCACTGTGGCCCCTGTCAGGGTTCAGGCTCCTCTGAAGGAGGGCTGAGCTGTTGGAGCAAAGCCCTCTGGTAATGAAGCCATTTGTCCTTGGGAAGAGAATGAGTCCTTGTGAGATCAGAAACAATGGGCATGCTGAGTTCCAGACCTGGGGTGAGTGGACGCTCAGGCAGAGGCGCATGTGATAAATTGGGGCAGTTCATTCTTTACAGGCAAGTTTCTGTTGTCAACAAATCCACTCAGTGGGAAAGACAGTCAATAGTCATTTTTAAATCATTTCTCCAAGTTAATAAGTCATGATAAGTCATGAAGTCTTGAGTTTCTTTTCTTCTTGCATTTTAATTAGTATAGTTTATTTTATCTAAAAATGACCCTCTGAGAAAATGGGTGAAAAGACAGTTTGTGTAGCAATGTGTTATTTTTTTTATGGCTTTATTTCCTTTTATTCTCTTTTACCCATGAAGCAAATACTCGTATGTCTCTGTTGGTAATTTGATTCCCAGGCAATAAAATTAGGTGTTGCTGCTCTCTACTGTTAAGCAAAAACTTTTGGTGCACGTTTTTCAAACTTAGCTGCTCTCGTATCAAAACAGCAGGCAAAGAGACCCGTGAACTTTAAAAAGCGCAGCCCGTCTGTTGAAGGTTCACTGCCAGTATGTCTAGATCTATCTGGATACCTGGGCTGTTTTGACTTTTTCAAAAAAGATGATGGAGCGGGCGCCCTGGGGCGGGTGGAGGGGCTGGCAGGGCCTCTTGCCTTTGTCACGCTGCCTGGCGATAAGGGAACCACCAGTTAGTTCGGAGAGTTTGGGAAGGAAACAAAGACCACAAACTCAGAAGGGCCGCGTGCTGGCTGGGGACCGGACCCGCTCCACAAGGTTCTGTGGGGACCTGGTGGCGGCCGGGGCGGGAGGGTCTGGGGTGGGAGTGGAAGACTGCGGGAAGGTCAGCAGCGCAGGGAGTCGGGGCGGTGCAGAGCTGCCAGCGCTCACACTTGGGTTTGGGGACCGGCGGGCAAGTTTGCCGCTGCAGGGGCGGGGCCTGGCGCTGCTGACCGCCTCCTACTCTTCTCCCTTAGGTGAGGCTGCTGAGCTCGGAGCCCGACATGGCAGCATGACAGCCGAGGACCGGCGCCAGGATCCAGGAGAAAGGAACCCTGGGCTGTGGGAGTGAGTCCCCCCAGCAGCGACTTCCTGCTGAGGCCGCCCGAGCCTCCTCCTCCACCGGCTTTTTATTAACTCCGTGGACTCCTGCCTCTTTCCGCCTTGAACAGCAATATGTGTCATGTCATTGTCACCTGTCGCTCGATGCTCTGGACCCTCCTGAGTATTGTGGTGGCATTTGCAGAGCTCATCGCCTTCATGAGCGCAGACTGGCTGATTGGGAAAGCCAAGACCCGCGGCGGCACCGATCCCGAGGAGCAGGGCGGCCCCTCAGAGCCTCACCACCCGACCCTGGGCATCTACGCCCGCTGCATCCGCAACCCCGGGGTGCAGCACGTCCCGCGGGAGACGCTGTGCGGGCCCTACGCTGAGAACTTCGGGGAGATCGCCAGCGGCTTCTGGCAGGCCACTGCCATCTTCTTAGCCGTGGGCATCTTCATCCTCTGCATGGTGGCCCTGGTGTCTGTCTTCACCATGTGTGTGCAGAGCATCATGAAGAAAAGTATTTTCAACGTTTGCGGGCTGTTGCAAGGAATTGCAGGTAAGTGTGGGAGGCGGGAAGGGGCCTGGGAACAGGAGGGGCTCTGCGTGCACGGCGCACACACTTGCTTTCTCACTTACTGCGGGTTTTGAAGACCCTCTTCTGTCTGGTCAGGTTGACTTTGCAAAAGTCTGTTCTCAGCACCATGCGCGCGCTCTGCCCTGGCCATCCCTTTCCCGGTTTTACTCCCCTCTTTGAGGGAAGTGTCTGTTCCTCTGCTCTCATGTTCCTGTTCATTGCTATTTCCTTGGGTTCTAAGTTGTTGGATCTTGTTGAAGAAACTACAACTCTGCTTTCCCCATTAAATTAAAAGCATGTTTTCTACATAGTGCATCCACTGGGGAGTTAGGTCCCACCTGCAGCAAGCACTCTGTGCTGAGAAGGAATGTGAGTGTGGGGTGTCCATTCAGGGAGGGGAGCTGGGAGCTGGTTGCCACCACTGTCAGCCCAACCCCCATGATGTCAGCTTTGGTAGGGGAAGCAGCAAGCTGGGAAGGAATTAGTATCAGCTGCTCTGAGTTTCATGTGCTGGTGTAAATTGTCTGTCTCCTGGAGCCTGGCGAATGTTCTGTGCGGATCAGAAAATATAAACTAAATCCCACTTTCTGGGGCTTTCTCACTGACGAGCTGGTTAGAAATCGGTGGAGAGAAAAGTATAAGCTCCTTACAGTGATTGAGAGGGGAGGCTGTGAACTGCAAGAAACTTCCAAGGCCACCAGCGAAATCTTTTGTGGACTTTGCCACGTGGCTTTGAAAGGTGGATCCTGAACCAAGAGGGGAGGGAATCAGTTTGTCTGGGCTCAAGGGACTTGTTCTAGATGGCAGAAACACATGCGTGCATGCGGGGCAGAGTGAAGACATCCTCAAGGAAGCAGAGGGATAGACTTGCTTTGATTTTCAGAAAAGAAATGAACATTTCAACAATCATAACCAAGCTGTTTATTAATCTGAACTCTAACAGGAGAAATAGCAATCCACCTACAACCCTAACTGAAGGGCACATGACTCATCCCTCAGCAAATTCTAAAGTGTGCGCACAGAACTCCTTGACAGTGAAGATAAGCGCTGGACCTGGTGTCCAGGCCTGGAAAGAAACAGCCTAAATGAATTCCCTCTAGTCTGCCTTTATAGCAAACTCTTGAGCTCAGCAGGCTGGCTTCCAAGTAAACAGATCAAACACAGGTTTTCCCCAAAAAAACAGCTGATAAGATAATGTTTTCCTTCTTCAAATCTTAGGGGGGAGTGTGTGTGTGTGTGTGTGTGTGTGTGTGTGTGTGTGTGTGTTAATGGGCCCATAAATGTACCACCTCTCTGTGTTCCTCTTCTGAAAAATAGGGAGTTTGGAAAATATGACATTACCTTAGTTTTTTTTTTTTCTTAGACTTTTGATTGCAGCTTTGGTTAGGGGAAGAAGAAACTTAGTCCTCTTTTTTTATTCACTTATGAAATTTGAAGTTTATCTTTATTCCCTTTACACAGGGCATCAAGGATTTGTGTTTATATTCATGTGTATATATTCAAGCTTTTGTTAAGAAGTATTACCAAAGCTTTTAGGAAGTCAGTGTGAACATGCAGATGAAGGGAAGCCAGCACACAATTTACTAGTCCTATTGAAGAGTTCTGGTTGACCAGAGGCAATTTTCCACGCATTTACAGTGAGCTTTATCGATATGTTGGTATGCAGGTGAAATGGTTTGTCATCCCTAGGAATGTTTTTCATCCTGAGAAACAGTATCTTCTCGCAAATTAGTGGCCATTTACAGTAAGGGCTGGGACTTCCTGGGCTATACCACCATACCTGTTTTTACAGTCATGCAGAAACAACTTCAGATACCCTTCAGTCTTAAAGACTATTTGCATGCAGTTTTTAATACAGTTTAGTCCATTGAATTCAGTCTCTAAGAAAGTGGACTAGTCCAACAAATTTTTTGGTGCTCTTGTTGGCTATTTCACATAAATGGCAAGAACATTCATTCATTTTGGCACAAAGATTAGTACATATCTTCGGTATTATTCACACACTCCAATGAGCTATTTCTGACCTCCCTCTCTCTATCTATCTATCTCTTTCTCTTTCTCTCTCTCTGACTGTGTGTATCAGGCCTCTGGGAAGAAGGATTGAAGAGAAGAAAGTAGCAGCATATCCCCCGTGCAAGTCTGTTGGTCACAGGTCTCCAAAGTTTAGATTTCCTAAAAGAAATCTTAACTTTCTCCCAACCCCCATCACTTATGTTCCCCCTGCATACACACAGGATCTTAAGTCTGAAATTACTAAAAATTTTAAATTGGCAGGAGGCAGAGATTCCTGTATAGTCAGACTATCTCTCAAGGGCCCACTGATCTAAGACTAAGCACTGAAATACAGGGAAAGCTGTTGCTTTTCTCCTTCCACGTGAGCAGCATCCCTCTAAGAAATCACGGGAAAGGACTAGTCCGCCGACTCCCTCGTGTTGGGGTTGGGTGAGAGGCATCTGTAAGGGATGCTCAGTGGGCTTCTCCCCTCAGGGAGGTCTACACCAGGCAGTTAAGCCAACATAAATGACAGCCATGGTCCTTGGATCTATGGCTGAGAAAGTGTGTCGGGAGCAGCTGACTTGCTTTCTCTCCTCTTGGCCAATTTGTAACAGCATGTGGTCAGCCCCAGCCTCAGCCAAGCACTTGTAGCAGCTGTGAGCATCAGTCTTCTCTCCTCTTGCCCACTTTTTCTCAGCCCTGCCTGGATCTATTTGACAACAAAACAAATGGTGAGGAAGGAGGCTGTTGCCAGCATAACTCTTTGGAAATACATTCAGACTATTTATTCTTGCACCTTTCATTTTGGCAACAATGGCAATTTTGTAAAATGCAATTGGATGAGTAATTACAAGATATGTAAGAATATTCCTTTATTATACCTAATTTTAAAGACTAGGCCACAGGTGTTATAGCCTTCATTATCTATAAAAAACATAACATAAATAATCTTGATATTTTTACTTTAGAAGCTGTGTGAAAGAACCTGCTACTTCAGTGGAAATCTCAAGATCTGGGTTACTTATAAAATAATAATAAAATACCACTCTTCACTGTTAAGTTAACCCAGATAGCCGGATTTACCTTCAAGGCCCATTATGTGGGCACCCAGCTGACACTTCCTAAGTACTTGTGCATAAATGCCCTTGGTGTTCCATACTCACTCTTAGTAGCAATTAAAAATCTAAGCCTCATATGGTCCTGGATCAGTCCTGGATCACCTTAAAGTGGCTGTGACATGTTGCCCAATTGACCTCACTTCTCTAAGCCTCAGTTTTCTCACCTGTAAAATGGGTATAATGTTTTGAGAATTAAATTAGATAATATATGAGAAAGGCTTAAATACAGGGCTTGGCACATAATAATAAGTGGTAGATATATATGATTATTAAATTTAAAGTATTTCTGTTTTCTTGGCAGGTTTTAGTATATTTTTTATGTTTCCTAGAATTGCTTCATTATAAGGAATAGGGGTGTCTTTATACTAAGCCTTTATAATTGACCTTGCTCTGTTGAAATCAACCACTTTATAGTGCTCTTCTCTGGCCCCTTAAAAGCCTGCCTGAGTAAGGGCTGAAGAGTACAGAGCAGTCTTCTGACTTCGGGTGTCCTCAGAGCATTTTTTTTTTTTTTTTAAGCAGAAGATAGCAGTTGAATTGAGAGGGAAGCAAAGAACCTCTTTCTCTCCTCTTCCCCTTGACATACACATTCTCCATTCCTTTCCTTTCTGGAGCAGCGTCTAGCAGCTGAGTCTTGATTGCAGGTGGCTTCTCAGGCTTCCCTCGCAGAATAAATCACAGACTGATTGGTCTTCTTTGGTGAGGACTTGTCCAGGACTTGGCAGAGCCAGAAACACACATCGGCTCATAGCCCTCTGGGATTCATTACAAAAGCTGGGTAATCGCCCAGCAGGGTGATTTGCCAGCTGTCTTCTTTAGGTTGTGACCTGGATGTAATCCATAGTGAAACCATAGAATGCCAAGATCCAGGTTTTCCATGACAGCATCAAGCAGTTTGTTTTTGGAAATGCATGAAGGGCTGTCTTGAAATCCATGGAATCCCCAGTGACTCAGGTTTGGGACAGAAGCCATTAAAATGAGCTCAGGATTTGGCTCACTTGTGCTGGCTTGGCCTATTCCACTGGGGTTGCCATGAGGGTTGAACTAGCTCATGAGATGCCGGGCCTGGCTGCCTGCTGTCTTCTGTCTCCCCTCCTAGGCCTATTTGCTTCTTTGTGTCTGGTTGGCTCTCACGCTCTCTACTCCCTGTAGCCCTCTATCTGTCTACAATGGTCTCAGTCCAGCAGGATTGCTTCACAAGCTGCTCCACCAGTCTGACCAGATAGATTGCTGGGGGGCTGAACTCTGCCTCTGCTGGGCTGGGGTAGAGGGTGTGCTCATGGGAACTGCTCCCGGCTATGGCGGCTCAGGACTTGGTGTGTGCAGACTCAGCTTTATTGCAAGTGAGCAATAATTGAGGATGAAGGAGGACATTATGAAAAGGGGAAAGGGAAAGGAATAAAAGGGTAAGAATCAGAAGAGTGGAGAGTTTTGCCTTTGCTGCTTGTGGAACTGCTTTGTCATAAATGGGAATGTATGTGGAAGTATGGACATAAGCATATAAAATATACCTGATCATTATCCAGGACTTGATATTCTAATTGTCATTTTTCACAGGGTAAACCACAGCTCAACCTGGTCCCAGCAACCATTTTGATTTATCCCATGCCCTACCCATTCACTCCCGGGCCAAAAAGATCAGATCAGGCAGGCACTATGGAAGGGAGAGAGATAAGAAGAGGGGCTTAAAAAGCAGCCAGAAAGAGGAAGAGATTCCTGACTTTCACAGGGACCTTGCCCCATAAATTATACCTGAAAAGTCCGCCTGGCTTTCTCTGAGAAGGTAGTGAGACCTTGGTTGCCCAACTTCAAAATATCCTCAAAGGAAATGTGTGAGGAAAGTATAGGGAGCATCCCCTGGTTTTCCTTCTGAGAAAAAGGCACTGGAAGCTTCTGACCATCAAAACGAGGCTCTTGATTTCTGGCTCTCCAGACAGATAACACCTACGCCAGAAATCAGTTCTAATAGTTCTATGTCTAAATCAGTGTAAGAATGCACTGATTATGGCACATTTATTAATTCATCAACCTTTAGTAATTCCTTGGTAAAAACTAAAGAATGCAGAACTGCTGTAAGGCAGCCAGAATTAAATTTTAACTCAAGGAGTTTCTATGGGATGCCTACTAAGTGCAAAGACCTGTAGACTCAGGTCTACAATTTTTTGAGCTTCCACTCCCAAGCCTGTATTAGAGAGTCATTGTTTCATAAATTGTACCCTAGAGAAGCAAATATATATAACAAAGAACTCAACTGTGTCATTAGATATAAAAGCTACTGTTTGAAAGCAAGTGGACCAAGGAGGCATTAATTTAAGTAAATCTAGGGTTTGGGATCTATTTTTAAAGAATCAGTTGGAAGATCTAGAAGAAATCTGCAACTCTCTTAAAATTCAGATATAGCAATTAATATGCAAATAAAATGTGGAAAGTGGTTTGCCATAGTAACTACTTAATTGCAGCCATAAATTATCACAGAGACATGAATGGTCTATGTTCAGGTTGCATTAACAAATAATCCCTTAAGTGTGGCTCTGAATATTCACACCAGCAGTCCAGGCACTCTTAATGCAATGGTGGTATTCTCAGGTGTGATGCTACTTCAAATGTGATCTGCATCTCCAATGAAGAACTGGCCTGTCGCACAGGCAGCCATATCTGTAAGTGAGTTCAGTTCCTGTATACAGTCTTCCAGTAGCTTTATTGAATGGCCAACAATCTTTTTCTCTTTTTAATGATAGCCCCACTACAGATGAAATCTAAAATACATATAGCCAATATTAAAAATTTCAAAGTACAACGCAGTGGCTGTGTTCAGTGTTTCAAGGCTGATGCAGGGACCTCGTGCTGAAAAGATGGTGCCTGCTTCATTAGTTAACATTATCTGGACCCAAAAACCTTAGCAGGCAAGAAATTTACTTATTATCCTGAGTATTTCATAGCTCAGTAACTAAATTTGTTGTGACTTTTATTCTATAATATACTGTATTTTATTTAGGCAGCTTATTTTGAAATATGTGTTTTGGTTATAGTCAAACAGGAGCACTTTCTTGATCCCACATGTCAGATGAATAATTTATCAAGACAGTATTTCATAAATTTCTCCCAGTTGCATGTAAATAGTTCAGAAAACAGATGCTCACTTGGAATGTGAAGTACAACTTTATTACTCACTCATTGGAAAGAATAATCTGGCTAAATTAGTTTGTTGGGATACATTTTAACGTTAGGAGTTAAGGCTGTAGAAACTGCCAGTAAAGTAATCCTATCCTACATAATAAAAGCCTAATATGCTAAGTGTCTGACTGTTCAACCAGTCGCTATGACGTGAACTGATCAGTAAGTTAGCTTGCTGCTGGGGTCCGGCTGATCGGGACCAGGCGAGATGGGCCAGACACATCCTACAGCCCTCCCGCGGCCTCTCCCCGGCCTGAATGTGCACCAGGCCTCTAGTGTGCACATAAACGTGAATCAGTGCTGAGGAAGATTTCAGCAAGGGAGAAATGCATCTTTCTTATAGATTGTTTTGCCACATATTCTGACAATTCTTAACTGGTGGTCATTAATTCTGAGTAATTCTAACTGAAACTTCCTCTTGGGGCTGTGGTTGACAACTATGCTCTGATTGTCTTCCAAAGAATTCTCTTTATGTTGCTCTGTCATCTGCTCTCCAGCCCCCACCCTGGAAGAGTATTTTTCTTGCAATTATAATTCCATGGGAGTGTTTTTAGTAGAAAACAAGTACCCTACTAGATTTTTCTAGGGAGACAGTATGAGCATTCATATAAGCATTTTTTAAAAATTAACACCTGATCCTTCACTTTTCCTCTCTTTCCCCTCAGAAAAAGTCTTGCTGGTTCAAAACCTTTAATATTATTGATCATGCACTAAGCTGGCATAAGCTGTAATCTGCTCTACAAATTGGATCTTCCGCTGAAAACCCCTTTCATTACCATGAACCCTCTGACCTCCAGTTCCTGACCAGGCGTTTATTAAATATCAACCTTGGGCCCAGGCTAGCCTGTCCATAAACTCTTGAAACTTTAAAATGAGGTACAGTGAAAACAAGTTTAGATTTTAAGACTACTCAGAAAGAGGCTCCTTACTCTTTACCCTGTTGTTTGCACAGTAAACAAAGAGGATTCTTAGATGGGGCCCCATCCCAAAGGGCCTCTCAGTAGTTACTCCCTTGAACAAGGGCAGGTCCACTCTGCGCCAGGATTTCCACCAATCCACAGCAAAAATGAGAAAGAGAAGGACAGTAGAGTAAGATTTTATAGAGCTCAATGTATTCAATGTAAAGAACTGTCCATTGTTCTTAGATTACATCCTTTAGCCTTTTGGTCTTCAAAATATTTGATGATGAGAGGAGATAATAGTTACTATTTTCAGTGTCCTTAGATTAGCAAAATAAATATATTAACCTCCCAGCTTTTCTGGCTGTTGTATTAGTGTGTAAAATCCAGACGTGTGGGGGAACCACTATTCTAGAATATAAGCAGGGGAATAGATTGTGTCTTTTTCAAGGTTTTATCTCCAGTGTTCAGAATGGGGCCTGCTACGTACATAATTAGGTGCTCAGTAAATCTGTGTTCACTGTGCTAGCACAACTGTAACTTTGCAGGTATTTGAAAAGTGTAAAGGATTTAGCAAAGGCTGGTAAGTCTCAATTCTAAGCAAAATTAATGGAGCCATCTTATGAAGATCCAATAAGAATCATTTCAGAACTAGCAGTCACTAAAACCAAATTCTGTTTGGGCTTTATAGAATAAAATTTCATTAAGAAATTGAAAAAACGTAATAGGCAGAGTAATTTCAAAGGTATAGATTAACAAACAATTCTTGGGCAGAAATCCTTGATTCGTGTTATAATACTTCATATTCCTCTTTTTTATAAATATCATTCAAATATGCTTGACTCTGAATGGCTAACTGGAATTTTGGTCCTGAGGTTAGTGGCCTGTCCTGCCATCTGGAGAGGTCGAGCAGGTGAATACCAACACTAATCAGCTTTGGGGCTTGGGAGGCAGAGGACATGTACTCTCCTTGGGGTGGAAGGAAGAGGCCTGGGGGCCACCAGGTGTCTGCAGTTGAGAGCAACATCTCCTGCACGTGGACACTGAGATGAGCAGATCTCTGTTAACACAGGAGGAACTCAAACCTACCATGTATGAATAATGGCTCAAAGATTCAGGGATAGGAGGAGGTCAGGAAAGACAAAGGGTCATCAGCTCTGTTCTGTGAATTAAGAAGGGCTATTTGAAGGGATGTAATTTGGGGGCCTAAGAATGCTCTGAGCACTGGATTTGGTCTGATCGGCAACATCCATCTGTCCTGGAGAGGACAGAGGGCATTTTCCCTGTGGGTGGCAGTCATGTTCTAGGTCAGACCCCCAACCATAAAATTATTTTCGTTGCTACTTCATAACTGTAATTTTGCTACTGTTAATGAATCATAATGGGCATTTTCCCTGTGGGTGGCAGTCATGTTCTAGGTCAGTGGTTCTCAACCTTTCTAATGCCGCAACCCTTGAATACAGTTCCTCAGGTTGTGGTGACCCCCAACCATAAAATTATTTTCGTTGCTACTTCATAACTGTAATTTTGCTACTGTTAATGAATCGTAATGTAAATATCTGTATTTTCCGATCGTCTTAGGCTCTACAGCAGCGGTTCTCAACCTGTGGGCCACTAGCAGGGTCGCCTAAGACCATCGGAAAATACAGATATTTACATTATGATTCATAACATGAAGTAGCAACAAAAATAATTTTATGGTTGGGGGTCACCACAACATGAGGAACTGTATTAAAGGGTTGCGGCATTAGAAAGGTTGAGAACCACTGTTCTAGGTGGATGTGTGAGTTTAGAGGGTTCCCAACCATACAGAATCTCAGAGCAAAGACTAAAATGTAAGCAGATTAGACTGCCGATCTTTGCCACTCTGGTACCTGAGGGTTTTGTGCTTTATTGCAGTTTTCTCCACACCCTGTAGAAGAGGACATCATAGCAAACCTGCATTGTTCTGTCCTGTTCACTAGGTTTTCTTCCTAGAAGTTACTTTGGCCAAAGGCAGCCATGCCAAAGTGGCATCTATGTTGCAATAAGTAGGCTGGTGACACTTAGCTTGTAATGGAAGAGAAGGTGTGAATGGAACTTCTTTATCTTATTGTCTTACCGTTAGGTTAGTAAATCAACCTGACAACAGGTAACCCTGTATTTGGGTGCAGCCTTCCCCTCCCCACAGCACTCAGGGTTTTTCACTTGATAACTCTTTATCATTTGCTCTCTAATCTCTCAGTGGTTTGAGTATATATCAGTTTCCCGTCTTCAGCTGGACAAACGCTTTTGTCTTAAAAGTTAGTCACTGGTTTGCAGTAAAGCAGCAGTCTAGTGTGATGGCTCAGGAGGGGACTCTGCAGACATATTGCCTGGTTTAAGTCCCAGCTCCACCACTGATTAGCTGTGTAATCTTACTTAATCCCTCTGTGCCTCAGTTTCTTCATTTCTCAAATAAGACTGTTAAAAGAACTAAATGAGTTATATTTGGTGTTTAGTCAGTGCCTGGCATACTGTAGTTCTCATAGCATGAATTGCTGCCTTTGTTATTATAACTATTATCAGTATGATTATTAAAAGGCTCTTGCCTGACCGGTTTGGCTCAGTGGACAGAGCGTCGGCCTGCGGACTGAAGGGTCCCAGGTTCGATTCCGGTCAAGGGCATGTACCTTGGTTGCGGGCACATCCCCAGTAGGGGGTGTGCAGGAGGCAGCTGATCGATGTTTCTCTCTCATCGATGTTTCTGGCTCTCTATCCCTCTCCCTTCCGCTCTGTAGAAAATCAATAAAATATATATTTTTTTTAAAAAAGGCTCTAATCACCTGTATAAACTTCCAGCTTTAGTGTATTAGTAGTGAATGTATAAAATTCACTATTAATAACTCCTTGTCATCTTTACTTGGAATCTACCATTTTTTACCATAGAAAACCTTTCAAAAGATTCTTCCAAAGATGTGAAGACTGGAAAGGAATGGGAACCAGAAGTGACACATGAAGTTGATCAATAATACCATGTGTAGAGAACTGAGTGTGGGTTTGGGATGAAGACACAGAAGCCAAGGAATAGGGAACACAGTCCTCACCTCTGTCAGTAAGTTTACCATTGAATAGGAATTCGTATGAGTGTAAAATACATACTTTGAGGCATCTAGGCAGCCTTGGAATCAATGCTATTTTATATGGGACAAATATATATTATGTCATAGTAAGACTTCTGTTTTTTACTATCATTGTGCTAGTTAGTTTTCCAGGTAGTTGATGAACCATTTACTTGTAATTTTTATTTCTATTTCATCCATGAAATTCTTTAAGTTGAATCTTTTCTTTCTTAAAATAGTGCAAGGAACTTAGTTTAGCCTTGTCTTGGTGACTGATAACAATCACAAGAGTGTTTCCCAAGTCCCTGCACATGAGAACTGACAGGTGCATACCATGATCTCTGGGTGGAAAGTAGCTCCATAGCAAATTCAATGGATAGGGAAGTGGATGTGATGCGCCTTCCTACAAGCACAGCCTCAATAATATCTGACCTTTTGCCTTAAGGTATTGTGAAAGAGAAAATGTCCCCACCCAACAACAGTTAATGACCCACAAATAGCTATTACAGACTGCCAAAATGATTTCCAATGTCAGCATAGGAGATAACGGGGGCGAGGGGGGGAATTTAAACAGAAAAAAGGGGTCAGTATACAGATAAATGTCAACTGATTTGCATAAGGTTGTTGCATAACTGTACATCAACTGTCCCAATTGATGGTCCCAGGCTTAGAGTTAACATGGGACCATCAATAACTAACATGTTATTCCTCTACTAGAAGCACAGAAACATCCCTAACCCCGGGGATTGAGACATTGCCCTCTGCGCTGCTGACAGGAGTAGATCTTTTCCTGGGCTGTAGAGAAGTTCTACATTCTTGCCTTCAGTATTAACTCCTTCAGTTAATTTTTCCATTCTCCAGGCTCATGCTGCTTCTAGAAACCACCCTTACCTCTCTGCAAACTGCCATGTCCCATCTCCTTCATTTCCACCTGTACACCCCTCTGCCTCTGTCATTTTCCTGAACTTCTCCAGGTTTACCCCTGTCCTGCTACTCCCGCCCAGTTGGTGTCTTGGGCAGTTCCCACGAGTTAGCCACAGCCTGTCTTTTCAGCTGTCCTCACTGCAGCCAAGCATAGCTGGAAACGTTCAGAGTTTTGAGGCTCAACTAAGGCTGATCTCTAGATAACTTAAAATTGATTACATTTAATTGACTTACTACTTTTTTTCTGTGAGATCTCCACAAACAGCTATTTTCTGTAGCCAGAAAGGAAGTTTGCAGTGCTTGCAGTCAAATAAAAGGCCAGCCCCATGGTTTGGAGCCTGTGTGTGTTTCGTCAGTAAGTGTGGCTGTGTTTGTTCTGTTAGCCAAAATTGTCAACCCCTGGGATTCACGTTATCAGATGAAGCCTTTCCTCTAACCATTTACAACACTTGGCAAGAACTTTCCACATTGGCTCCATTTAAAAATAGAACATAATCTGTATCACAGCTCCTCTCTTTTCATTCATCCAATAAATATTTACTGAACACCTTATTACATGTCAGATATTGTCCTGAGCAATTGGGATACATAAAGAATAAGCCATAAGGTTCTCTATCCTCATGGAGTGTACGTTTAGAGTATGGAGACAGACAGTAAATCAAAAAAGTAAATTATATAGTGTGTTAAAGGTGATGGGTGCTGTGGAAGGAAAGAAAAAAGGTGTAGCCAGGGTAAGAGAGATTGCGTATGGGGAAGTGTAATATTAAATAGGAAGTCAGGGTAGGGTTCAGTGAAAAAAGATTTAATCAAAGACTTAAAAGAGATCAAGGAGTTGGCCATGTGGGTAATCAGAAGAAAGAGCTTTCTAGGCAAAGGGAACAGCAAGAATGAAGGCCAGTGCTTTGCTGATGGAGTAATGTAGGCTCTGAGAGAGAAAGGAGTCAAAGATGATTCTAAGATTTTTGACCTTGCTGGGTATAACAAAACTCGCATGTGCTAAGATGAGGCCCACAGGGTAAAGACCAGGTTTTAAGGAGTGGGAATCAAAAGTGAGGTTTGGACACAATTTTCAAGCACCTTGTTAGATATCCATGTGGAGGTTGGAGGTCAGAGTAAACAGTTGGATATGCAAATCTAGAGTTCAAAGCTGGAGAAAATTCAGGAGACCTCAGCCTAGACTTAGTATTTAAAGCTGTAGGACCAATAAGGAGAATGTAGAGAAGTGGACAGAGGATTGAGCCTGGACTCCCCAGTGTGTAGATGTTGGGAAGGTAAGGAAGAACAAACAGCAAAGGATAATGAAATGTAAAAGCCAATGAGGCCACCTTCCCACCTGGAGCTAGAACACTGGCAGATGATCTGAAACTCATGCAAGGACTTTCCTGTCTTAGTTTTACGTTAATCCAGTACTAGCAATACTTTTTCTACTTTTTCAAGCCTGGAATGCTCTTGGAGCTCTGTCCCAGAGTGGGGATGAGATACAGGAAGCTAGTCACTCTCTTGCTTTATTTGCCTTTGCTTCCTGCTACAGAGATGGCTGCCTGGGTCAAGGGGGTAAGGGGAAAGGGGGTGGTGGCAGGGACAGCCTCCTGGGATTATGCTATTGTGAACTGAGCTGGGTCAACAAAACCAAAGCGAAGGCTTAGCTAGGCCCATATTCCAGACCCCTGAGTCACAGAGTAGACCTGGTAGGGATAATCAACATTGGGTGACTTTTTTGTTTTTTCATTTTCTCAGAGATATGTTGAAAGGGGAATGGAGTCTCTTGCTGTGTTCTTATATGAATCAATGGCTGTTTCAAAGCCAGAAATAAGTTGAATTCTTGACCTTTTTAACCTGTGACACACCCATGAGGCTTATTATGGTAAATGCTAAGATAAAACGGTGATATATACCAAGAGGAATAAAACTTTTTTGCCCTCAAAGGAATAGGTTACTGCTATATCCCTCAGGGCTAAAAATAATGCCTGGCACTTAGTAGGTAACTTAGTAAAAATCTGAATAAATATACAAAAATAACACTGTGATAAAGAGCTGAAAAAAGATGTGCACAGGGTGGTGGGAGCACACAGAGAATAACATTCAGGCAGGAAGTGGTGACGTGAAGTAGGATGAGGTGGGTATTTCCAGGTGGAGGAGGGCCCTGGTTCAGGGAATGGTGATGTGTATTGTGTGACCAGATTCCTTGATTAGCACTGGCTTGAAAGTGTTTAGCCTATGGAACCCAATGCTATCCTACTCCTCTTCTCGTCACGGCCACTCATTGCTGTGCCTGGCGTCAGGACAGGCACCTGCGTGCACTCAGTGGACACTCCTCAGGAATTACCTAGTTGGAACCCAAATTTATCAAAAGATACTAAGCTTGCTACTAGCTGTCTGCTGTGAATTCACCAGACAGTAGGAAATTTCATAGCTTTAGTATGAGCTTCCTGATTACAACCCTGTGGAGGCTGTCGTCTTTCACTGTGGGCCTCCACGTAGTGCCAGTTGCACTAACAGATGGCGCTTTCTTCCTGTCCTTAGTAAATTTCCTTTGCAAACCAAGGCTAGTCTCTCTTTACTATTTAGTCTAGAAGTCTGTCTGAAGAGGAAGTAGAAGTGTGATGTCCAAAGATCTGCTTGTTATTCTGTAGAAAGGAGCCAGCCTTTCTTTAGTTTTTACATTTTCCAGAACAGGAACAATGGCCTTCTTCTGTACCCATAAAAAAACAAGCAAACTTTGAGTCCCTTCCCTTGGCCAACAGGTTGTAAAACTGTGACTGATTGGGAGGGAAAGATGAGAAATAGCCATGGAGCCTTTGCCCACTTTTTCACAAATTTAGGAGCTGTGGTTCAGACTTGGGTCCCCCATTCCTAGCGTCCCATGTTCTTAAAGCTTGAGGTGGGCATCTTCAGACCAAGCAAAATATTATTTAGTGCATTTAGCAATGCTTCATCTTTCCAAAATTGGGAGCTTGGCTAGATTATGGAGATGTTTTTCTTCCCACCTAAGGGATTTGATATCACATTGTTTAAATCCAGGGCAGTAGCAAAAAAAATTACCTAAGACCTATAATTTTGTGGCTGGTCTAATCATAGTGCCGAATGTTGATCAGAAAGCAGAAAGACCATGACTTTACTTTTCCTGGTGGGTTTCATTATTTTTTTTTTTTCAGCACCTTCTGTTTTTTGGCACTGGAAATGCAGTGATGAGACACAGCTCATGGAATCTAATTATTTGAGTTAAACCCAAACCACATGTTTAGGTTGCCCATAGAGGCTCTGAAAATTCCTGTGCAGCAAGGTGGGAATCCAGGATTGAGTCCAAAAGCTCATTCCAGGTAGGGGGAAATATTACTAAAATGGCAGAGGGGCAAGATAAACATTGCATTGTAATAGCTGGTGCCCAGCTGATCATGAGAAGGCCACCATAAGGTGGGCCTCTGAAGTTGTCAAGGTTCTATCTCCAGAGTGTGGTGGCATCTGTAGGGGAGTCCAAGTGACTAACCACCAGTTCCTTTTTATTTTTTCTTCCCCAGATAAGGTTGAGTCATTCCCCAGGTGACCCTCACAATGAACAGATGCTGGCATCTTCTTGGTATAGTGAACTGGGAGGTGACTAGCAAGAGAGAAGATAGAGGAACCAAGGATTAGGATAGTTTTTAAGGTTGTGGAAAGTGGTATGACCCTGGGTGCATCCTATCAAGTCGAGCCATGGCAGAGATGACCAGCCCTCTGAGTTACTTTCAGGAGTAGCCATTTTCTTTGGTTACTGGCCAGTATCATTGTGTCTGCTTTTCCTTCTCCTCCCAGCTGGGCCCTCTCCCTGGGAGAGGTGCCAGTCAAAAGAAAATCAAATGCCCACTATCTTAGTCCTACTTTCTCTTATCGCTTTCCACAAAACAAACACACCCTGAAACGATGCATTAAGGCAATAGAAAGGCCCTAAACACCACTGTGGGCTGGCCTAACTTTAGGAACTGCCTTTTTTAAAAATATATTTTTATTGATTTCAGAGAGGAAGAGAGAAGGAAAGAGAGAAACATCAATGATAAGAGAGAATCACTCATCTGCTGCGTCCTGCATGCCCCACACGGGATTGAGCCCACAACCTGGGCATGTGCCCTAACTGGGAATCGAACTGTGACCTTCTGGTTCATAGGTCGATGCTCAACCACTGAGCTATGGCAGCCAGGCAGGAACTGCCTTTTTAAAGCTGCAGAGGACAATCAGATCATTTTCTGGCTCAGCTCTTATATGAAACTCAATCCTGAGCACTAGCTTTTTAACAAATACACACAAATCCCTGCCCTCGTGGAGCTTAAAAGTCTAGGTTAACAATCAAAATAATAAAGTAAAATAATAAAGTAAAATAGTAGGTAGAGCCATATAAACTGACCATTTATTCAGGTTAAAAATAAGGTCAAATATTGACAGTTTCATATGACTCGAAATAATATAGTCTGTGTCTGTAATAAGTGCTAAGAAATAACAAAGCAAGGAATGAGGACAGTATGCAGGGGAGAGGTAAGTGGTTGAAATTTTAAATAGATTGGAACAGAAGACCACACTGAGGAAGTGGCATTTGAAGACGACCTGAAAGCTACCTGGTGAGAGGAATAGCAAGTGCAAAGGCCTGAGTATTCCTGATGTGTCCAAGGAAGAGCCAGGTAGCCAGAGCAGAGAACAAGGGTGTAAAAGGCAGAGGTGAGTTTAGACAGGTAGTAAGGAGTTGGATCACATGGGGCCTGAAGGCCAGAGAGAGGGAGCTGGATTTTACTGAGAGATGGGAAACCTTAATGGGCTTTTTCTCTGTAATTTTACTAGTTCGCAAAAGATTATGTTCAGATGATGTTTGTGCTTCACTAAGGGATGCTTATTAGGACCAGAACAGCTGCTCAGAAGTTGTGCTGGGCTCCAAGAGCAGTGGAGAGTCAGGACCTTGTGAGGTGAGGCTTCAGTGTGGCAGTCACCTGAAAGGTCCACCTGAGTCACTAAACTGTCTGGAATTCCTTTACTAGAAGGGCCTTTTTCTAAAGACCCAGACTGATGATAAAGGTGACTTTCATTTTTTTGCTTACCTATAGGCCCTCTTTTCTTTCCCTTACCAGACATGGGACTTACATTTTCATGGCATCAACCATGCTAATGACAACTCTGATGAATGCTGGGAGCAGAGGTGAGCAACCAGGGTAGGGTAGACAGCAGCAACTTCTCTGCTCCGTGGAGAATTGGGATAAGGCACTGTGTTTGTCTAGGCTGGCTGCCCAGGTTGAGAGCGTGAGGTTTCAGCACACATCACAGCCACTAAGACTTGGAGACATACCACAGTCCACTATTTATTACCCTTCCATGTGGAATGCCCTGTGGGCTTATAAATATTCAAGCTGAGGCTTTTGCCTAACTCATAAGCATGGCACCCTTATATGATGTATCCCTATTGTCATTCACATTTGGCCAGTAGCAGCCACCAGATTTTCAGGTGGCCTGAAGAATTTTGGGAACTTTAGCTGAGCTATCATAAAAGGAAGCACCTAAGAGAGCTAGGAAGAACTAGAGTGAATGTTCCTGGCTGTACTCGTTATTTTAAGCCTGCCTACTTCCCCAAAGCATCTGAGACGACCAAATTAAGGTATTTTGTGAGCCTGGCACAGGGTAGCAGAGCTGCTATGTGAAAACAAACTCTGTGCTTTCTGTCTTCTGTCCCTATCATATTAAAATGCTTTTATTTTGCTTACTGGGCTTGTTTAAGCCATGTAATACAAACAAAATGTGTAACTAATATTTAATTGGAGCCACCATTAAAATACGAACACTCTGGTCTTTATAAGGCAGAGCAGTTCACGCTTCCTTGCCCAGGGCCTGCGAGCCAGAGAGCACCTCTTAATCTAAGTCCCAGGGTGGTAAAAGGTTCCAGGTACCTTGCTTGGTGATGTTTCCTAGGGAACAAGGTGGGAATTAATTAGAACTTATCACAGGCTTTGGGAACATAAAAAAATTAGCTCAGTAATTTTTGCATCTCCCAGCTAAGTAAGATCTGTTCAGATGAGGATGGTTTCGTCTTTCAAGGGAACTAATTTGTAGCCTGGGTTCTCCCCTCTCCCCAAATCATTACACCTTTCAAAATATACCTCAAAAATAAGCTGACCCACTTACTCATAACTGGTACACTTTAAACTATGCTGTGTATGGGAGGGGTCTGCAAAAACTATACCCTGTTGTCAGGTACCAGTCTATGTTCCAGTTCTGTTGTTATTGCTGTTATTGTTATGGATGTAGAAAGTACTCTGTACATACTTCAATACTCACAACCACCTTATGAATTAAACATTAGCCCATTTTACAGGTGAGTAATCATACTTAGGTTAAGATTTTCTAAGGTCACCCAATTTATAAATGTCAGAGCTGAATTCAAACCTCTATCTTAACCCCAATTTTGAGCTCTTAACCACTAACTGACCATCTCTCAATTTAGTGAGTCTTTGCTGTGGTCATTATCTTGCTGATTTGTGTTCTAGCTCACACTAGACCAGGGGTGGGCAAACTTTTTGACTCGAGGGCCACAATGGGTTCTTAAACTGGACGGGAGGGCCGGAACAAAAGCATGGATGGCGTGTTTGTGTGAACTAATACAAATTCAAAGTAAAGGAGGGGAGGGGAGAGCAAGAAAACCCTCCGCTCTTTCGGCTCCGCGGGCCGGATAGAACAGCCGAACGGGCCAGATCCGGCCCGCGGGCCATAGTTTGCCCATGGCTGCACTAGACCATAGAGGCTTTTTTGCTATGTGATTTCTATTTCTAGCCTTGGAATTGACCCAGACACTCAAACCAAGACTGCTGATTCAAGACCTTGCATATTTTAGGGTATCAACACACTCTTCCCTGCCTGCCTTATCCTCTATGCTCTTAATAGCATCTTTTCTAGGTGCCTCAATCTGCTGCACCTTTCATTTATGCTTCCCAACACTGGATCGCATTTCCTTAGCTACATATCGCTGCCTCCCAGCACTCTGACCTAGAGAGAAATAGGAGGTTGCGGGATTACAAAGCTTTTGTGAAGCACCCTTCTACAGAAAATGAGCATGGGAGCGGAGTCCCTCTATTGCACCCCTGCTGGAAAGTTCCCTGGGGCCTTCAGACTAGAACATTGGGATTAATTTGGTAAGTAGTGAACTGCCATCGTTGGATACTATCCTGATGAAGTATGCTCTATGATGTGAGCATGAAGGATGAAGACAGCTCTATGAAAGTTGTGACCTGTGGTTTTAAACTGTCCCTCATCTTCCTTCACACCTAATACTACCGCAGATTCAGTCATGTTCTTTCTGTGGGGAAGTTGCTTTAAGTAACTTGGAAGCTTTGATATGGTAAACCCAGAGAATTTCAGTAAAGGTAGGAAAAGAAAATTGGGCCAAGATTAGTTTACGAGGATAGAACTCCTTGGTATTTAAAAATCAGGTCTTTGTAACCTTATTAAATATTTTCAATTTGGCCAGCCATAGGGTCTGTAGCAACTGCTCACTCTGCTGTTCCAGCACAAAAGCAGCCCTAGGCAATCCATAAATGAATGGGTAGAGCTGTGTTCCAATAAAACTTTTGTTTTCAAAAACAAGGCCACAGTTACTTGGCCTTAGTTTGCTGATTTCTGCATTAGACCAAGGGAAATGCTCAGCTCAGTAAGAGTCCTGTGAGAAGAACAAGTTCATTTCCTTTCCTAGAAGGGAAATGATTAGTGGTGTACATTCCACCATGTACAGAAGAGGCTAAAAATATTTCTGATAAAGTGGTAATGGTTCTTGATCAGGCCAGATAAGTTGTATAAAACAGCCCCTAACACTTGCTATTGCAGAAAGGATGCCATAGCCCAAAGCAGGTAAATCAAGTAACAATGACAACAAATCTGTGGAGCCACGGGGTTGTCACCTCTTTTCTCTTCTGCCCTGCAGGCCTGTTCCTTATCCTCGGCTTGATACTCTACCCTGCTGGCTGGGGCTGCCAGAAGGCCGTTGCCTACTGTGGACACTATGCATCGGCCTACAAACCTGGAGACTGCTCCTTGGGCTGGGCCTTTTATACTGCCATCGGTGGGATGGTCCTCACCTTCATCTGTGCCATCTTCTCCGCACAAGCAGAAATTGCAACCTCCAGTGACAAAGTACAGGAAGAGATTGAAGAGGGGAAAAACCTCATCTGCCTCCTTTAATTTGGAAGAGACATTTATACCATTTTCTTCCTTGTTTAACCTTGTGAAACAGTTCACCTCTGGTTTCATCATCCGAACCAAGTGAAGAACTAGCCTTTACCTACCAAAGCCACATTCCACAGCCCTGAGCCTTTACAGGACCAATGAGAGGCAACATCCGGCCAAGCAAAGTGACTGCACACGAGGGCCACAGTGCAAATTGTAAGAGATGGAACATGAAAACAGTACATAAACCCTGACACGTGTCAGACGGCATCACCCCCAAGGCCCAGTGAAGGAGAATGATCTCAACCATGAAAGCAGCATTTCTCTGGTAACTGAAGAGACTGTTAGCCAGATTTGCTGGCTATTCAGAGGTGTGGGGTTTTTGTTTCCTCCTGGTTCTTTCAAGTGTCTCAGTTGAAGACTACACACTTACTGTGAGTGGGATGTGTGCTAAAAGGTATAGCAAGACACGATCTCTTTCTTAGCCCACCAAAGGGGCCAAGCAGGGACTGTGGAATTCTGTTGTGGAATGTATTGGAAGCTGAATTCCAGGGTCAGGTGAATCAATTGAATTGTCACTCCAAGATTAAAGAAAGAACAAGGGCCTATAAGATCATGAGAATAAAAATACAAAATCCTGCTAGTGGAGACAAATTCATTCTGCTTCCCAGCAGCCAAGCTAACGCAAGTACTGGCCCAGCCTCCTCTTCCACCAGAGATCACATGTTTTTCTCCTAGGCTTGGGATTGCACTGATTGCCAAAGGAAACCTCACTGTTTCCTCATTCCAGGACAGAGGTCTCCAAACCAGATGTGGCTCATTCAGATGTTCACTGGGAGAAACTGCCAGAACCTCAGCACTTACAGGGAGACCTTTTCCCATTGTTTGGTAACCATGCTGTAGTCAGCTATATTTCCAACCCCAACAGCAGCAGAATGCCATTCTGTGCATTAAAAAAAGAGCTAATCATGGGAGTTAAGGTTTTTTAGTTACTGGTTGATCCTGAAAGCAGACTAAAATAACATTAAATTGTTGCAAACGCTGAGCTGCATCAAAGGCTTCATTCCCAGGACAACAGAGTAGAGAGTTAATGCAAAATAAGTTAGACCAAAATTATAGCACCTGCCTATACCTGTTTACAAAAAGAATCAATTACCACTATTAAAAAAGTTTCGGGTGCTTTTAATCTAGTTTCTATAAATTACCAATATCATTGATTCAGGAAAATGGTATTAGCCATCACCTCATATTTACTTTGGAATGATCAAAGTGGCGAGAAAAAGCCTGGTCTAATATTATCCTAAGATCAGGATTGAAGAATGATACAGAAACACTCTATAGCAACTTAAGCAAGTGGGATGGACCTGCCAGATTTCTGGAAGGATTCGGTCTCTTTGGGTTTATGAATCTGCTCACTTGAGGGCTTGCTTCATTTTGAAAATTTAAAAAATAATTACATGCCTTATTTGGGCAAGGTATTATGTACTAAGTGCCACCAGACATAGAACCCTGATTCAGATTTTACAACCATGCCTAGCGCAGAAAAACTAATTCCTTTATGTGGCGATGGAATGGAACAACTAAAGTCTTATTCTATTCTGGTCTTTGGCCTATACTAGAAACCATCTTGCCTATACTAGAAACCATCTTTTCTTATAGCTTAAGATTTAAGGGCGGGAGAAGGAAGGGTATGGAACCAGGCCTTAATGAGTTCACCACTCTTAGTCCAAAGTTCAGAATAAGCAAAATGTAAATCCTATGACTTTCCTTAACAAGAGAAGGGTAAATCCTTAGCCTCATAACAGCCCAGGGGAGGGTTCAGGAAACATTAACCTATCTCTGACACCACACAGAAATAGGTTATGGCAGCCTATGGATTTGGCTCCTGTACCTGACAGAGTGTTACATGCTCTAACCAAGCCATGATGCCATTAAACCCTGGCAATAATTTTCATTTAAAAAAAGCAATTCGCTTCATCAGGCAAATACTCTTGATAAAAACACCATTTTTTCTTAAATGTATCATCAGAAGATTCACTCTTTTTTTTTTCTGTATAAGATAGAGAACCCATTTTCTAACACGAATTTAACATTCTCACTCTCTTTACAGACAAGTTGTCATAGCCCAGAGGATCCCTCATCCCTACTGCCCGACTGCTCCTTGGTTAAGGTGGCAGTGTATCCCTAGATCACCTTGACAATAAAAGTCACTTGACAGTGTCTACTTCATTAGTCTCAATGCTACAGAAGACAAAAAGCACATGCACACACAAAACCCCAAACCACTGAAACTACTCAAACACTGACCTAGTAAGCGGTAATGTTGGGCCTTTTAAACCTTCAGTTCATTAGCCAAGCTTTGGTTGGGATGAATGGAACATACAAACTCATGCAAATATAGACCAAAACTGCATAGCTGATTAAAAAACACAAAAAACACTGAATATGAGGAATATGTTGAAATAAATGTGTACAAAATAATTAGACTGATTATTGACCCATACCTGTTTTTCTAATTTCTATCACCTAATTGCCTCAGTCTAAAAATCTAATATAACTGTACCATTACAACTATCAGAAAAGTCTTATTTATTTTTGCCTGCATTTGTGCTTAAAGTTTTGTGATGGCTGGGCTTCTCAATGGACTCCAAAAAGGCAGAAATACTTGCTTTGGATTCTGTGGATTCTTTAAACCTGTGTGCTAATTCAACAATGTTACATTAATTGTGTAAGGGTTTTTGTATAGTTTTCAAACATCTGTGGTGAAATGATCTTTGTTAAAACATGTATTCTGTAAAGTGCCATAGTCTTTTTTTATGTGTAGCGTATTTAAAATATATATATATTATACATACACAAGTCTGTGTGAAAGATGTGCAATAACAAAGGTGTATGTATGTTTTGTTTTTTGGAAACTGGACAGGCGTCAGAACAGGAATTGTTTCTGTTTTGGCAAAGGAGAGTTAAACAGTTTTGCCTTTATGGCCTAGTATTTAACCCATAATGATTTTAATGCTACACAAACCTATGTGAAGAAAAGACTGGTATGGAATCATTTTTTCTGGGTCTAAATTAAAATAATCACTAGATTTATTGAACGTTAAGTGTCAAGCAGGCCCAGTTAATGCTAGTCTTTCATGTGAAATGTGAAGCTGCCCTTTTGCCTTTTCTGTTAGTGTGATAACTAGTAGCTGGTACATAATCACTAAGGAGCTATTTCTTAACATGCTTTGAAAGACCATGTTAATGCTAGACCACTATTTAAGGGCTGATCTCACACCTTCTTAGCCATAAGAGTCTGGCTTAGAACAGACCTCTCTGTGCAATAACACATGGCCACTGGAAATCCCTGGCCTGCATTTGTATTTGGGCAGCAATGACGCCCAAGGGCCAAAAGCATTACAGGCACGACTGGGATTTCTTCTGAGACTGTGGTGAAACTCCTTCCAAGTCTAGGGGGAGTCATTAGGTGCTTTGGAGGAACTCAGCACCACTTGATAATTCAACAGCCACTTGAGCCAAATATGAAATTGTATTTACCGCTGATGGACTTGATTTGAGCCTTCAAATTTGTGGTTATCCTATTATATTGTAAACTAATACATTGTTTGTCTAGCATTGATTAGGTCCCTGTGCATATGTATTTTCACAACATGTTGCTCCCTTCCTTTCCCCAGATCTGAATAAACCAGATTTTGCAAACTCATTTTGATTCTTTTAAGTCTAAGTATATTTCTTTCAATTATGATGTATATAATTTGATCAGGAAAAAAGATATTCAGGTATTTCAACTATTCCATTCATTAGTAACAGATATATATCCCTACCTTAGGTTAGCTTTAACTTCAAAATAGGCACTGTATATATTTGTTCCTCAGAGAAGCATCTCTTAAATACTATACAAATGTCTTAAAGTAAAACTAAGGAATATAAAAATGCTCCAAATCACTCAAGGCTTTACAAAAAAAAGAAATATGTATAATAATGACAAAAAAAAAAAAAAGGTCTGCTGAAGATCACACTCTCCTATTCCAACAATAACACCAAAATTAAAAGCCAAACATGGAGCAGTTCCACATTTCCTGAAGGTAACCTGCCCATAAAGAGCCTCATCCAGAAGCCGAATTCTCAAAGATAACACCAACAACCCTTTTCATAAACTCTTACTCAACTCTATATCTCATGAAGCACTCACTTGATAAACAAAAATGGTTATTTCTTCTCCTGATCTAGGGCCTATGACACCTGAAACTACATTTATGCTTTGGTTTCTAAACATACCTGACAACTTCCAGGTTTCTAATAGAAACCAAAATTAAAAGCTGACAGAATTATCCAAATCACTAAAGAAAAAAATTTCAAACAAACTATGATCTAAATTATCTGTGCAAAATTGGAAATTTCAAGTTACTTTTTCAGCTGTTATTACAGCATTCTGAAGAGTTAATCCACAAAAGAAAGGACGCCAGCTTTAAATTTCAGCAGAGGCTGGGAACCCTTGAGTGTGCTTCCCACTCATCCTTAGTTTTTACTTAGCAATTTTGCTGCTGGATGAACTTGCCATGACTGCCTTTCCAGAACACATCCGACTTACTCCTAGCTCTCCTTAAAGTCTTTGCTTTACATAAAGCCACTTAAGCACAGTCTTGACTATGCTTGACATTTCCTTTAAGTGGGTTATTTCAGTAGTTTCCAATAATTCAGTACCTTTTTCAACTCAAACACTAAAGAATAAGATCATCAAAGCAAATTTTTGCCTACTCTTTCAATCAGCAAGAACCAATAATTGTCTTTATTTCATAACCCCTACCAGCTGCTTAGTCATGTGTTTGGGGCCATCCTACTGCTGTCCCTACCACTATCTTCTTCCTTGCAGCTTCCTCCTCACCCTGAAGAGTTCTGCAAGATAAGTCTTTAAGACATGAACTGTTCACTTTGCTTAGGGACACAAGATATAGATAAAAACATAAATAAATAAGAGGAAGTAGCAAAACCAAATAGGAAAAGAAAAATCAATCAAAAAATTAGATATTAACAGTTCTTTGACTTTTTGTAGTCAAATCACCTCAAAAGTCTAACATCTGAAGGCAAGTAGTCCACCAACTGCCTGTGTTTGGGGAAAACCACTATAATGTATTCTCTAGAGAAGAAAGCCTGAGTTAAGGCAAGTGACAGCAAAGATAATGATATGAATTAGACAAATGTTAGGGGGAAAGAATGGATAGTCAGGTGACTGATTGGAAGGGGTGAGCAGAGAAAAGGAAAGAGTCCAGCATGTCTCCCAGTTATTTCGTTTGGGCATAGGATGGAAAGTGATGCCACCACCAAGACCAGGAATCCAAGAGAAACAGAGACAGGGAAGGTGGGAAGGTCCAGCTTAGGCTGCCAATGGAGAAGTCCTGTGTGGAGCTAGGTATATACTGTGGAGAGAAGACTAGGTTGGAAATAAGAGATTTGGGAGCCATCAATACACCTGGGCAGACAGCAAGAGTTTTTAATTATTATGCACGTTCAATGTGCAAGTACTATGCTAAGCACTTTATATAATTCATTTATTCATCAAAACCCTATGAATAGAAACTATTATCCTCATTGTATAGATAAACTAGAGGCCCAGTGCATGAAAATTCATACACTGGAGTAGGGGGGAGTCCCTCAGGCCAGCCTGCATCCTCTCACAGTCCGGGAGCCCTCAGGGGCGGGAGGTGACCCCGCAATCAGGGAAAGGCAACGCCCCCATCACACCTCTGCTGCTGCCACTGCTGGCAGCGCAAGTTACCTGAGCCTCGGGCAGCCCTGGGCAGCTGGGCAGCCACCAAAGAGGCTTGCCTGCGCCTTAGGCCCACCCTGGGTGGCTGGGCAGCTGGGGGGCTGAGGGTGGGTCTGGCCACACCGCGCACCTGCCACACACCCTCCCGCCCCGTGGGGTTGAAAGGACTGAGGGACTCTGGCAGGGCTGAGGGACTGGGCACTGCCATCTTGTGGCTATGGGCAATGCCACCTTTGTGATGGTGTGACAGTCAATTTGCATATTCCCTCTTTATTATATAGGATTAACTGTCACTAAGTAACTGAAATTAAGTAATTTGTTCCAGGTAAAAAAGCTAACTAAGTGGCAAAGCCAAGGCTCAAATACAGGTTTGACACCAAAGTCTACATTCTCAAACAGTTGTCGTTTCATTCTACCTGGAATATTTAGGGTGAAAAGCAGGCCCATACAAAACCCTGAGGATGCCAACATCTCTGTGTAGTAAACTGCTAAAATAACTTCCAATTATAATTCCAAAAAGGCCACACCAAAGGATGACAACTGATGAAAACACTGCTCTTTCTTCCCTCTTCAGATAAAAACCTAGTAATTTTTCATACTTCTGAAGATGGACCATGTGTCTTAATTTACTCAATCCTAAAAACAGTCACTAAAAATCCATTGAGTATTTGACAGTAGTAAAACAAATGACAGTTTGACAGTTTTTGTTATTTTCTTATAATCTCTTATCCAGGATAAGCAGCTGTTATAATTACATAAAAGGCATATTTTCTTCAGAGTTAAACTAATAATTAAATAAGGATTTGTCTTCAATTAAAGTTTCTCTAAACACACACACAAAAGCAAAAGACCATTTAGTAAGTTAATACTGCTGAAGAGCAGGCAGCAGGTACTCACGTGTTATGGAGGTAGGCCTTGGTCTGGAGACATCAGAAATATATGCTGTAATTTTTTTATTTTTTTTCCCTAGGATCCACTGTCCCTAAAAGATGGATATGAATTACTGGCAATGTGGAAGGATGGAAAAGAAACAGGGACTTGGAGAGAGGTGGCACCACATGGCAGAAGCAGCCTCACTCTTGGCAGGAGTCAGGGGACATGGGTCTAGCTGCCTCTCCCTGAAGAGACAGGCATTCTGTTCTCTCACTGAGTAATCAGGATAATTTCCTACTCTATACAAATGGGGTCAATAATAGAAATCACATCATAGGTTTGGTGTGAGGAGTAAAGTACCATAAGTAAAGCATTTAATATTGTCTCTGATATACAGTATGCCCTCAATGAGTAAAAGTTATTAGAAATTAAGAAAATCTTCTGTCTGTCCAGACAGAATATCATTTAGAATTGATCTCAAAAATTAAGAGTTGTTCTAAAAAATTGTGAAGAATAACATCACCTGGTGTTAAAACCAATCTGATTTTACCTAGAGAGGCTCAATGGCTGGCTACCTAAGGCCGCCTTTTCTTTTTCCATCCTGTACTAATCATCTTTAGCTTCAAGCTTTCAGGAAGTAGAAGATTTCACTGTGGATGCAGGATACCTGGTCACTCCTAGTTATCAAAACAAAACAAACAAACCAAAAAACAAAAAAAACAGGTAATGTTGGACGAGTCCATCTATGGAAAACCAGAATGCTCAGAAAATAAACCACCTGATTATCTATCAAAACCTACCATAGGGAAGACTTTTTAGAAAAGGGACATCCAATGTTGGTAGAGTGTGGATAAAGAGGTCCTTTCGTACACTGCTGATGGAGATATAAATTGATACAATTTTCTGGAGAGCAATTTAGCAATGCACATCAAAGGTCTCAAAAAGTGAGCCTATGCTTTGACCCAGCAATCTGTCCCAAGAAAAGAAAAAAAGCCTGGGTCCCCAAATTTAGCAACAATATATTCCTTGATAAATTATCCTATCTAATAATAAAAGAATAATATGCAAATTAACCATCACTCCGTCACAAAGATGGCGGTGCCCAGTCCCCTCAGCCCCGCTGCTGGAGTGTCCAGGCCTGTCGGCCAGGCAGGGGGCGGGGGGGGGGGGGGGGGGCGCGAGTGGCAAGGCTGGATCCGCCCACTCCAGTGGTGGATCCAGCCTCACTGCTCCGCTGCCTCTGGAGTGTCCGGGCCTGTCAGCCGGGCCAGGGGCCTCAGGGGCTGAGCGGCAAGGCTGGATCTGCCCGCTCTGGCAGCGGATCCAGCCTCGCCGTTTCACAGCCTCTGGAGTGTCCGGGCTTCGCTCAGGCTGCAGGAAGCCCTATTCTTGCAGGAATCTTCCTGCAATGGGTCTCTAGTTTATAGTAAAAAATTAAAAATCAGAACCTGAAGGAATAACAGGACTTCAAAAATAGTTTATGATACATATATATACAGGTAGCTAGCTGTACAGCTATTAAATGTTATAGAAATACATTCAGCAATCTTATCCTCTATAATAAAAGCCCAGCGACTGAACAGCGGAACGACCAGAACGACCGGTTGACCAGTTGCTATGACGCGCACTGACCACCAGGGGGCAGACACTCAATACAGGAGCTGCTCCCTGGTGGTCAGTGCGCTACCACAGTGGGAGCGCCACTCGGCTGACCGGAATGAGCAGCTGCTCCCGCTGCGAACCCCAGGCCAACAGGCAGGAACCCAGGCTGTGATCATCGCCTCCTCGCCCCAGGCTCCGGACACCCACAGGCTGCACAGAGCCACCACTGGGCTCGCAGAACTGACCCCAGAGGCTGGGAGGCGGGTTTGTGACCACTACACGACTGAGGCCTACCCCACAGCCTCTCAGTGTTATTGTCCCTGGGCCCAGCCCCGACCTGGTCCTCTGGAGAGGCGAGTGCTCCAGCTCCATGGAAGATGCCGGACCAGGGAGCAGCCACTCAGAGGGCAGGTCCACAGCTGCTCAGCTGACAGAGATGAGTGGCGCTCCCACAACAGCTGATCCCCGCAGGCCACGCCCCCCACCAGTGCACAAATCCCATGTACCAGGGCTCTAGTGTGAAATAAAGTTCAACATATTATTTATATCATAATTGAAAAAAGATTACAAACCTTTGTGTCTGTTAAAATTCTCCAGTTGAAAGTAACAGGAAACCAACTCAAGGTAGCTCAGGGAGAAAACAGAATAAAAATATTACTGGGATTAATGGGATGAAATATGGGTGAGCAGTCAGGCCCCATACAGGAAATGCAAAGCTATCAAGGTCTTCTCTATGTCCTTCTATCCCACTTGTCTTTGATGTCTGCTTCATTCTTCAGCTTGATGGTGACTCCTTCCTCACGGAAGAATATGGTACAGCTAAAACCATCTTGCCACTAAAACAGTATAGTTCTGGACAAATCTACCCAGGGAAAAAAATGTAATGAGCCAAGCATGGGTCCACCATGGCTAGATGACATCCAGTCCAGGAGCCCCAAAGAAATGGGCTTGTGAGAGCTCGATAAACATCCCTAAAAGGATCTATTACAATATAGAGGAAAATCTTATTTTTTAATTTTAGGAAAAAAGTTGTCTTCTGAGAAAATTAATAGAAAGCTATAAACCAAATATTAATAGTTACTTACGGGTATAAAATTATGAGCAGCTTTACCTTCTTTAGCTTATAAGTATTTCCTATAATTTAGACTGAAGTGTATTAATTTTATGAATTCAAAAAGTTAAACATTGCTATATTCCTTAATTCCATAAACTATGTATACATAGAAAAAGAATGGGAAATATCCAATAAAACATTGGCTGTGATATTCCTAAATGACAAATTATTTTTATTTTCTCATTTATCATTTCCCATGTTTCTCAATTGTTCAACATACATTACTTTCATACTAGAAAAAAAATGAGTTTGAGAAATGTTTATGCCCAGTGTGCTCAGTTTTCATGGAGGTGACTATAACATTGTAGGAATCACCCTGATCACCAGAGATAAAACACAGTGATTTGGGGCAATTTTTTTTCCTAGCCCCCAAACACCTGAAGAATCGTACTAATTGCCAATAGTAACAACTACCACAACCAAGATTAATCTTGAGAATCACTGACCCACAAAATATTATTAAAGTTATGGAGAATTGTGGGATTATATCTAAGTGTTTAAAAATAAAATTTGCATACTATTATTTTATAAATTAGAACTGTTTAAATGTAAAGAAGATAATATATAATGTATTCTCTGGACAAATAACAGGAAACTTTACTAGGTAGACTTTACTATTTTCTGTCCCCATTAGAGAAAAGATAAAATGGGTTTTAGTGGCAAGATGGTTTTAGTTACACCATCAGCCATGCCAAGCCCAGAAAGATATGAGCCGAACAACAAATCAAGATTTGGATAAACATAAAATTTAATACTCACTGCATTGCTACATGGTGGCCTCCATGTCGCTTGCCATTTGAAAACATTAACAGTGCCAATGAAAATTCTACAGTTTGTAAGTTTTGTCCTACCAAAATCACAACATTAAATTGTAAACATGGCACCCTCAGGAATGGTAAGAACACAAGAGAAGAGTCTTTTCCTATTTTCCTAGAATCTTTCAATGAAAGATACTGTATCTACTAGTATCTAGGACAGAACAGTGGCAATGCTTGGCTTAGTAAATTTGGATATATTTCTTTCTTGCTCTCTATATACTGTGATAAAGCCATAAAATAGGTTTAAAAATACCAATCAATAATCTAATCTCTAATGGAAATACTTCTTTCCATATTTAACCATTGAGATACAACTTTTTAGTTTAATAAACAAGCACTTAAGACAACTCTAATGTTTTAAAATTATTCTACGCTAAATAAATTTGTACTATTGTACTTCAAAATCTATCAAATAAGGTATTTTTTATTTTTAACCATCATTAATTATTTTTACATTAACCACTTTTATTTCACTCCTAAAGGTCTTAATCACAGGGAATCAACAGATTTCTCTAAACATATTCCTTAAGAAAAAAATGGAAGATACAGTGAAATGGTGTGTGACAGCCATGTTAATTCTAATGGGGAAATATGGATAAAATGATAAGTTCTATATAGTAACAGTCTAAACATACATTTTTACCAAGAAATATAAAATTAAATGCTAGTGGCAGTGTTTTCAGAAAAAGCTAAAAGCATTATGCTACTACAAATAATTTACAGAAACAACTAATAAATTTAACAAATTCCCTCAAAAATGCAAACTATACATTATCACAACATGATTTACAGAAGGAGATATATACAATGACAATTCAAACTCATTTTTTTAGGTAAACCCAGAAAACTGAAAATGCTGTTCCTATTTTAATTGAACACATATTTCTCAAAATAAGATTCATCATGAACATGATTTAACATCCTCTTTAAATAACCAGTGAAAAATCAAACAGGTATTTTCATTGATACATAAAACAACGATAGCGAAGTTAGGAAACCAAGTTCACTCACATCAATGACTTACTAATACACAGGTACTTATTCTAACCCACTAGGAAAAATGTGAACCACAAAACACATTTTTCCATTTTAAATCTTTAGGCAGTCTGTGTATATTGACCTTAAAGTGGTCACTTAATATGAGTGAAGCTCATATTCCACTACCTATTAAGGTCTAATGCAAAAAAAGTTGTCATTTTATGTTGATGAGAGTTTTTAACTAATCTTTTATGTGCTTATTTTGTTTAGCAAATGACAGAATTATACAGATTATTTTTAAATTCAAATGTGGAATTTCTATATACATTAAACCCTCAGCATGATTTCTGCCTCTGACGTGCTAATGAAGTATTTAAAAATTATACAAACAAACATCCATTAAACAGTATTTTATTTTAGAACACTCTGTGTTAATACAATAAATATACAAAACTTCCAAACCACCGGAGACATGCAACATTAGAGGGACAGATGGAGGGCATTTATATAGAACCATGACAGTCACCATGATGGCAGCGCAGTATTTCTCACTGACAAAATATACAAACATCCCTACATAAATAATCCAAGTCCCAAATTACAAGTCACTGAGGAAGGACTTTTCCAGTGTTCCAACCCCCCCCCCCCCCCCCCCCCCCCCCCCCCTCACAGCCCACCCACTTAATATTGCAGACTAAAAAATGACATGGGTGCTTACATTGTAAAAAACTATTTCATGATTCTGATAATGGGTAATGTTAATATGAAGCATAAAACACTAACAAATGCCAATCTTTTGCTGGGTGAAAATGTGACTATTTACTAATTTTGTTAATAGAAAATATAAGGATTTAAAATCCCAAACCTTATAAATCTGTAAGCATTGCCCTCATTTTAATGCACACTTATGTTCTTAAAAAACAATTCTCTCATAAGCTTGTATTAACCCAGATAACTGAATTTATAACAACATTTTCCCCACCTACACAAAAAGATACTGTTGGTTGTAATTATTCTTTGCTATTTAACAATGGGGAGTTCTACAGGATAGATAAAGGTATTCCTGTTCTTGAAGGAAAGTATCTCAGCATTTTTCAAAAGTCTCTATGATGTAGCTTTCATTTGCACTTTAAAGAAAAAGAAAAATGAACTTGAGATATAAATTAATAATGGACATAGTGTTCTTGTTGTATTTTGTGAACATATTCAATATATGTAAAATCCACACTCAATAGAGCACACAGATGAAACAAATTTTCAATAAGACTATATAGATTCTGAAAAACTTTACTGCCTTATTTGGTTGAGAAAGTAGGTGGAGATTAACGCTGATCAGAAATATTCACAAACAGCTTTAAATTCATACTCTGAACCCTATTTTCATCAAAATAAAAGAAATAGATTCCAAGTATATTACTTCAATAAAGTCCCAAATAAATCAAATGTAAACACCACTGGGACGGATCTATGTCACCTAGTAACATTATCATGCCAAGCTTCTTTCATAAATAATAAGAACTCACCATCCAGCCCAGCATGGACTTCATTTTAACTTCAGATTTGGGGAGAAGAATGAAAGTGATTTAACCATTTGTGCCCATCTGATTTTTTTTTTTAAGGGATGTGCATTATCAAATAATATAATCCAATAAATGATCCTTATTTAAAATCAAGTTGAGTAAGTCACTATTATTCTGTAATCTTAAATTAGCTAACTACTTGTAAAACACAGTATCATGACTTTACAAATGTACTGAGTCTCTTAATCAGTATTAAAGATGATTCAAACTTTCAACCCAAATATAAGAATGAATTCCTGTGCTGCACAGTAATAATTTTAAAGTGATTATATTCATAATTAATGCATTCAACTGTATATTTTCTTGCTTGGTGCAAATTAAATGTTTTCTTTTTTCTATTACTGAAAAATTTTAATATATTTAGTCTGTCTCAGAATTTGAAAGACTGATATTTAGTAGAGATTCAATTATATGTAAAATGCCAGGGTCTTTTAAAATTTAATGCCACTAGAGATGAGAGACTGAAAAAATCCCTTAAATACTGTACGTTCTTTATGGACAAGGAGTTAAGACTAGACTTTAATACCTCTGTTAAAAATTACACACATACACACACCCCCCACAAAAAGAGCTGCCAAACGTAATCTCAGTTCAATGAAAAAGAGTAGCCACAGAATATACCAAAGTTTCATACGGTAATATTTTACTATGATATGAATACTGAAAATTTAAAAAAAAAAAAAGGTATTCTCATCAATACATTCTATTCCATCAATTTTCCACCTTTTCTTTTGGATAATGCACTACATATTATATTCTCATATTGCACCCCAATAAACTTTTATTTAAAAGAAATTATTACAGAAAATCATTTCTAAAATTTTACAAATGACTCCCCAATTGTACAACCATAAGCAGTGCCGAACCCAAAATACTATTTTAATTTAAAAAACGTAGTGCCCATGCAAGATCATAGAATGATATCAAAATATCAGCTACTCTAAAGAAAGGAAATAAAAAGATAAAATTTACATTATCTACTACGAAATGCATATAGGCTCTTCACTTGTGACTGAAACTGCTAAAAACACAAGCCAATCTAAAAATCCACAAGTCTCTGATGGTCTATTTCTTGCAATATAAATAAGAAAAAAGAAATGAAGCATCTATTTACTGCTCCAATGTATAATCCTTAAGTCTAAGATTCTTGAATGACTGCAGCTATTACTAAGTGCATTTTTAATCATAAGTACCATATTAATTTTAGTGTCTTGTCACTGAAATAATTTGCTGAACATTCATTGCCCCCCAAATATGGAGAATATTTATTTAGCATGTAATATATTTTTCTGCAAGGGGCACTAAAATCTTAAGAAACTGTTAGGTAAGTAATAAGACAAGGAAGTTTTTCTGGTTTTTGCCCATGCACAAGTAAATAGGAGATATACATGCTGTGTGTACTGAACATAAAAATATTTATAGAATACAGTAAGTGGAGAAAAAAGTACAGTCAAAAGGTAACAGTGTATTGTTTGAAGATTCTCTAAATTTGGTTACCCTTGAAAGCATTCTGAGCTGCACTAGTTGCTGCAGTGGAAGCTGCGTTTGCAGCTGCGGTCTGGACAGTTTTGTTGGACATCACACCTGATGCGAATTCTTGTTGGGCCTTCTCAAAACTAGCACCTGTTGTGCGATATAGTCCATGTACCTACAGAGGCACAAAAAAGCAGAAGATGGTAAGTGGTCATCTATACATTCACTTTCAATAGCTCTTTAATTAATTACAACATGACTCAAAAAAAGAGGAGTAGATTCTAGGCATGATTCCTAAAATCAAAAACATCAGCCATCACATTGATACAAAATATTGTATTTAAATATTTTCTTAACATAGATTTTCCTTTTAATCCCCAATGCAGAAAAAATAATTATGCCTACACCAAACCAAAAATAATTTAAAGAACTTAATCAAATGAAAAAAGCTTTGTTTTCTGCTGTACCTAATTAAATAGTTTGACATAACAAGATACATTCTGACTTTAATACATTAATTTACTACCCTAAACAAATCAAAGAAAATAATGCCTTATCTATTTCTGTATTGGCTATATATACACCACTGACCATATTATAATCCTGTGATATAATTTTATCATTTAATGTACCAAGAACTATTTATTTATGTCCTCAAAGATACTTCTGCTGTCCACTCTGTATACATTTAACCTTTTGTGAATGGTCAAATTTTAAAGGATTTACAAAGAAACAATTCTGTGAACTGTCTGTCTGTCCATACTGATTTATCACTGAAATCTTGGGATTTCTTTTTATGAGTAAGGTTCAAAAATACTCTATTAGCATGTGTTTTAAGATGCATAAACGATGAAGCACATCAATACATATCACATCAGCCACTCAATTTAATACAAATTTGAAAAAGGAAATAATAAAGCAAATTAGAACAAATATTTATTATATGCCTACAAACTTGGGGGGAGAGAGGAAGAGACCGAAAATTAAATTTGTAATTATACTGCACAGTGATTAGATCTAAATTAGAAGCCTGAATGAAATGCAATCAAAGCAGGTTTGGAGGATGGGGGCAGTGCACCAAAGTTAGTCCTTTCCCCCAACCTGGATAGGAACTGGTAATTATAGAGTAAATGTCAAGTGAAAAAAAGTAGAATGAGTCAAAGACATTCAAGTTAAGTGTAGATACTAGGAAGTTATTTCAAAAAGAATAGAGAGGATAGGCTGATTTGGGGGAAGGGGGGAGATGCTTAGTTAGGTTCTAAACAGTCATACATTCTTACAAATGTTTACTGAATATCTGAATGACTCTAGGCCTACCACAGGCAGGTGATGATTTGGTTTGGAGCTCAAGAGAGGAATGGGCAAGAGACATGGACTTGGAAACCACTGGCATATACATGGTAGCTACAACTCTGACAAATGAAACTGTCCATGAAGAACACAAAGTAGAGGCTCCAGTGTGGTTCCAATTCTTGCGGTTATCCTGCTGGGGCTGAGTACTGAGTTCCATGGAGGCATCTGACCCCGCTGAGCTTCCCAAGCTGCTTTAGGAGCTTTTTCTCTTCACCTAATATTATCATTGGCTCAACTATGGCAGAGTGATAAAGAGAATTACTCTCAACACTGTTAATTTTCATTCACACTAAAAGATGATATTTACATTTTGCTACCAATCCTTCAACAACCTTAAATCCATACAAGATTGATATAGATACAGCATATTCCCACAAACCCAATCAACATAATACAGTGAAGCTGAGAGCTTTCCAGGATCATAAAAAAATGAATTGGTGTTTGACATTGACATAAACTATGATGATGTGAGGAGATGTTATAGTTCTGCAGACATATATTCTAAGTGATGGACACTCATGACAATAGCCATTCCCATTATCAACCGAGCACTGGAAGAGGACTATGAATTTAAGCATTGCCTCTGGGTATGTTCTAGAAGAAGAGGTGTTCACTGTTGGGTCTATGATGAATCAGTTAGAAAACTGTCCTCCATAGTACAGTCAGGAATAGTTGAGTATTTGAGTATTGTAAAGGGTGGTCAAGATATTAAAAAGAAATTGCACCTAAATAAAATAATTAACCCTTTTGTCAGAAAATCTATAAACATAATAAATAAATACTTCTAAGAATATGCCTTGGTTGGTCAACACAGATTTTAAGCTCGTGTTTCTGAAACAAAATTCATGATGACCTTCAACAAAGCTTCTAAAAGGATCACAGTTCACTTCAGTAATGGGAGCATTTGAAGGACCATTTGAAGAAAGTAGCCAAATATCCGAATGACATAAAATATGACAAATGTGGAGTCTGGCTTGAGTGGGAGATCATGCTCCAGTACTGTTTTCCATGGCTGGATATCAATGTTAGCAAAGTAATTTCTGATATAAATATTCACTTCTACCAGTTGCTAAGAAGCCCTTCTAGTGTTCATCCTAAAACAGGTCAAATTTCAGCATCTACTGGTTTACAGAAAGTGGACCAGTTTGTTCCATTTACTGTTCCAACTGTAAGCTCCATCTGCCATGAATTAGATGCCATTTCCACTAGTGAAGAGGAAAAAGAGAACAAAGCTGAATCCGATATCAAACACAGAACCATAGATTATTAGACCAGTCTAGGTACTCACGTAAAAGTATTTGAACAGTTTCTTGAAAACCTGGATAAATCCCAGAAAGAACTTCTCAAGAAGATAACAAAAAGACTTCAAAAAATAACAAATCCCCTCCAATGTGGATAACTCCTACTTTCAACCACGAATCAAATACTTCAAGAGATATTTAATAAATATAGCAGAACCAGGTATGTATTTTAATGCCCAAAGCAAAATTTCCTTTTCTTGAAAAATAACTATGTTAAAAAGATTCCTAAGACTACCAAAGAAGCCGAAACCGGTTTGGCTCAGTGGATAGAGCGTCAGCCTGCGGACTGAAAGGTCCCAGGTTCGATTCCGGTCAAGGGAATGTACCTTGGTTGCGGGCACGTCCCTAGTCGGGGGTGTGCAGGAGGCAGCTGATCGATGTTTCTCTCTCATCGATGTTTCTAACTCTCTATCCCTCTCCCTTCCTCTCTGTAAAAAAATCAATAAAATATATTAAAAAAAAAAAAAGACTACCAAAGAAGAATGTACAGGTTCCTGGAAAGAGCAATATTGGGAGGAATAAATGGATTGCAGATGAATTTGTAAAATTTAATATTATACAAAGATAATTTTAAGATTTCTAATATAAATACTCACTTCTATCAGTTGCCATATATAGAGGTAACTGAGAAGTAATACGCCCAAGACTTTAATCTCAGCTCACTAGATACAGCCTCCATATTTCTGGAGTGAATATTCTAGGTGAATGAGGGCTTTGTTCTTAAATCTAAGACACTTAAGTTAATTATAACTAAAGTGTATATTCAATCACTTCTTTGCTTACTGATATTTTTATAGGTCAGGCCACATCCCACTGCCCATCTTTTAAAAATAGTTTTAAACTGAGCATCTAAACCTACCAAAATTTTAATTCAAAAGATGTGAGTTACTAGATAATAACATTAGGGCCTAGTAGAGTATTGTTTACAACTGTTGCAATTGTAGCTCCTAACTCAGGGGTGGGCAAACTTTTTGACTCGAGGGCCACAATGGGTTCTTAAACTGGACCGGAGGGCTGGAACAAAAGCATGGATGGAGTGTTTGTGTGAACTAATATAAATTCAAAGTAAAGGAGCGGAGGGGAGAGCAAGAGAACTGGATAGAACGGCCGGATCCGGCCCGCGGGCCATAGTTTGCCCATGGCTGTCCTAACTTCTTCCCTTAAGAGAACAACTGGAATGATTAGATTTGTCTACATCATAAAAAAGCAGCTTAGAAAAACTAACCAACTTTACCAACATAAAACCTATTATAGTTGTCAAAACACTTGGACTTTCTATATATCCAGATACTTAAATTTAATTTTGAAATTTTTATTTCTTCCATAGTTGATTTTGTGTGATAGATTCTGAAGTGTCAGATTTCTTTTGTCTGATTGTATAACCAATGTAAACAAAACAGTTCTTCTGGTTTGCATTCTATCTTCTGAGAAACACTGGGAAGCAAGCTATCAGGCTGGTACTTTCTGTGATTTATGAAAATTTTCCTTCCTTTGCATTTCCTTTAACATTGTTTTCTCTATAGCCACATCATCTTTTTAAAAAAATCTTTTGGTTTATATAAAACACTTTATAATGCAGTCAACACACTGAAAAGCCCTGCATTTCTTTCTCTTTTTCAACTTTTTGAGAAAAATAAAGACTATTGTGCAATTTTTAAAACACCACACACGCAAAGTAGGAGGAAAGTCAAAAGTACCAAAGTCTATTTAAGACACTAATATTTAAGAGGTACCCACAGCAACAAGGAATGATTAGGAGAGGAAGGGAAAAAACCAAAGATGCTTTTACAGATGTCAAGGGAAGAAAGTATATTAAGCAATGAAGAAATGTCAGGGTAAAATATAAAAATACCCAGGCACTCCTAAATACTTCTGATATAGTGGTGCAAAGCCATGCAGTATCATCGTGGATCAAAGTGTGAAAATGTTAGGGAGAAAAAGATAGGACTGACAAGTACATATATTGGTAAACCCTAAAAGTCCTTTCTTCTAGGAACCATAGCACCATTATAAGTATAAATTATTTCTACTCCTCTTTCAAAATCACATTTCTTATGGAACATTAAAAATACAGATACAGGAGAAACCAAGATGGCAGCATAGGTAAGCACCTAAACTGCTGCCTCGCACAACAATTTCAAAACTACAACTAAAAGACAGAACGGACACCATCCAGAACCACAGGAAAGCTGGCTGAGTGGAAATTCTACAACTAGAAGGAAAGAGAAAAGCTCACAGAGAATTGGAGGTACGGAAAAGGGTCTTTGTGCGTGCAAAGAGGAAGGGCAGCTGAGAGCTTGGCTGACTTTCTCTGGCGGGAGGGGGAAGGAAGCCCCCGACCGCACTGAACCCCAGTTCTGACTGCACTGAACCCCAGTTCCGGGAGAAACCCCGTGGACCCAGGCTCATACAGGGGGAGTCTGGACTCTCAGGTAGAGAGAAAGGCACCCGGAGACTCGGAGACCTGGGGGACACCCAGCAGGCAGGGGTCTGGAGGCGCACACACCAGTGTGCACAAAGACTGCGGAGGTTGCCACAGGCTTTCCCTAGCAGAAGGGAGTCAGAAGCTCCTGATTGCACTGAACCCCAGTTCTGACTGCACTGAACCCCAGTTCCAGGCAAGCCCCTGGGGACCCACGCTCTTACGGGGGGGAATCTGGACTCTCAGGCGGAGGCTCGGGAGCCGGGGAAGGCAGAGGTCTGGAGGCACGGGCGCCAGTGTGCATAAAGACTGCGGAGGTTGCCACAGGCTTTCCCTAGTGGAAGGGAGTCAGAAGCTCCTGACTGCACTGAACCCCAGTTCTAGGCGAGCCCCTGGGGACCCACGCTCTTGCGGGGGTAAACTGGATTCTCGGGCGGAGACTCGGGAGCCGGGGAAAGCAGAGGTCTGGATGTGCGCGCGCGCAAGGGCAAGGCTGACAGGAAGTCAAGACTGTCTGCTCCGCCCTGAGACTCCACCCCATCCAAGCTGAGCACAGAGGCTTTTGCAATTTGGCAAGTCTAATTCTATAAGGCTGTCTCCAGCACCAAACTTCTCCCAGCGTAGACACAGCTGATCCTCACAGCCAATTGGCCTGGAGGTCAATTCCTCCCAGTGATACCAACAACAATCAAGACTTAACTACAACAAGGCTGTACACACAGTCCACAAAGGGGTACACCAAGAGTGTCCACCTCAGGTTAACTGGGGAGGCCAACCCACTGGGTCATATAGGAAACCTAGCACACAAAGCTACCCTACCAACTCAGGGAAGCAGCCAAAATGCGGAGACAAAGAAACAGATCACCAACGAAAGAAATGGAGGAAAACAGACAACTGGATATAGAATTCAAAACCACGGTTAAAAGGCTTTTCAAGAATATCCTAGAAAAGGCCGATAAATTTAGCGAGACCCTCGAAGATATGAAAAAGGACCAACTAGAAATTAAACATACACTGACTGAAATAAAAAATATTATACAGAGACCCAGAAACAGAATAGAGGAACCCAAGAATCAAGTCAAAGAATTGAAATACAAAGAAGCAAAAAACACTCAACTGAAAAAGCAAAAAGAAAAAAGAATCCAAAAAGTTGAAGATAGTGTAAGAAGACTCTGGGACAACTTCAAGCGTACCAACATCAGAATTATGGGGGTGCCAGAAGAAGAGAGAGAGCAAGATAATGAAAACCTATTTGAAGAAATAATGACTGAAAACTTCCCCCACCTGGTGAAAGAAATAGATTTACAAGTCCAGGAAGCGCACAGAACCCCAAACAAAAGGAATCCAAAGAGGACCACATCAAGACACATCATAATTAAAATGCCAAGAGCAAAAGACAAAGAGAGAATATTAAAAGCAGCAAGAGAAAAACAGTTAATTACCTACAAGGGAGCACCCATACGACTGTCAGCTGATTTCTCAACAGAAACTATGCAGGCCAGACGGGAGTGGCAAGAAATATTCAAAGTGCTGAATAGCAAGAACCTACAACCAAGACTACTCTACCCAGCAAAGCTATCATTCAGAATTGAATGGCAGATAAAGAGCTTCACAGATAAGAAAAAGCTAAAGGAGTCCATCACCACCAAACCAGTATTATATGAAATGCTGAAAGGTATTCTTAAAGAAGAGGAAGAAGAAAAAAGTAAAGATAAAAATTATGAACAACAAATACATATCTATCAACAAGTGAACCTAAAAATCAAGTGAATTAAAAACCTGAGGAACAGAATAATCTGGTGAATAAATAGAATCAGGGGCATAGAAAGGGAGTGGACTGATAATTCTCAGGGGGAAAGAGGTGAGGGGGGCGCTCAGGAAGAGACTGGACAAAAATCATACACCTATGGATGAGGACAGTGGTGGGGAGGTAAGGGCAGAAGGTGGGGTGGGAACCGGGTGGAGGGGAGCTATGCGGGGAAAAAGGAGAAACAATTGTAATAATCTGAATAAAGATTAAAAAAAAATACAGATACAACTCTTATGTTCAAGAAATTATCTCACAGTGAGTACATATGATTGGATTCTAGAAAATTAAGTACATTATAGAAATCTAATAAACCTTCTTTACTTACTAGACCAGTCACAGTGCAATGTAATTACTGGTTCACTAGGTCCTCCCAAGTTTATAAACATGTAATAAATAAACATTTGTTCTAATTTGCTTTGTTATTTCCTTTTTCAAATTTGTATTGAACAGCTGATGTGATATATTTACAGGCTTCATAGTTTAAACACTTAAAATGAAATTCATAGCCCCACAGAGCACAGAGGCAAAATAAAGGTAGGATTAGCACACTTTCTCAATAGTCTATCTATATAGGCCCAGAGAGCCACCTAGAGGGAAAAGACTACATAAGTATTCAGTGCATAATGCTCACATACCATCTCAAAACCATTCAAAACCTCCAAAAACAAGAATATTTGTTACCCTGTTTCTGGAAGTTTTCCTCAGAATAAAATAATTATGTAAATATGTTGCACTAATAAAACTTAAAATTAATTTTTAAATATCTGCATATGGGTCACTAACAATATGCAATTCCAGAAGGGAACACTGCTTCCTTAATATATCTTTAAAAATATCTTAGTGTACACTGGGGTGGTGTATGACAAAAAAAACTAGATGGAAAGTAAAGAACCATGGTACTTTACTTAATCAAAATTTCCAAACATGTTTTCATTAAAGCTTATAAAACACCATTTCAATAATTCATGCTTTTATTAATATAAGACCCCTGTGGTACCAAAATTATTTTACTTTTATAAAAGCTGGGAAAATACAAATAAACGAGTTTCTGAAATATTTTTATTCTTATTTTGAGTTTTTAATAAACTTAAGGATCCATAAGCCCAATTTTTTCTATCAACCATTTCCATGAAATCCTTTATAAAGCCTCTCGCCCATAGATCAAGGTCAGATATCCCCCTTCTGCAACTTTTGAATTACCAACTTTAGTTTCATGCTATTGAAATCCCACTCATCCTTTGAGGCCTAACTCCAATACTGCTGTCCTCTTTCTGCGTGAACTAGCTGTGCTTTTCCCTATTGTGAGTACCTCCTACACTTAGTACATCTTTTAGAGATCAAATTATGCTGCTTCTTTTGGAGGGCTTATCTACATGTCTGATACCCCCACACATGCTTTTAGTTTCTTTGGGGAAGAACTCATTTCCATTTATTGTTACACCCTTTAAAAGACATAATTTGTGGCAGAAGCCCCTGAATAAGTATTTGTTTCTTTATCTGCTAAGGAATTAAACAAATGGCCTAAAATTATCTTCGTTATTAAAAAGTTAGCAAATAAATGCAATACTGCTCTAGTAGACTATACATACCTGTGTTACAAAGTAAAATGCTTAATTTGTAATTACCACAGAGGTTAATTTTTTTTAAAGTGAACACACTACTTCATACCTACTAAGATGGCTATAATTAGAAAAATGGAATATAACAAGTGTTGGCAAAGATGTGGAGAAATTGGAACCCTTGCTGGTGGTAATACAAAACAATGCAGCCACTATGGACAACAATTTGGTGGTTCCTCAAAAAGCTAAAAGTTGATCACCAAGCAACTCCATTCCTAGGTATATACCAAAAAAAACTGAAAGCAGAAACTCAGACAGATATGTGTACACTAATATTCACACGTAGCATTATTCATAATAGCCAAAAGAAGGAAGCAACCTAAGTGATCAACAGATTAATAACACAATGTAGCATGTATATACAGTGGAATGTTATTCAGCCATAACTAAGAAATTCTGATTCATACTACAACATGGCTGGACCTTGAAAACTTTATGCTAAGTGAAATGAGTCAAACACAAAAGGAAAATACTGTATGATTCCACTTATATGAAATATCTAGAATAGACAAATTCATTGATACAGAAAGTATATTAGTGGTTACCAGGATTAGGGAAATGGAGTTACTAAATGGCTACAGAGTTTCTGTTTGGTGTGATAAAAAAATTTTGGAAATAGACAATGGTAATGGTAAAACAATGTTATGAATATAATTAATGTCACTGAATTATACACTTAAAACTGATGTGCATTAAAACTGATTTGCATTAAAATGGCAAATTTTATGTTATATATATTTTTCCCACATCTTTAAAGATTAATAATATACTCAAAACAACTGAACTGAACATTTTAAATGAGTAAACTGCATATTTAAATACCTCAATGAAGCTGTTAAAATATACATATAAGGATTTGAATACAAATGTTATGTATAGCATTATAAATACTTGATTTACTAAATTTGAAGATGCCTGAGTAAATATAATTCACAATAATTTAGCTATGTATATTTAGTATGTATTAAGTAATTAGCCTAGTATTTATAGTAAAAGGTAAAAATTGGGGGCAATCCAAAAAAGTGAACATACTAAAAATACCAACTGAGGACAGAATATAAACAACCTGATCAGAGTGCCGATTTTTCTGGAGATATAAAAGTGTTACTGTGCCTACTCTGTGTCCCCTGCATGAAGATAACAAGCATGTAGATCAACATTTTAATAGGCAATGTAAACTATCTGAAATTGATTCCTAATCAGGAAAGACTATAGTGTTGGATGATTGAAAGGAGGGAGGGAGGGTTGGAGAGAGGGAGCCTATTTGTGATCATAAGACCCCAGTACAGTAAAATTATCAGCATTCTGTCCTAGATCCAAAATAAAGCTCCCCAAAAGGGGGGTGAACAATAACAATACTTTCAAAGAAAGGGGAAGTCACTTTTAGTCTAAGATTATTATCTCTTATATATAATAGATTACTGTCACAAAACATTTACTGTAAAACTCCAATTTAATAAATGAGACATCATTATTCTGGATGATATAGCGAATTTCTATACCCTCAAACAAAATAAAATATCTATTTGCAGAATAGATATTTTGGTATACAAAAAAATTTTTAAGCAGTTAGGGAAACTTGTTTTTAAAAGAAATGAAATAAATTTTTCCTAAAATTCTTTTAAAATGCCAAAAATTACTACTAATAATTATCTTATGAATGTGGACACAAAAGTCTATAGACAATTTTTAAAGTTTCATGAAAAAAAATAATCATTCAAAACTAGGTCCCAAAAGGAATATGAATTATGTAGTATCTATTTATATCTTCCATATTAAGTTATTCTAGCTCTCACACCAATTTAAAAAAAGGGGGGGAAATTTTGGATACCCCTCATACATATTCTCCTGTGATTCATTCATTTACTATTTGACGCACTTATAACACCTCTGCCTTAACCCCAAACTATTATTCAATTCTAATCTTACTATAGAAAGAAGACCTTTAAAAAACATTTAGGAATAATCTAATGAAAATTTTAAGAAGATCTAATGAAAATTTTAAGAAATCTATCTGTGAAAGGTATGGGATGAACTATTCCCTTATTTATGAAGAGGTACAAGAGATAGTTTGCATTTCAATTTTTTTTAAATTTGGATTCTAATATGATGCTAAGAGGGAAACAATGTTAAGTTACCATAATGCTCATACTGGGAATTCTACATACCAATGATTACCTACTCCAACTATACAAGACATCAGAATGCTAACAAAATTCTCAAAATTGTATTCACTGTAAGAGAAATAAATATATACCACAGAATGTGTTTAGCTAGGGATGTAAACACAAAACAGCCAAATAAAACGTTAACAATTCTAGAGTCAAAATATTGTGTGTACAGATAACTTTTAGAGGGTTTATGAAGAGTCTGACCCCTAGTGGTTATAAATTATGGCTACATAACGCCAAAGATTTTTTTTTTTTTAAACAGCCAGTTTAGAGCAAGTGGAAAAGAAAAAAATTAGGTGCTTTTATGGGATCTCAATTTCTATCAAAGTAAGAGAAATCTATTCCACTACAAATATGAAAGCTGGCTCAAATTACATTTTAGCTTATATTATCCCCATTGACTGGACTTCATAAACTCAACTCATCTTAATTCCTTCTTTCACAGATAAAGAATATGAGATTCAGAGAAGTTTAAGAGCTTGTACAGACTGAAAGACAGTGAACACATATAAAAAAGAAATAACTGGGAACTTCTTTAATTATACAGTAACAGAAAAAAAGCCAACCAAAATAAAGTATGCTGTACAATTTCCACATCAATACACTGATTTGAGAAGTAGTCATACTTCTTTTGAATGCCTGGAATACAACAAGCACAGCTCTAAAACCTTTCTTTTCATGCAACTGGATCCTGAAGAATTGTTACCTGGGGAAGAACACTGCAGGTCAAAGACTAGAATGCTGCACACAGCAGTCAGTTACACAGCAGCTGCAAAATAAACACTTCCTCTACACTCTGACTATTAAGCATCTATGCCACACATTCCCCACCACCACCACTGCTGGTTAAAATTCTTTCCACATTCTTCCCTCAGTAAATTCTTAATTGCTGGGAGTATTCTATCCTAGACCCTCTTCTCACTTCATATTTACCTTCTATGTTCCATTTACATCAAGAAGTCTATACTTCCCAAGTCTAGAAATCCAGCCTAAAGCTCTTTCCTTTGCTCCCATCTTATTATCCAAAAGCCTACAAATTGATTAATTATACTTTAAGGCCCTCTAGAATTTTAAACTCTCTGTGTGTAAAGTTGAAAACATCTTGATGCTCTCTTCCTGAATGACCTACCATCTAAAAGACTGGTGTCATCCTTGAGTCTTCCCTTATCCCCCACTTCCAGGCCCAAGTCAAATCAATCACTACCTGCTCATTTTTCCCATGCTGTGGTTACTTTACTGCCACTGTCTTAGTTTAGGCTACCATCATTACTTCCTAGTAGTAACCAGCTTCCTAGCTTGTCTCCAAGTCTTAATTTCTCTAAGTACCACATCAGTGCCCCACAAATCCCAAATCTATTTCTGAATAGTTTTTCTAAAGCTCAAATCAGATCAATTCAATTACTCTCCTCTTTGAACCTCTTCTATGGCTCACCACTACTCTTTGGAGAAGATCCAAATTTCTTTTTATTTTTTATTACTTTTTTATTTTTTATTTTATTTTTTTATTGATTTCAGAGAGGAAGGGAGAGGGAGAGAGAGATAGAAACATCAATGATGAGAGAGAATCATTGATTGGCTTCCTCCTGCACGCCCCTCACTGGGGATTCGAGCCCACAACCCGGGCATGTGCCCTTGACCGGAATCGAACCTGGGACCCTTCAGTCCACAGGCCGACGCCCTATCCACCAAGCCAAATCGGCTAGGGCAAGATCCAAATTTCTTAACAAGGTTTCCTAGTTTACAAGACCTACAGAATATAAGTACACTTATGTGATCAGCCTCCTCTTTACCTCTCCTCTACCACCAACAGCTCACTTTCTCCTTGCAGGACTCAAGCACCAAGCTTATTTCCCATCCATTCTTAGCTACTTTTAATTCCCTGAATATACCATGCTATTCCCTGCAACTAGATATGAAAATGTATCCCTGCTACATGGTACCTACTTATCCTCTCCTTCCCCCTTAATCCTTTACTTAGGTAACTCCTGTTCATCATGATCTCTCACCCAAGGCAATACAAAAAGACCTCACTACTAAAAGAGATCTCCAAAACTTAGATGTCCCTCCTGTGTGCTCCCTATATTGGCCACATAATGGCCACTAAATCACTGACTCCTGATACCCATTCATTTGTTTCTCTTCCACACCAAAATGTGAACTCCTTGAGCATTAACACATACTCTTCAATGGTTGTTTAACAAATGAATGGAACCTGCAACATACCACAAAACCCTCTACTGTACTCTAAATTTATTACATTTCTAGTTTTGGAAAGCATCCCCTATGATATATTTGGAATAATAAAGGAATTGTCCAAAGAGATGTTATAATGGTCAGACTATACTCTCCAGTTACCAAACAAACACTAATCTAGATGTTGCTGTGAAGGTGTTTTGCATATATGATTATCATCTATAATCAGTTCACTCTGAAAAAAAGAGAATATCCTGAATGATCTGGGTGGGCCTGATCTAATTAGTTAAAACGCCTTATGAACAGAACTGAGGTTTTTCTGAGAAAGAAAAAAATCCCACCTGTGGACTAGAGCTTCAGCTTCTGCTTGAGCTTACAACCCTTCCTGACCGCCCATCTGTGGGTTTCATACTGATCTGGCCAACCCCCACAACCACATAGGCCGATTCATCTCAATAAATAGCTTTATTCTGTTCTGTTTCTCTGATGGAACGCTGACTGATACAGGCACCTACTCAACAAAACTACACATCAGACCAGACCCTGAATATAACATGATAAAGAGGTCAAAAGACCAGAAAGGAATATTAATTTTAATTGAGGCCCTGTGCTATACAATTTACATTCATTATTTCATTTAATCCTCACACCAACCCTATAAAAATAGCAGTTATTCCCATTCCTTCATTCACTCAATATATATATATATATATATATATATGTGTGTGTGTGTGTGTGTGTGTACATATATATATGTATATATATACATATGTATATGTGTGTGTATATATATATATATATATATATATATATATATATGTGCCTATCCCATGCCAATCACTGCCAGTCACTGTTCTAAATGTGAGGAATACAGCCTGAAAGCACACAGACTAGGTCCCGCTGCCATGGAGCTTAGAGTATGGGTGAAGACAATGAACCTGAGCGGTTACAGAAGCATGCCTCAGTTCATACAAATGTATGTGAAGATGCCAGAATTTTGACCTGAGTTGTGTGGTTCCAAAGCTCTTCTCATTTAATTCCAATGCAACAAGATATATTCACCATGGAGGAATTTAACAAGCTGGGTACCCAGAAAATGTACACTATAAGGTACATAAAGTGGCTTATGCCCAGATCCCAATGTGTAATACAGACAGCAAGTTCCCCAATAAAATAGAGGATGACATAATCCCCAAGAAAGATTCTGTGGAAGAGGCAGGAAGATTTGAGCAAGTGCTTGAAAGAACACTAGTAGAGATGAAGCAACCTGAAAGTTAAGAAGCATAGCATGAACAAGAACTGGGGCAAAGGAAGGTGCAGGATGTATTTTTAAGAAACTGAATACACAGTACAGTCTGACTGGAGTAGAAAGTCTGGATCCAGGAGCTATGAAAAGAACTAGTCCTACCTCCCACATTCACCACAATTCATTTCCCACCTATGTCCACTTCAAAAATCTTCAGAGTGCTAGGTTTGTTTGGAGGTCTTTTTTTAGATTAACATAGTAACTATATACCAAATGGACTGAAGAAAGTGGGAGCAGGGTGTGACTGGTAAAAAAATTCTGGATTAGCTGAGGTTGGAAATGGAAAGGGAGAAAAGGACAGAAAGATAGTAAAAAAAAAAATATCTAGGAAAGTGATTTAAAACATAATGGAAGCACTGACAGAAGTAGTCAAAGTGCTGACACAAATGTTAAACAGAACCATCTGAGAAAGTACTTAATATCACCTTATTTATAGTAGGTATTTAATAAATATTCCTTTTTTAAAAAAAGCTTCATTGAGATAAAATTTATATAGAATTTAGCTTTTTAAAGTGGTTTTTAGTATATTAATAGCATTGTGAATATATCCTCTTTATAACTTAATTTTAGAACATTTTCATCACGCACAAAAGAAATTCCATAGCCATTAACATTCATTCTTCACCCTACCCTCAGCCATAGACAACCACTAATGAATCTACTTTCTGTTTCTATAGGTTTGCCTATTTTGTATATTTCATATAAATAGAATCATACAATATGTAGTCTTTTGTTTTGCCTGTTTGTTTTTGTAATCCTCACCCAAGGACATGTCCATTGATTCTTTAGATAGATAGATAGATAGATAGATAGATAGATAGATAGACAGACAGACAGACAGATATAGACAGACAGACAGACAGAGACATCCATCGGTTACCTCCCATATGCACCCCAATGGGGGTCAAACCCACAACCTAGGTATGTGCTCTGACTGGGAATAGAACGGATGACGCTCCTACCAAATGAGCCACACTGGACAGAACACAATATGTAGTCTTAATAAATGTTTCTTGAATATTAATCAGAACTTCCAGAAGAAGAGCTAGTTCTCAGAAGAAAATTATGAGTTTATGATGCATTACTGTGAGACGATGATGCCAATCAACTGATGATGTCAACAGTCACCTGAGTATGCAACTAAATGTTTATACAAAGCATTATGTCTTCCAACGTTAGGTCATCCAGGCAGAGAAGAAAGTGAAACAATGTAGGGAGGTTGAAATTCCCATGAAAAAAGATTTTACAGCATAAAAAGCAGTGAGCTGACTGCATTTAAGAAGACTTTTGCTAATGAACTGGGCAAAGAAATAAATGAAAGAGAAAGAATAGGCTCAGAGGCAGAAGAATCAGAACACAATTAGGAAGACTGAGGAAGAGGAACCACCTATAGCACAGAAGGCTTCAAGGAGGAGGAAGAATGCAAAAAGACTTTAGGATTCAGTAGCTTTAGAAAGCTGAGTTTCAATACTATGTGTGTGTAGTTCAGAAAATAAATGCTTTAATAAGAGAAAATGAATAGCAAAATTTGGACTGAAAAAAAATAGTCTAGCCTTCAGCCAGTTTTGAGGACAAAAAGCAAATGTACAAGTAAAATATTTCAAGAGTGCAGAGTGTTCTTAAATATAAGGTACAATTATTTCTAAACACTCCTTGTACATATCTCAATTAACTGGTCATTATAAAATAAAGAAAAATGTTGTATAGACTTATTTCTTCAGAGTGAGACCTATCAAAAATCTATCATTTTAAAACACAGTGTTATTCCAAGGGTTTCAATATCAAGTTTGAACACATGTAGAATAGAAAACATTTCTGTAATGCATCATAAAACACCATTAAATATATAAACAAATAAAAACACAGATTTCTCTCCTACACTATGCAATGATTTCTTTTTAAGGCTGTGAAAACAGCCATGGGAATTCAATAGGAAGAAGTGTAGATAATTGGGCAGTCACTAGTCATAACCCAGCCTGAACCTGTCACCAGCTCACTTTACACCTTAGATAAATAATTTAGTGTCTTTACATTTTAAATACAAATAAAATGCAAACATCACACTTCGTTAATCAGGTTAATATATTTAATATTCAAAAAAATCAGAATATTTTTAAATAATCCAAATTTTAAAAATAAGGTTGACTCTTCAGTTAATGCAAAAAGCCTTCAGTTAACAGGATTTTAAAATATTTCCTTTTTACAGGAAGTTAAAAATGTGATGCAATTTTCAAAAATATATCTATGCATAACTATTAATTGTAAAAAGTAATCTTCAGAGAGCAAACTTGCACAAATAGAACAAAAAAAAATAGCTTGATGTTACCATAAGAGCAAAATAGGAAAATGAGTTTCACTATAAAAATTTGCAGACATAAAATTTCATTTACCTTTTTGAACATAACTAGTGAGATGACTGCTGATGCTGTGAAAAGTGCTGCTATGATTATCATCATGATTCCAACAGGAATACTTTTGTTGAGACCAGTAAGCGATGAAATCCAACCACTATCAAGTAACAAAAAGAAAGTATAATTAGGCAAATAAATCAATGCACATTTAAAAAATAACATTAACAACTAACATATATTCAGCTCTTATGAGCCAAGCAATGTTCTTGTTCTTTATACATGTTAACTCATTTAATTCTCACAACAATCCTATAAGATAATGCTGTTTTTAATCTTTATTTTACAGGTGAGGAACTGAGTCACTGAGCTATTCAGTACCTGCCCAAGGTCATACAGCTAAACGGCATAGTATGAATTCAAACCCAGGCATCAAACTCCAGCCTTAAGTGTATACCACCAGATTTTATATTTTTTAAGCCTAGAAGTTCATTATTACTTTCTTTTAAAGTTCATTTTTTATGGAAGAAAATATTTGCAAACCATATATCCAACAAAGGGTTAGCATTCAGAATATATAAAGAACTTTCAAACCTCAACAGTAAAAATTGATAGGAAAATGGGCAAAAGACATGAAGAGATTTCACAAAGAGGATACAAAGATCACAAATATGCACATGAAATGATGTTCAACATCATGAGTTATTAGGGAAATACAAATTAAAACCTCAATTAGATATCACTACACACCTACCAGGATGAGTAAAATAAAATCAGTGACAATACCAAATGCTGGTGAAGATGTGGAGGCTGAATCACTCACACATAGTTTGTGGGAATGTAAAGTGGTACAGCCATTCTGGAAAACTGTCAGTTTCTTAAAAAACACTAAATATGCAACTTCCATATGAACCAACAATTACAATCTTAGGTATTTATCACAGAGAAATGAAAATTTATGTTCACAAATGTTTATAGTGACTTTATTCATAATAGCCCAAATACTAGGAACTCCAGAGTCCTTCAACTCTAGTTAAACAAACTGTAGTACATCCATACCATGAAATACTACTCAGGAATAAATACACACAACAACCTGAATGAACCACCCAAGAATGATGCTGAGGGGAAAAAAGCCAAAAGTTACACACTGTATAATTCAATTTATATAATTCTTGAAATGACAAAATAACAGAAATAACGAACAAATTAGTGATTGCTAGCATTAAGGAGGAAATCAGAGCAGGAGGAAAATGAATTTGGCTATAAAAGGGCAGCATAAGGGATTCTTTGGGGCTGGAAGTGTTCTCTATCCTACCTTAATCAATGTCAAGATCCTGGTTTTGATATTATACCATAGTTTGACCAAGATATTGCCACTGGAGAAACTAGGGAAAGAGTACTTGGGATCTCTCTGAATTATTTTTTTTTATAATTGTATGTGAATCTACAATTAACTCAAATAGTTTAAATCTGCTGAATTACATGACATCCATCTTAAAACAGGTCATCCTATATGAATACTCACTTGCAGACTCCTGTGCTATTTCATTACTACACATGCTGTTGTGCTCAATTTTAACACTTTTTCGAAGTTTGTGCTGAAGAGTAAGATATTACTTCAATTTCATAATAAAAAACTTGTACTTTTAACATGAGCAGTATTTTTTAATTAAATATTTAAAACATTTCCATTTCCTCAAATGCCAAATACTAAGCACTATTTAAAATGATAATGAATGCACTGGCCTATGTGGCTCAGTGGTTGAGCATCGACCCATGAACTAGGAAGTCACTGTTAAGATTCCCAGTTAGGGCATATGCCTAGGTTGTGGGCTTGCTCACCAATAGGGGGCATGCAGGAGGCAGCTGGGTGATTATTCTCTCTCATCATTGATGTTTCTATCTCTCTCTCCCCCTCCCTTCCTCTCTGAAATCAATAAAAACATTTTTTTAAATCTTAAAAAAAAAGATAATGCTACTTTTTCCTAGAAACTACTTAAAATACCCATATATTATCTGCATTAGATCTGCAAAGCTACTGAAAGCTATATGATTGCCAGTCACTACTCCGATTCAGTAATAGCATACTAAATGTAAGTCCTCAATACACTCTACTTACATACTCATTTTAGTTTATGTACACTGCAGTAAATTTGCCTAGTATATGCTCTTAGCTTATACAAATTCAATTGTGCCAGGCCAGTATGGCTCAGTGGTTGAATGTCCACCTATGAACCTGGGGGTCTCAGTTGGAATCTCAGCCAGGGCACATGCCCAGGTTGTGAGCTCAATCCCCAGTAGGGGGTGTGCAGGAGGCAGCCTATCAATGATTCTCTCTTATTGATGTTTCTATCTCTCCCTCTCCCTCTATGAAATATATAAATATGTATAATATAAAATATATATATATATATTTTTTTTTTTTTTAAAGAATTCAACTGCATGTAACTCAAGTTATAAAAGAAAGAAGAGAGGGAAGGATAATTTTAGAGATTTGCTCTTTTCCACCTGTTGTTTCATTCAAGGAATGTTTGCTCCAGAGTGTATGAAGAGAGATATAAATCTGCTATTACCTCCTAGCCTGAGTCCAAATAGTGTCCATTTCTGAGGATCTCCTAATGAGTGACCTTTTGTCATACGGAGAATGATTATATTATTTAAAAATATATGTACAGATTTGGAAGCAGATGAAGTGTCCATCAGTAGACGAGTGGATAAAAAAGCTGTGGCCCATTTATACAATGGAATATTACTTGGCTATAAAAATAAAAAAAAAAAGGAGGAAATCTTACCTTGTATGACAGCATGAATAGACCTAAAGAGTGTTATGCTAAGTGAAATAAGCCAGTCAGAGAAAGACAAGTACCATATGATTTCACTCATATGTAATGTAGAATCTAATCAGCAAAATAAACTAAAAAACAAAACCGAAACACTCACAGATACAGAAGAAATTGACAGCTGTAAGAGGGGAGGAGGGTTGTGGGGCTGGGTGAAAAAAGGTAAAGAGATTAAGAAAAAAACAACAAGAAGAAAACTCATAGACATAAAGATAACAGTATGGGGATTACCAGAGGGAAGGGGGGTAGGGGAGGTAGAAGAGCCAGTATAAGGGAGATAAATGGTAATGGAAAGAGACTTGACTTGGGGTGGTGAACACACAATAACAATATACAGATGATGTATTATAGAATTATACACCTGAAACCTATATAATTTTACTAACCAATGTCACCCTAATAAATTCAATAAAAAAGAAAAAATATATATGTAGTAGTATGTATGTGTATGCAGTGATTCCTCTCTTCAAAGACATGCGTTCATGCGCATGTGTGTGTATATGAAAACATGTTTGTATACCTAAAATAGTGCTTTACACATAATAGGTCCCTTTTCCTTAAAACCCTTGAATTTCTTTTCTCTCCCTTCCACTATTTTGGCCTTCCTATCTGATCACTCTTCAGTCTCATTTTTACAAAATTTCCTCTTAGTGCCCATGATATACACATTTTATTTAAACTAGATATAATGTGTCATTTTTAAAAATGGGAACATAATTTTCAAATAGAATGGTTTTCAAAAGGTTATGCCTTAGAAAATTAAATGCTAAAAAAAATGCAATTTTTACTTTTATTTATTTCCTTTTGCTAATGTGGCCTTGCTCTGTTAACTATTTTTAGGAAGCCAAAAATTACATAAAGATACAAGATGAACAGTTTAACTAGAGTAATAAAATGACTTACCAGTTGCCCCAGTTGTGAAATCCTGCAGCCTGTAGTACATGTACGGCAAACTGACAAATATAGACGAAGAAGAATACAAAGAATCTGAATGAACTGTCACTCCTTTTTAAAAAAGGCGGGGGTGGGGGGGGAGAGAGAAAGGAGAAAATGTCATCTTTCTTAATACCTTTACATTCACATGCAGACTGACACTCAATGTTAAAAAATAAAATATTTTTATATACCAGTGGCAACTACCTGAGGCTTGAAATAACAATAACATAATTTATGTGAAATCTTTATCCAAATAATAGATATTGTTTTTATTACTGCAACCTCACTTTGTCAATTTCCAACTGTACCACAAAACATCTTAACCAAAAAATGTATTTTTTCCTTTTTTTTACTAGTTTCACTGAATTGTAATTAACATACAATAAACTGCAACTATTTTAATGTAGAGTTCAATAGTTTGACATATGTATATACCCATGAGCCTTCTCCAATAAAAATCATAAATTTATCCCAAGTTTCCTTGTGCACGTAAGTAATCCCTCCCTCTCCACCCCATCCACTGTTTTCTGTCAGTATAGCTTTCATATCTTAGAGTTTTATATAAATGGGATCATACACTATACACTTTTTTCTTGTCTGCCTCTTTCACTCAGCATAATTATTTGGAGATTCACTCATGTTGCATGTGTCAAAGTTCCTTCCTTTTCAGTGTTATGTAGTAGTACACTGTATAGATAGACCAATTTTATTCATTCACCTACTGATAGTCATTTAGGTTGTTTCTGGAACACCTGGGAAGTTTATGTTTAACATTTTAAGGAACTGCCAAACTGTTTAATGAAGCATTTATTCCATTTTATATTCCCAACACCAGTATGTAAGTGTTCCAGTTCCTCCACATCTACACTTGGTATGGTCAGTCCTTTACATTTTAGCCATGCTAACAAGTATATAGTGATATCTCATCTGATTTCAATTTGCATTTTCCTAATACCTAATGTTGCTGAGCACTATTTCATGTGCTTTTTGTCATCCATATATCTTTAGTGAACTGCTGACCACCCACAAAGCCAAAAATGGTGCGTATATTATCTCTAATCCTCTTATCAACTCAGCAAATACTATCACCAATTTACACTCAACAAACTGAAGCACTGAGAGTTTTTACTGCAATTTCCTAGGAAGCACACAATTTTTAAGTGGGGAAGCCAGAATTCTAACCTATTTAAAGTATGTTTCCAATAGTTATACTTCTTCAACAACACACTGCCTCATTAATAATTACCTAATAAATATTTTAAAGTATTTACATAATGCTTAGTGATTTGGAGAAGCATAAAATTAAGAATAGTTATAATCTTTTACAAACATATAAATGAGCCCGGACAGTGTGGCTCACTGGTTGAGCGTCCACCTAGGAACCAGGAGGTCACAGTTTGATTCCTGATCAGGACACATGCCCGAGTTTCAGGCTTGATCCCCAGTAAGGAGTGTTCAGGAGGCAGCAGATCAATGATTCTCTCTCATCTTTAATGTTTCTCTCTCTCTCTCTCCTCCCTTCTTCTCTGAAATCAATAAAAACATATATAAAAAAACATACACATATAAATGACAAAATGGCAACTCTAAGTTTAATTCTGATACCTAATAAACTTAACGTTCAAAATCACATATAGCCCTAGCTGGTTTGGCTCAGTGGATAGAGCATTGGCCTGCGGACTGAAGGGTCCCAGGTTTGAATCCAGTCAAGGGCACATACTTCGGTTGCAGACTCCTCCCCAGCCCAGGGCCCTGGTCGGGGTGTGTGCAGGAGGCAACCAATTGCTGTGTTTCTCTCATGTGATGTTTCTCTCTGTCTTTCCCTCTCTCTTCCACTCTCTCTAAAAATCAATGGAAAAATACTGCCCTATCCGGTTTTGCTCAATGGATAGAGCATCGGCCTGCAGACTAAAGGGTCCTGGGTTCGATTCCAGTCAAGGGTTCGAGCGGGCTCGATCCCCAGTAGGGGGTGTGCAGGAGGCAGCCAATCAATGATTCTCACTTATCATTGATATTTCAATCTCTCTCTCCCTCTCCCTTCCTCTCTCTGAAATCAATAAAAATATATTTTTAAAAAAGAAAGAAAAATATACTCGGGTGAGGATTAAATATGTATATATATATATATATAAGTATATATCTATAACTGGCCTAAAAAGTTTTACTTACCCATTATCTATGGACTTACATAGTATGTTTGTTTCATTTCTTAATCATCATTCTTAAAATACAATACAAAACCCTTGAATATCCCGACTGCCCTTTCTCAAAGGCAGAAATCTCTATCAAAACCAATCTCAAATACTAGTAAAGCACCCACATGAATAAGTAAAATCTCTTTAAAAATCCTATATTTAATATAAATAGTCATATCCAATGTATCTGGTTTGAGTTTCATATTTAAGGAAGAAATCTGTGGTGAATAAATGTTTAACAAACTTTACTAAGTACTTCCAAAGAGACTTTGACTCACAAACACTTGGCAATCTGGGTGAAGAAAATCCCAAAGTTACACACTGAGAAGGTGTATATTAATGATTTCAAATATTCTAATTTCAACTTTCCCCATAAAAATTTTTTCCTCTCAGTTCTGCTCCAAATAGTGAAACCCAGATAATTAGCATATTTGTGATATACTCTAAAGGCTTGCAATTCAGCTAAAAATCTAGCCTACAACTGGCAAAGAAAGAGAATAAAAGGAACTGAGTGACTTCAAGTAATAAATGGCAAAAGACTGGCTTTTTGTTTGTTTTGTCACTTCAGGACATTTTTCCATTGATTTTTTTTAGAGAGTGGAAGAGGCAAATGGGAGGGAGAGAAAAAAACATAGATGTAAGAGAGACACATCAACTGGTTGCCTCCCACCCATGCTGGGGCGAGGGATCAAACCCACAACCCAGGTACATGTCCCTTACCAGGAATCAAATCTGTGACCCTGTGGTCTGAGGGCCACTCTAACCACTTAACAATACCAAACAGGGCAAAAACTGGTTTTTAATAGTCTGTTTGGCTACATTAGTCATAGATGTTTAAAATCCAAAGTCTCTAGTCTCAGGTCACTTTTAAAATTTCAAATTGATATATCCCATTGCCACCACCAGTATTATTACAGTTATACTGATAACATGACAAAAGTAGGCAGGCAGAGGCCAGATGTCAAAAAATTAAAAATTGATAAACCTTGTGAGCCAGGCTCAGATAACAAGGAAAGAACTCTCTTCCTACATCATGTAAAAAGTAAATAGTTCCTTTTAATTCTCTCCAACCCACATCTACGGGGGTACCTTGTCCCATTCCTTGACAACCAAACTCCCATATTTCAATAAATACCCAAAGGTTCTTTCCCTCATTTTCTCTCCTCCCATCTATTTTCCCCTGCATTTTATTTCTAACCAATTTAGTTTTCTGTTGAGTGACACCTTTTCTCTCCAAATTCTCAATCTTCTCTCTTTTATTTCTGTCCCCCAACCCCATCTGTTTACATATCTGGGTTTCTAATTCCATATTTTGTGTGTGTGAGGTGGGGATGGTAAACATTCTAGTTAATCAAAGAAATTTTATGTTGAAATGGAAAAAAAGTTAAACAGTTGAATGTAACCTTCTAATTTCCCTAATATATCATCTGCACAATACTGGTACATGCCTATTTCTCAGTAATGCTACCTCTCATTCATAAGAGTTGAAGGTTCATTATTCATAAATTAGTTTATTCAAATAAAAATGAGTTGATAAACAACTGAATATATGGACTCAAACAATGCTAGCATCTAAATCAGCATTTCCCAATGTTTATTTCTTAAAACAATAGTCCAAAAAGGTGCTTGACAAAATAATAATAAGTATACTAATAACGGTTTCATGGTCAAATCATAAAGCACACTAGGCTCTTAAAGAGTCTAAGAAATCCTAAAATGAAGTAACTTGCTGAACTTTATTATCCAGCTATTCCCAAACGTTAGCTAATGAACCGTTTTTTCCCGCAACACCTACTAATTGCCCACAGAATATGCATTTAGGAAATGTTACTCCTAACAAACAATTAAATATACCATGCAAAGTATTTACTTCATCTTATAGTCTAAATATATTTAAAATGTTGCGGTCTTTTGAAAAACCAAAAGTGAATTTACATAGAACATACTTACAAAGTTGCTAGGTGAAAGTGATTCACTTTAAACATTACATGCATTTATGTTACCTAGTTTCATTTAAGATTTAGGCTATAATGACCACTTGTGATTGAATACATATGAATATGATATATAGACTTTTCTGAAGGTGTTATACAATAAAAAATTTTTTTAATGAAAATGCCAATTTTCCCGTTCAAGTGTACCATGAGTATTTACTTCACAGGTTTTAAAGAGCATATTTTAAAGTACACACATTTTACCTGAAAGCTCCGTAAAGTGGTCTGTACCAACAGACAAATGAACAAGGAGTAAAAAGCAAGAACCACAGGATACTCAATCCAAAATCAACCCCTCTTGTAGCATCAACACAAAACCAAGCCAAGCATCCGAAGATATTTAGAAACAGTGTTACCGTATGGACTGTGGAATCAAAAAACAAAATAGAAAAGAAATGTTTACAATCAATTTATGAGGTTCATTCAACAAAAATTATAAATGAAAAAAATATTTCCCAAGAGCGAATGTATTTTACATCATGTTTTCATTTAGTATTTTTCAAAACATTGCTGTTTCTTATGCATTTGATTTGAAAATAGAGTAATCACAGGAAAAGGAGTCCTAATACATGCACTGTTTGGCAAAAAATTCTTTTGGCCCTTTTTTAAAGGGCAATTACACAGGTAAACCAGAGAAGTACTACCTAAAGGGCCTCTCGCCAGAGAAGGAAACATGTAATATGTCTTTTGATTGAAGGCTCAGGAAGAAAGTAGTGCCTGCCAGGAAAAGAACCAGAACTTGGGAGGAATAAGATCCTACACTCAGAACTATATTTTTACAGAGTGGGTCTGCAGACGTCTCTCTGAGCAGATTATACACAAAAGAGAAGTACCCTGTGCAATCTCATCATGACATGTTTAAACAATAAAATTGGAATCATTGGACTAAAAATAATCAATACAGTAGAAATTTCCAGTGACTACAAAGTCAATTTTTAAGAATTATTAATTCGTCTTCATTGAGTTGTCCATTTTTTTTAAAGTCCTGGGATTCAAACTGTGTTTTGGTAGAGGATTACACTTATTAAAGAAAAAAAAAGTACACTATGATGCATTTCAGCTCCAGTGGCAGACCTTTCCTTAGTTAACACAAATAGATCTTGGCAAACTCTGCATATGTTGTTAATAATTACTTTCCCTGACAGACCAAAAACAAAAAATCTGGATAACATATAACTATACACTATAATCCTAAAAACCACATTTACCCATTATAATAATTTTAAGCACTTTCAAAAATGTATTACTGGCTGAATTTATTATAGAAAATAAATTCTTTCAGAAATTAAAATAATTTTAATGCAAATTATCAATACAATAAAAGTATACTGACTAACTACTATTTGAATAAAAATAAATAAAAACCTAGTGAATCTAAATAAAAAACTCACATTAAAAACAAACTTTAAAATCCCTTTAAATTATTAACCAAATAAGAGTAATGATTAATGAAACAGGACAAAAACACATCCTAGGATGCCTCATCTAATTTGCTCTCATCTAACAACTAGATAAATACACAATCTCTAGAATAGGAGAAAAAGCTCCAGAGGAAAAGATCTAGATAATAGTGATATAATACTATTGAGCTAATCAATCTCTGTGTATTTCCATTTTTCATCTATAAAAATGCAGGAACTCTTCCAGCCTTAAAATTCCATTCCATTCTATATTATACAAGAATGACTCTTACTAATAATTACTTTATTCCCATTAGGATTTATAACTCTCATGAAAGCTTGATTAACAAATTTACTCAAAATCTTTTGCCTCAAAATAAAAGTAGTTCTGTTAAGGAGGGCTTAAAAACAGAATTGAAAAGATTGTGAGATAGAAAATGATTACTCTGTTAACATTAAATGGCATCTAACTGCCTAAAAAAGTATTAAATGTTTAGAACATTCTAAGTCAAATATCAACCTATAGAGAAATAATTTTTAAAGGCTTATCTACTAATCTGTTTAAAAAAGATAATATATGGGTATGAGTATTTTAATGTTCACAGAAATTCTTCCAGGTTTAGATAAAAGATATCAATTTAAGTTTGTGTCATCTATTAAAATCTTTTTCAAAGTGTTTTTATAGTAACCAACAACTATAATCAAAAAGTCATTTATTTGCACTCCAATGAAGAGTAAAATGTTTAAGCCTACTTACTAAACAATCTGTCCACTTTATAGAGATAAAAAACACACACAGAAAGGCAACGTAATGTGAAATGAATGACTCTGTTGCTAATTTCTATCCAATTCCAAACCACTTGTTGGATTCCAAATGTAGGTAGAATACTAATGAAATATTTAGTCCATTTTGTTGACCTGATTTGCAAGCTGAATGACTTCTTCACATAAAATTTCAATTTGCTTTACTAAGCACTTTAAGTAAGGTATCTTTGAAAGCATATCTGTCGTATTTGGGTTTAAAATGTCAATTACGTCTTCATTTTGGTACTCTGTAGGTGGTATAACAGGTAACTCTGGGTTCTGGAGTCAAGCAATCCAACTCCAACCTTTCTTTCTGTGTAATCTTGGACAAGTAACTCATATTCTCTATCCTTTAGTTTCCCTATCTATAAAACTAAGTAATATAGTACCTGCTTCACAGTGTGGTTACAATTTAATAATGTAATATACATAAAAGTGATTAGCATTGTGCCTTGCACAAAGTAAATCCTCAATAAATGATAGCTCATTATAATTATCACTAGAGGCCCAGTGCACAAAATTCGTGCAGGGGAGGGGCCCTCAGCCCAGTCTGCACCCTCTCCAATCCGGGACGCCTCAGGGGATGTCCGACTGCCGGTTTAGGCCCGAACCGGCAGTCGGACATCCCTCTCACAATCCTGGACCACTAGCTCCTAATCGTTCACCTGCCTGCCTGCCTGGTTGCCCCTAACTGCCCCCCCCCACTTGCCGGCCTGATCCCCTTTAACTGCCCCGCCTGCCGGCCTGGTCGCTCCTAACTGCTGCCCCCTGCTGGCCTGGTTGCCCCCAACTGCACCCCCCCACCGGCCTGGTCACCCCTAACTGCCCCCCCCGCCAGCCTAGTCGCCCCTCACTGCCCCCCCACCAGCCTAATCGCCCCCAACTGCCCCCCTGCCAGCCTGGTTGCCCTTCACAGCCCCCCTGCTGGCCTTGTTGCCCCACAAAGCCTGCTGTTCAGTCGTTTGGTCATCCCTCACTAACACCCCTGCCGGCCTGGTCGCCCCACGCACCCTGCTTGTTCAGTCATTTGGTCGTCTCTCACTAACCCCCCTGCCAGCCTGGTCATGGGCAGCCATCTTGTGAGGGTGTGACAGTCAATTTGCATATTACTTCTTTATTATATAGGAGGATTACAGTGTAAAATCATTAGTCAACTCTAAAATCAGTAACAAGTCGACACTTCTTAAAAAGAACTTATTTAAATACTTCTATTCTATGAAACTTAGAGGCATTATTGAGCTGGTACTAGATCTCACTTTCTTCCAGGTAACGATTCTTCAAATCAGAACCTTAAATGGAATCTTGGGCCCTCTTTGAATACAGTTAACAGATCTGCCAACTGAACAGAATTAGGAAAAACTATAGCCAACTATATCATTTCTAAGAACCTCAGAAAGTTATATATTTCTAAGGCAAAACAGGCCTATTTTAAACAAATTGGCATTGGGAAACCAGTTAATCATTCAGTTAAAATTAATCATCTTCCCCATTCAATTTCTATTTACTAAATTCCTTAATGAATTTTCTTGCAACCCCCATCTCCACCATCAGAATGTTTTTTCACTATGCCAAAGAACATATACCTAAAGTGCTAAGCCAATTTCTGCCCATTAAAAATAATTATTATATATTTTCATATATGAGTATGTTGATTAAATAGGAGTTGGTTAGTATGTACATACACAGAATCAAAACCTTTAATGTTAACAATATACTAGTATAATATATGCTGAAGCTAGGGATTCAGCAAAATATATTACATCAACAACAAAAACCAACCCAAAATAAGGGTTAAAAATGTACTATCCATAAGGAATCACTTCTCACATTCCAGAGCAAGTTCACCTTATACACTGAGTCTGAACACATAATAATCTGGCCGTGTGTGTGTGTGTGTGTGTGTGTGTGTGTGTGTGTGTGCGTGTGTATTAGAAGCCCGGTGCATGAATTCGTGCATGGGTGGGGTCCGGCCAACCTGGCCAGGGGAGGGGACATGGGCGGTTGGCTGGCCTGCCTGGTGGTCGAACTCCTGGTCGAGGGGACAATTTGCATATTAGCCTTTTATTATATAGGATATACACTGAGTGGCCAGATTATTATGCATTCAGAGATCATAATAATCTGGCCACTCAGTGTATAAAGAATGCTCCTAGAAGATTTTGAGGAAAATTACCTATTTGAAGGGGGGAAAGGCTCCCTGATCATACAGTAAACACACACAAATTTGCTCCATCAAGAATGCGCCCTACAAATTATCCATTAACCCAGAGGTTGTGCAGGTGAGAAGTTGTGACAGCTACCTCTCCTACTGACATGATGATATTAAATGGGACTGAGATGACTGGAATGAAAATGTAACAGAGTAAGTGGAAATTCTGTGTACATACAGCAAACTATTAACAGGTTGACATTTTATTTTGGTATACCATGAGTTGTAATTATACTCAAATCAATGTGAGCATCGTAACCTAAAATGCATGTCCTAATGTCCTATTCAATAAAACCTCCTATATTAATTAAGTAGTTTAAATAATAATAGTATTCATCCCCACTTGAAGTGTAAACTGTGCTCAAAGCTATAAGAAAAATCAGTTTATAATATTATATTTTATGCCCCTTTTAAAAATAGTCATAATGCTTTAACAGAATGTTTAATGGTCTTCATTTACATAAAAATATATGCCTACTTTTTCAAAGCAAATATTGCCCAGAGAAGATTTTTCAAGGAAAAGGAATAACTGCAAAATTCTACCTATGTGACAGAAAAGATCTTTCCTCAAGAGAATGCCAGTTCTTAATATATAGGTTTTCTTCAGCTAAGAACTTAGATCATCACATACAGTAAAATTTGAAGTACCCAAATATACATTTCACTCTGAAAATTAGAAGATCTATAGAAAAAGACCAATTAATGATACTATCCTTAATATGAGTTCCAAAAAAAGGTGAGTTTTGACAATAAAATAGAAAATTTGTTGAATCTGTACTCACACATCCACAAGTAGTACATAATCTTTACTGTCTTCTGGAATTCCACAGGAATGTCTACAGAAAAATCCTGATAGAAGCAAGGTCCCACAGGAAAATTGCCAGGAAGAGGTGGCCAATTATTTTTTCTGCCTGCAAAATTTTTTTTAAAAAGTTATTTATATTAGGACAAATATGTGCTATTCTTATTTTTGGTTTCAGAATAAAGAACAATATCTATTGTTTTATAGGTGTTTTACAAATACAACACTGTATTCTCTACATTCTTGGAGAACTCTAAAAGCCAATCTTTATATCTTTTAAAAACATTGGATGCTAAAATCATTTTCCGGTGTCATATAATATTTAGCAGAAACCACTTATGTACAGTTGAAACGAGAAAATGAAAAAGAGCATAGAGGCACATACCCTGTGACTCTGCCCTAAAAAAATTACTTTCAAAGTCCCAAGAGTCTGGTTCTCACATGCAGGTCATGCAGTTTTTAAATCTCTATAATTTCTTCCTCAGTGTCTTACATCTTTAAATATAATTTCTAACCATGTGGAGAGGGAAGACCGAGCTTTTGAATCTTTGGAATTTTCTACTGTTAACTTCATGAAAAAAAAACCACAAGATTAACCAATACCAAAAGTATCAAATTCAGAAATCCCAAAGTCTCAGAAAAATAATATCCAAAAGGCATATAAGTAAGTTACAAAACTATAAGAAAACATGAAACAGTCATGAAGAAGATGCTAAGGAATTATAGCACCTTCAAAAACCTGGAAACAAATTCAAACTGTGAAGGGAGAAGGTAAAGGGTCTATATAAAGAAATTAGACTGAAGGTAGGGAAAATATAAAATTAAAGCAAGAAGTCAAACATTAAAAATAGAGAGTAAAAATAACATCTAAAGGCCATTTTATCATTTTAGATATAATCTCACAACCTTTTAAAATTAGATTTTACAGACCAGAAAAGATTTCATAGCAGAAAAAGCATGACCTATTTCTTATTCTCCCCCACGTCTCCACTGTTTATCATTCTTTTCTAATTTCATGTAGTTCGTGCATTTCTCATACAAGTTTCACACTATTTGAGAAGTAACAGAACAAGACTTGAAACCAGACATGCCTGGCCTGGCCACTTACTGTCTAGGAGGCCTTGGGCAACTTACTTAAGCTTCTAAAGACTGTGTTTCTACATCTGAAAAATGAGAACAACAACTATACCACCCTTCAGAGAACTGTACTGAGGATTAAACGTATAACATACTACAAATCTATCTCTTAATTTCCCACTCTTCATTACAACCCTTATTAAAATATCTCTCGTAGAAATAACTTGTATTATTCAATGTTAAGGAAACAGGATAGCTTTTAGTTATAGGTATTTCAGAAACGTTCAATTACACCTTTAGTTTCTCCTTTTAGATATGTCTCTGATGTTGCAAATAAGTAAATGGCCCAGGATAAATGTACCCTCAGGAGCCCCTGGGTTTACACATTCTAAGATAAGAAACAGATAATTTATTATTGCTGTCCTAGTCTTGTCATCCCATCACTATCCCAGACATACTAACAATGACTTGTCTAGCTCTCTTATCTCTTTGTACCCAGAGACTGCTAGCTTTCCCTAAAATACTCTCTTGAAGTGGCCTTTGGTAATAACAGCCTGAGTAGATTTCATAGCTAATAATCAATTCAGCATTTATTTATTTCTTTGGCATCATCAAAATACCCAAAGCTTCCTAGAGTGACCACAGACTTATTTCTTTCACATGATTCAACCGATACAAAATACTTGCGAGGACAGGGACAAATAATTTGAAAATACTGGTAGGCTAACTAAACTAGAAGAGTCAAATGTAGTCCCATGTACTCATAAAATTTCATTAGAAGCAAAAACAGCTCAAGTGCATAATCAAAGGTTCCTGGCCTTAGGATAAACCAAAATTATCATATTTGAATTCACTTTCTGTGTGATAAGGCTAACACTGTTCTAATCTATCAAAAGACTATGCAAATCAGCCAATTTCAAAGAGCTACACAGTATCAAGTAGAATATCTGCTGTGTCTGATCTCCTTGTTAGAATAGGAAAACAGGGCAGAATTTTATTCACAAAGCAAATGACCTAGAGCCAGTGCAGACATTATTTAAAGTGTTTAAAGTTATTTTTATTTCAAACATTTTGGATACTACCATGTTGACTGAGGTTTTGCATTTCTCGTTCTCGACGGTCTAATTCTGCAGCTTTTCTTTCTAGTTCTTCCTGGCGCTTAAGAAGTTCAGCTTGGGCCAAGGCATGTTCCTACACAAAAAACAGTAAGTGAATAGGTTGTCATAAGTATAAAATATTGAAATATTGATATGCTATCTCTTTCTTCTCCCTCTACTATACTAGAAAACGTAATTCAAATGTTCTTCCAAAGTATAGGAATTTACTGAAGATTTCAGTTTCAGAAAATATTATATAGATATTTGATCCATTTGGTCTTTTGGTTATGAAAACCTTCATGGGAATATTGGGCACATTAGGACAGAAAAAATCCTAAGAGTGGTCAGAGTCCTAAGGTAATCAGGAAAATGAAAATAAGGTGATGTCACCTCTGTGCCTAAATGAGTGAATAACAAAGAAAAAGGGAAGTGTTGAGGAAAACAGACAAATGGAGAAAAGAGCAACTGAACTGACTCTTTCGAATTGGGTTAAATGGCATATAAGGTTCCCAATGCAAGAACTCATAACATCTTATATTTTATAAAATAATGGCATGAAAAAAGGACATGGTTCAGAAATTCTGATCTATAACTTCACCTGCCTTTATGTGATAGCAGCAATCCTAGTCATCTACTTTTATCTTGTATTTTTCTCAAATTCCTACCAATGTCTCTTGCTTAGCCATTATAACGCTCTTCCAGTAATATTTATTATTCTGTCACTGTTACTGTAATGGCATTGTGTAATAAAAAGTGATACCAAGCCCTAACCGGTTTGGCTCAGTGGATAGAGCATCAGCCTGTGGACTGAAGGGTCCCAGGTTTGATTCCGGTCAAGGGCATGTACCTTGGTTGCGGGCACACCCCAGGAGGGGGTGTGCAGGAGGCAGCTGATCGATGTTTCTCTCTCATCGGTGTTTCTAACTCTCTATCCCTCTCCCTTCCTCTCTGTAAAAAATTAATAAAATATATATATTTTTTAAAGTGATACTAAAGGCAATAAAATTTTCACTATAAAAATTGTATACCAAGGTAATAGATGAATTCAGTAATTGCTAATCTACACTAATAAGAGAGAAATATGCAAATTGACCGTACCTCCATGACGCCCATCAGCCAATCGGGAGTATGCAAATTAACCCAACAAAGATAGCAGGTTAATTTGCATACGCAGGCATGGAGCGGCCAGGCGGGTCGGGATGCCTGCTATGAGGGGGAGGGCGGGGGCGGAGGGAGCTACAGGAGCAGCGCTCCCACCGGGAGCGAAGACTTGCAAAGGCTCCTGGGCGGCTGGGAGCAAAGCCAGGGGAAGGAAGGCCTATTCTTGCACGAATCTTCGTGCAACAGGCCTCTAGTCATGGAATAAAGCAAATGTTATAAGCTGAAAAAGATATGTGAGTATTATAGAGTCTACAAGGTGGCTAACCTAGACTCAAAAGTAAGTTAAAAATTTAACAATATGGAATGCAACAAATAAAAAATTATTTAGCTCTGGAAGTAAATGATACTGATATTGTAATTTCCATATGAATTTGCACATGTAACATGAACTAACCTTTGCAATCTGTGTATAAGGTGGAGGTTCCTCCGTTGGTTTCATTATTGCTGGTTGTGTACTGGGTACATTCGGCATTTTCACATTGCCTGGGGGAGGCTAGGAAAATTAAGAAAATGGCAAATTATATAACACAGAGATCCAACTTTAACTTCTTTCAAAAGGCAAAATACCAACAAAAAGCAAAATGCCAAGAACTGCCTCTCTTCTTCCACTACCATCTCATAGTCATGTTGGAACAAAGACCTGCTTAAGCTCTCCATCTCCATTTTCTCATTCATTTCTGTACTCTTCAATCTGGGTGCTACCTCTAACACTACACCACAAATAATCTCCTCTAGGATACCGCATGTAACAAACAAACAAACACCTTTGAGTATTTCTTTTTAGTAAAATACACATATGACCACACTAAAGATTTACACCAACTCTTCCCCCTTAAGAAAGGTACATGCCAGTGCCCTAAGAGGATAGCTCTTGACAGAGCCCCACTAATACCCTTGAAAAGAGTTAAGAGGAGAGACCTTAGGTAGATGTGAAATAAACTGCACAGCCTCCACTTAGCTGATTAGGATCAGCAGTATTTGAAAGCTGCAAGATCAAAAAGTAGGTAGATATCTACAAACCCATAAAATGGGAACTGGTTAAATTACTGTGTATACATATGATTCAGTCATTAAAAGGAATGTGTTACAGCTATAGAAGAATGCCTTTTTAAATACTAAATGAAATAAAGCAAACTACAAAATAGTATGTATATGACAATTTTTACTTTTATAAACACACATTTGTACATGTTCAGAAAAATTTCTGAAAGATCTCAGCAAACTGATATCAAAGGGATTTGCACCTTTTGCTTTATATTCTTTTCTATTATTTGTTTTCCCCTCCCCAATATACTACCTTAATTTTAAAGTACTTTTTTATTTATTATTTATTGATTTTAGAGAGAGAAGGGAGAGCGGGGAAAGAAGGGGAAAGGGGGAGAGAGGGAGGATGAGAGAGGGACAGGGAGAGATGGAGAAAGTGAGGGAGGGACGGAGGGGAGGAGGGAGAGAAAATGAGAGAGAGAAACGTCGATTTGTTGTTCCACTTATTTATGCATTCATTGGTTGCTTCTTATATGTGCCCTGACCTTGACATATCAGGACGATGCTCTAACCAACTGAGCTACCCGGCCAGGGCTTTAAAATACTTTTGTAATGACCATAAAAAAAAAATGACAAGAAGACAAAGGAAGGAAAAGAAAACATAAAGAAGATGTTGCAAAGGTAAGTTCAAAGATCAAAAACTATTAAAGCTGAAAGACACCAATACAGCAGGATTTTATCCTGACACAGCAAACAGCAGCTTGGAAAAGGAAGCCAGGCACAACAAAGATAAAATGTAGTACAGCTGATTCTTACATACATATGAAAAACCAAGGGCTAAGAATAGGTAAAACAATTTTGGAGAAAAATAGGGAAGTTAATCAAGACTTATTCTAAGGATATAGTAATTAAGGGTGTGGTACAGATGCCAAAGATACAGAAATGCCAATAAACAAAAAGGACACAGAAACAAACCTACACAAATACAGAAACTTGATAGTCAACAGAGGAGACACTACAAACGTCATCTTTAAAAGATACAAATGGAACCTCTAAAAATGAAAACTGTAATAATCCAAATTACAATAGAGAAGTTAAACAGCAGACTACACAACGATAAAGAGATAATTAGAAAAACAGAAGTCTAAAGAAACTGCACAGAACATGGGGGGCAGAACATGGGGGGGACACGGGGACACGAGAGGTTAAGAGAGATGATAACAGAGTGAGAATGTTTAAAAAACTAAAGAGTTTCAGAGAACAGAGAGAATGAGAGTCAATATTCAAACAGAATGTCAGGAAACTGATTCTCAAATTTAAAACTCCAGAACCCAACCAAATTAAGAAAAAATAACAACACTAGACACCTCATTGTGAAACTGATTCTTAAAGTCAAAACTCCAAAACCTAGCCAAATTATGAAAAAATAACATTAGATAGTTCATTGTGAAAGAGCAAATCCTAAGAACAAGAGATCCTAAAAACAGCAAGAGAAAAAAAGACACAAACCTACATAAAAAAATGTCACTAAGACTGAGAGCTAATTTCTCAACAGCAACAATGGAAGCCCACACAGAATGTGCCAAGCTGATGAGAGAAAAGTGTCAACGTAGATTTCTAAATTCCATAAATTACATTTGAGAACCAAGGTGATAAATATTGAAAAAGTTACTACCAATAGACCCTCACAAAAAAAAACAAAAAAACTTACAATTTAGGAATAAGAACAATGATACCAGAAGGAAAATCTGAGATGCAAGAAGAAAAATCTTTCTGCCTCAATAGCCACTTCTGAGTATATCATCTTATTTTACAGTCATCAAAACTCCAGATCAGAAAGAAAGTGAACCTATTTATAGGGGAAAAGTGGCCACTCTAGTACAACTGAATGTATCAGAGTAAGATGAGGTCTTCTCTTGACAACCCTGAAACTGTGTCTGCTCTGGCAGACCCTGGGGAAAACCTTAGGTATTGAGAAAAACAGAAAGGCTGAGATGGAGGGAAACAATCAGACAAGTCAGGAGAATAGGAAGAAAGCTATTTTGGGGCAGAATGAAAAACAATGTCCGGCAGAGCAAAGCTGTATATCCTTCTCCCTAGGTGGATGAAATTTCACCAGTTAGAAGTAGACTAAATTTTAAAATATCTCTGTGAAAGTTAAGGGTTATAATTTCTTTTATTTATTTTTTATTGAAGTATAATTGACATAAAACATTGTTAGTTTCGGGTATATAACATAATGATTTGATATTTGTATATATTGCTAAATGATCACCACAATAAGTCTAGTAAATCTATCCCCATGTAGTTACAATTTTTTTCTATGATGAGAACTTTTTAGTAAACTGCCCAGGGTGATTCTTAAACACCTTGAAATTTGAGAACTCCCCTCTAGTTTACAGCTTCTATAAAACACTGTCCTATCCTTTCTACCAAGTGGAGAGATGCCAAAAGAAACCTAAAACTTTCTGCAGCTTTCACTGACTTTATCAGCCTCTGATTGAGCAGACAAGAACTGACTGTGGCTGTGCTTAACACAGATTCTCTTGTTATTAGTATGTAAATGATACATACTAATGTTAGAATTGGGACAAATAATTTTATCAGAATAGATAACCATTTTAAAACAAGGCTTTTAAAGATGAGAATAATTGGGGGAGGAGATGCATAATGGAAAGAAGATAGTATATATGTACACACACACACACACACACACACACACACACACACACACGGATGGGAGTTTCCAAATAGAGAAAGGCACATAAAGAAACAGAAGCATTGCCGAAACCAGTTTGGCTCAGTGGATAGAGTGTCGGCCTGTGGACTGAAGGGTCCGGGTTCGATTCCGGTCAAGGGCATGTACCTTGGTTGCGGGCACATCCCCAGTGGGAGGTGTGCAGGAGGCAGCTGATAGATGTTTCTCTCTCATCGATGTTTCTGGCTCTCTATCCCTCTCCCTTCCTCTCTGTAAAATATCAATAAAATATATTAAAAAAAAAAAAAAGAAAAGAAACAGAAGCATGCACCATACATACTCATTCATAAATTCATCAAACACTTACTGATCAACTATAATGTATCAAAACCAGTTATAGACACTTGGAATATATTAATGAACAAAACAGGTAAACATCCCTACCACCTTCACAGAGCTTACATTCTAGCAATGGAAGTTAAACAATACTTACATTGAACACACACATTGTAGAGTATCTTAAGAAAGCAAAAAATTTTATGGAACAACAACAACAGGAACAGGATAAATGGGTTATGAGTAAAGATGGAGTGGGGATAATTTTACAAATGTGGTTAGGAAGTGATGAAGCCAGCCTTCCCGATATCTGGGGGAAAGATCATTTTAGGCAGAGGGAACAGTCAGTGCAGTCAGGAGAATGCCCGACATATATGAGAAAGACCAGTGTGCTGGATAGGAATACATGAGGGAATAGAGTATAAGGAGATAAACAATAGAGATATTAAAGACCAAACTATAGGTTATTTTAAGGACTCTCGGTTTTTACCATAAAGAGTTCTAATCAGGGGACTGAAATGATGGACTTTACGGAATCACTCTGGCTGCTGAGTTGAAAATAAATGAGACTGGGGCAAAGGTAGATAGAGGTACGTTAGGAAACCACCACTGCAATAATCCAGGCAAGGGATGACCACAGCTTAAGCCAAGTCATGACTATGGAGATAAGGGGTCAGTTTTGGATGTATTTTTAAGGAAGAGCCAACAGGATTTCCTGACAAAACAATGTGAGAGATAAGGAAATGGAAATAGTGAAATAGCACCAATGTTTTGGACTAACCAACCAGTAGGACAGAAATAAGAATGAAAATGAGCAGATTTACAAGCAGGGGATTCAGTTCAGTTTTGACATGTTGAATTTGCAATTTCTAAGACATCCAGGTAGACATATCTACTAGACAGTTGAATATATGAGTCTGGTGTTCAGAGTAGTGGCTGTGCTGGAGGTGTAAATTTGGGAGTCACCAACATATAGATGGTAAAGCTGTAAGATTGGATGAAATCACCATTTGAGTGAGCATAGATAGATAAAAGAAGCAAAGCCTAACTCCTGATGCACTCCAATATTTGGGATTGGGGGAGGAGTGCAAGAGATACCAGCAAAGGAAAAACTCAAGTGCTCTGAAAGCCAAATGAAAGTGTCTCAAGAATGTGATGCTGATTGAATGTCAGTACTGATTATAGATTGAGTAAGACTAAGACTGAAAATTTACCATTGGATAAGATAAATGTGGAAGTCAATGGCTACCTTGACAATTGCATTTTGGTACACTGTTGGGAACAAAACCCTTATTGAAGTATCATTTAGGAGAAGGGACTGAGGAAAAAAAACAAGTGGACAACTCTTCAGAGGAGTTCTGCAGCAATGGGGAACAAAGAAAATATTTCAGGGAAGGAAATGTATACCTCAAATGGATAGGAAGAAAATTAGGTCAAGATAAAGTCTTGATATAGAGTTACAGTAATCAAGACAGTATGGTATTGGCTTAAGGATAGACATACATCAACACAATAAAACTGAGAGTCCAAAAATAAACCCTTACATTTATCATTAATTGATTTTCACCAAGATAATCCAATGAGAAAAAAAGTCTTTTCAACAACTGGTGCTGGAACAAGTAGATATCCACAAGAAAAAGAATGAATTTTTAAACTTATCCCTTACCATACACAAAAATTAACTCGAAATGGATCATAAACTTAAATGTAAACAATAAAACTATACATCTCTTGGAAGAAAGCACAGTGGTAAGTTTTTATGGCCTTCAGCTGGGCAATGGTTTTTTACACATAACACCAAATATATAAACAACCAAAGAAAAAATATCCTCAGGTGAGTATTAAAAAAATTTTTTTAATCAATAAAAAGAAATGAAGTACTTACTGATACATGCCACAATATAGAACCTTTAAAACAGTGGTTCTCAACCTTTCTAATACCGCGACCTTTTAATACAATTCCTTATGTTGTGATGACCTCCCACCATAAAATTATTTTCGTTGCTACTTCATAACTGTAATTTTGCTTCTGTTAATGAATCGTAATGTAAATATCTGTGTTTTCCGATGGTCTTAGGCGACCCTGCTAGCGGTTCTCAACCTGTGGGTCACGACCCACAGATTGAGAACCGCTGCTGTAGAGCCTAAGACCATCGGAAAACAGATATTTACATTAACAGTAGCAAAATTACAGTTATGAAGTAGCAATGAAAATAATTTTATGGTTGGGGGGCCACCACAACATGAGGAACTGTACTAAAGGGTCGCAGCATTAGAAAGGTTGAGAACCACTGCTTTAAAACATTGTGCTAAGTGGGGGAAAAGAAAACACAAAAGACCATATATTGTAGAATTCCATTTATATGAAATGTCCAGAATAGGCAAAGCTATAGAGACAGAAAATAAATTAGTAGTTGTCTAGAGCTGAAAAGAGAGGGGGAATGTGAAATGACAGCTAAATGGTACAGAGTTTCTTTTGGAAGTGGGAGTTACAAAAATATTCTAAAATTAGAATTTGATAATGCTTGTGCAACTCTATGACTACACTAAAAACACTGAGTTGTACACTTTAAATGAGTGCATGTTATATTAATTATATTTTTTTAAAAAGCAGTTAAAACACATGAATAGATTTTTGTGAGTTTTTTTCCCCCTCAGATGGAAGAAAACACAACATACTTTTTTTAAAAAATACATTTTATTGATTTTTTACAGAGAGGAAGGGAGGGATAGAGAATTAGAAACATCAATGAGAGAGAAACATCGATCAGCTGCCTCCTGCACGTCCCCTACTGGGGATGTGCCCACAACCAAGGTACATGCCCTTGACCAGAATCGAACCCGGGACCCTTCAGTCCGCAGGCCGATGCTCTATCTACTGACCCACACTGATCAGGACACAACATACTTTTTATAGGAATAATAAAGCAGAAAGTGAAAAAAAAAAAACAAATGATGCAGGAGGGGGAGATTTAGCAAAGTTCTTAAGGTGAGAAGGTATAGAATCTAGTGCACAAATAGAAAGAATGGCTTTAGACTGAAGCACAACTGGTTCATCTGTAAATAAGTCAAGAAAGCAGCATACATGAGTGTAAATGCTGGTAGGCAGATGTGATGGTGGAAATCCTTGGATGTTCTCTACTGATTGCTTTAACTTTCTCAGTAAAATAAGCAAGGTTATCAGCCAAGAATGAAGATGGGGAAGAGATTTTTAAAGATAAGAAAAGAGGAAGAAGAGTGTGGTCAGTTAAATGACTAAATACTCAGCACAATTCAGAGCTTGTCCTGAACTGAAAGTGAGACCCTTCATCATGGTTTCTCCAACCATATTTAGCTGCTAGGGTATGGGCAGATAATAGAGTTGTATTTAACCAATGCTTGGTTTTAGCCAAGGGATTATGTCAAAATAAGGGGGAAAGGGGAAGGCAAGGAGCTGAAGATGCATGCAAGGGAGTGATTATAATGACTGAATGTGGAATTTAAGCTGAGAGAAGACAAGAGGTGAATAAAGGACAGTGGCAAAGTAGGATAAATAAACTAGAGGTCCTGGTGGAATTTAAAGATATGTTGATATTGAGGAACTAGAGGAATGACGAAAAAGATGCCTGAATTTAAAATTATGGAAGAGTGAGTCTAGGATATGACCAGAGGAGTGAATGACTTGAGATAACATGAAAGGCAAAAATCAATGGAAAAAATGAGGTCAAGGCACTGAGAGACAGAATATTAGGTATACAACCACTAAGAATTCAAAATAATCATTGGGTTAGAGCCTGGCTGGTGTGGTACAGTGGTTGAAGGTCAACCTATGAACCAGGAGATCATGGTTCAATTCCCGGTTGGGGCACATGCCTGGGTTGTGGGCTCGATCTCCAGTGGAGGTATGCAGGAGGAGACTGATCAATGATTCTCTCTCACCATTGAGGATAGATATAGATATATATATATATATATATCCTATCAAATAAAAGAGAAACATGCAAATTGACCGTACCTCTGCTACGCCCACAAGCCATGCCCACAAGCCACGCCCACAAGCCAATCAGGAGTATGCAAATTAACCCAACAAATATGGCGGCAGCCATGGAGCTGGAGCAAGCAGGAGGCTTGGGTTGCCCCCAGCGATGGAGGAAGCCAAGTTTCCCGCCAGCCCTGGCCGGCCCTGGCCTCCCTTGCAGGCCTGGTCCCTCCCAACTGTCCTCCCCTGCAGGCCATCTTGTGGTGGCCATCTTGTGTCCACATGGGAGCAGCCATCTTTGACCACATGGGGGCAGCCATCTTGTGTGTTGGAGTGATGGTCAATTTCTATATTACTCTTTTATTAGATAGGATAGAAGCCTGGTGCATGGGTGGGGGCCGGCTGATTTGCCCTGAAGGGTGTCCCGGATCAGGGCGATCAGGCCAGCAGGGGAGGGTAGTTGGGAGGGACCAGGCCTGCAAGGGAGGGCAGTTGGGGGCGATCAAGCCTGCAGGGGAGGGCAGTTAGGGGTACCAGGCCAGCAGAGGAGGGAAATTGGGGGCAACCAGGCCTGCAGGGAAAGGCAGTTGAGGGGGGACCCAGGCCTGCAGGGGAGAGCAGCTGGGGGGCACCAGGCCTGCAGGGGAGGGCAGTTGGGGGGGACCAGGACTGCAGGGGAGGGCAGTTAGGGGTGACCAGGCCTGCAGGAGAGGGCAGTTAGGGGCAATCAGGCTGGCAGGGGAGCAGTTAGGCATCAATCAGGCTGGCAGGGGAGTGGTTAGGGGGCAATCAGGAAGGCAGGCAGGAGAGCAGCTGGGAGCCAGCAGTTCTGGATTGTGAAAGGGATGTCCGACTGCCCGTTTAGGCCCGATCCTAGGATATATATACCATCCTCTCTGAAATCAATAAAGATATATATTTTTTAATTCTTTTAAAATAATAGTGTTAGAGTAATGGTAAATCAAGAACTAAAATTAAGATATGTTTAGAAAGAGAAATGAGGGGTAATAAAATTCAGGGCTCAGTAGATGATAGCTGCAAAGAGTAGTGAGACCCAAATATAATCTGATGACATGAGATTCAAAAGTGGGTATTTTTATAAAAGAAAAAGGAATAATGTCTGGAAGCAGAAATGAGAAATAATATATCTACCCCCACCTTTAAGCCCAATTGTCTGAGAAATGTGAGAGAAAAACAGCTAGTTTTTTGTTTTTGTTTGTTTTTTTTTTTAAATATATTTTATTGATATTTTACAGAGAGGAAGGGAGAGGGATAGAGAGTTAGAAACGTGGATGAGAGAGAAACATCGATCAGCTGCCCCCTGCACACCTCCCACTGGGGATGTGCCCGCAACCAAAGCACGTGCCCTTGACCGGAATCGAACCTGGGACCCCTCAGTCCGCAGGCCGACGCTCTATCCACTGAGGCAAACCGGTTTCGGCAAAACAGCTAGTTTTTAAGATGGTTGCAAGGGAAGAGTGTCCTCATAAACAGGCCAGTTTCCACAGAGCAAATGAGAAAACATTCATAGAAAAGGATAAGGATACATGGGATTTTGATGAAAATGGACTGTGACATTTAGAGAGCAAAATAGAAAGGTTCAGAAATTAAGGAAATAGAAGGGTATGGAATAAGGAATGTGCAGAGCACCATGAGGATTAAAATCCAGGAGATTAAAAGCACCCTGGGAGCATGGGGCTTCTTATAGAGTCTGACATAAATAGGAATAAAGGGCATAATAAGAGTGCTCAGAGCGCCTTAGAGCCCGGTGACTTCCCAGTGTTCAGATCCTCGGACTTTCCACACAGCATGGCCCCCAAACGCCAGTTTTCGCTCCCACCCCAAATGAAGAAACCAAAAGCGCCTCCAGCCCCCAAGCTGGAGGAGAAGCCAACCCCTCAGGACTTGCCAAAGGGAGAAAAAGAACAGCAAGAAGCGAATGAACATATTGATGAAGTACAGAATGAAATAGACTTAATGAACAAGCCAGTGAGGAGATTTTGAAAGCAGAACAGAAATATAACAAATTCTGCCAACCAATTTTTCAGAAGAGGTCAGAATTGATCACCAAAATCCCAAATTTTGGGGTAACAACATTTGTCAACCATCCACAAGTGACTGCACTGCTTGGGGAAGAGGATGAAGAGGTGCTGCATTATTTGACAAGAATTGAAGTGACAGAATTTGAAGATATTAAATCAGGTTACAGAATAGATTTTTTTTTTTTTAATGAAAATCCTTACTTCGAAAATAAAGTTCTCTCCAAAGAATTTCATCTGGTGATTCATCTTCAAAGTCCACTGAAATCATATGGAAATCTGGAAAGGATTTGATGAAACATTCAAGTCAAACACAGAATAAAGCCAGCAGGAAGAGACAGCATGAGGAACCTGAGAGCTTCTTTACCTGGTTTACTGACCATTCTGATGTAGGTGCAAATGAGTTAGGAGAAGTCATCAAAGATGACATTTGGTCAAATCTATTACAGTACTATTTCCTGACATGGATGATGAAGAAGGGAAGGAGAAGATGATGATGATGAAGAGGAAGGGTTGAAAAATATTGATAAGGGAAGGGATGAGAATGAAGATGATGATGATGATGATGAGGGGGAAGGAGAGGAAGATGAAGGAGAAGATGACTAATGAACACTGATGGATTCCCACCCGTTTTAATTTTCTCCACTCCCTGAGAGCAAGTTGCAGTCTTTTTTTTTCCCCCTCTTGTGCTCAGCTGCCCTGCTTTTGAGGTGTCTTTTCTCTCCTTTACACAATGGTACTCACCTTATTTTGGAGGCGGTGGGGGGGGGGGGGGGGGGAGTGGGGATGTACCTTAAGCAGAATACAGTGGGAAAAGAATCTCTGCCCCTTTCTGGTCCAAATTTATTTTTACCCCTTCCTATGTCAAGAAAAACTTTATGGAATCAACACCACCATGCTCTGTGGGGAAAAAGAAAAACCTTCCGCTGCCTTAGCTCTGCTGGGAGCTGGAGGTTGCTAGGCCCCTGTGTAGTAGTACATAGAATTCTAGCTTTCTTCTTCCTTTCTCTGTATATTGGGCTAAAAGATTACACTGTGTCTCGATGTGAATATGGACAGTGAGCATTTACCAACATGTATCTGTCTACTTTCTCTTGTTTAAAAAAAGAAAAAACTTAAAAAGAGGGGAGGTTATAGAAGGTCAGCAAAGGGTGGGTTTGAGATGTTTGGGTGGGTTAAGTAGGCATTTTGACAACATGGCTTCTCCTTTGGCATGTTTAATTGTGATGTTTACTGGACATCTTTGCTGTCTAAGATAACATTTTTTAAATAAAATTCTCTCCTAATGATGACTTGAACCCTGCCACTCGATGGGACAATCAGAAGAACCTGTAGGATCTTATTCGGAATTGACATTTCTCTATTGTAATTTTGTTCCTGTTTATTTTTAAAAAAATTTTTTTTGTTTCACTGGAAAGATGATGCTGTTTTAAACGTTAAAAGTGTACAAGTTGCTTTGTTACATACAATAAAACTAAATGTGTATATTAAAAAAAAGGGGGACGTAATGAGATTAGTCCTGATGAATTTAGACAAATGTTGTGGGTAGAAGGTGATAGATGCTCTGGGGGCTCCACTTTGACCCTTTTAAATGGATGTGAAGAGATGATGAGTAACATATTCTTATTTCAGTGTAGTGTACAGACCCTAAAATGAACCTTAATGATTCTCCCCTCCTAGTGTCACATCCTTGAGTACATGCAGGTCCATGACTTGTTTCTAGCCAACAAAATATGGTATAAGTGATGGGATGTCATTCTCTTGGCTATGTTACACTATATAAGACTTCATCTTATCAGACTAGAGCAGTGGTCAGCAAACTGCGGCTCGCGAGCCGTGGTTTGCCGCTCTGTTGACTAATGAGTTTGCCGACCACTGGGATAGGGGCTTAATCACAAGGAATAGCAGCAGCCTGTAGTCCAGTGGTCGGCAAACTCGCGAGCCGCAGTTTGCCGACCACTGGACTAGAGGGACAGATACTCTGAAGACCTGATGAAGTTAAGTGAGCATGTTGGAGAAGGCTACATGCAAGGAACTGTGGATGGCATCTATGAACTGAGGGCTATCTCCAGCTGATAGCCAGCAATGTCAACAACTTGAATAAGCTTAGAAGCAGATTCTTCCACAATCAAGCCTCTAGATGAGAATATTGCCCAGATAACATCTTGATCACAGCCTTGTGAAACCCTAAGCAAATGACTCAGTCACTGATTCACAGAAACTGTGAAATAATAGCCCTAACCAATTTGGCTCAGTGGATAGAGCGTTGGCCTTCGAACTGGGGGGTCCTGGGTTCGATTCTGGTCAAGGGCATGTACCTTAGTTGCGGGCACATCCCCAGTAGGGGGTGTGCAGGAGGCAGCTGATCAATGTTTCTCTCTCATCGATGTTTCAAACTCTCTTTCCCTCTTCCTTCCTCTCTGTAAAAAAATCAATAAAATATATTTTTTTAAAAAAGAAACTGTGAAATAATAAATGTGCAGTTTTTCAAGCTGCTAAGTTTGTAGTGATTTGTTACACAGCAATAGAAAAGTAATGTATCTAGTATGAGGGGTTCATCTTGACCCAGTGAAGGAGGTGAAGATATTGTAGGGAAGCCAGGCATTATGACCACACAGTCTCTCTTGACTCAATTCAGTGACTGGTAAAAGGCTAAGGGGTGGTGGTATCAATAGAGTTGGATGTTAGTCAGTAGATGACTTCAGCTGGAGCAAATAGCACATTAGAGGATAGCACTAAAAGACAGTTTCGCGGGTAAGTACATGAAGACTCTATACATTCTGTTCAATTTTTCTGTAAACCTAAAACTGCTCTAAAAAAGAATCTAGAAAAAAACAATTTTTAAGGCAACCTGAGGTCAAATCATGTAGGGCCCCCACATTGCCACACTACTAAAACAGCCAATGCTTAATCCATGTGCACATTTCTAAGGAGAGCAGACCTAATGAGACCTCTGCTTTAGGAAAATAATTCTAATTCCAGTCACAGTGCAAAAGAAAAGAAAAAAGGTAAGTGGATAGGCCACTGTATTATTTCACAGGAGTACCTGAATTAGGACAGTTTAGTAGGAATGAAAAGGACAGACTGGTAATATCTCCTGGAGGTATAAGTGACAGGATGTGGCAACTGATTAGGTGTTAAAAAAGAAGAAGAAGAAGCTTTTGAGCTAAAGAGGACACAGGTATTTCTAACCAATGACACTAAGAGGATAGAAGGCAATAGTTACCATTAATTGGGATTAGAAACAAAGAAGATTGGTTCCGGAAAGGACAGATAATAAGCTCTAAAAAACAAAAAATAGTAAAAAAAAAAAAAAAAAAAAAAAAAAAAGGAGAAAGGAAAAGATTAAAAGAAGAAATGCACAAGAAAAAATAAAGATAGGCATTATAGTACAGAAAATGTTTTTTTTTTCAGTATTAGAGATAGGTAAACTGCTAAATACAATTATCTCCTCAGTCCCTGGAGCTAAAATTTTTATCCATTTTCAAAAGAAAAACTTATATTAGAAATAATTCAAATCAACACTTTCCACCCTGCCTCTATTTTTACACATTAAAAAAAAAAAAAGATGCTCAAAGAGATTAGATGGTTTGCCTAAAGTTACCAACAAATTAGCACCAGTGTCTAGCATAGAATCCAGGTCTTATGACTCTCAGGCTACTTTATGTCCTGAATTATCTTAGAGGCAGCTCTTACTTTCATAAATCAATTACCTGTGTCCCTTTAAGGTTAGAAATAACAATGTGTGCATACCAATACATGGCATTTTCTTCTCCTGGTTCTTCTTTCTGCCAAAAGGTACAGATCTTACTATATATATATGACAGAAAGGATTCTTCTGTATACCAGTAAATGACAGAAATTATATATGGCAACAACTAGCAGAACAGAAAAGGCCCAGGTAGCCTATCCTTGAAGAAAATCAATATGACAGCAAACTAAAGCACTGAGAAATATCACTAATGATTTGTATCAGCAGCTCCACACTTCCCTCATACACATAGGTGTCCCACCAGAAGATATCCTGTCTGAAGCCATGAATACCATCACCAGTGGCTAAAACTAGTGAAAACCAAATTGCAGTAGGTATTTTCAACTGTTACCTAATTTAAAAGGGAAACATTCTCCATAAATATGTACCAATTCTCAAAGATGAACTAATTCTTCTAGTAATTTATACATTAAATTTTAGAGGATAGGCCAGGGAACTCACCCATCATGCTCAACATAAGTTCATTAGGAAAATGCATTTTAGGTCGAACAAAAAAGTGATTTCATAACTCAAGAGTATCCATTTTTTTTTTAATATATTTTATTGATATTTCACAGAGAGGAAGGGAGAAGGATAGAGAGCTAGAAACATCGATGAGAGAGAAACATCGATCAGCTGCCTCCTGCACACCTCCCACTGAGGATGTGCCCGCAACCAAGGTACATGCCCTTGACCGGAATCGAACCCGGGACCCCTCAGTCCGCAGGCCGATGCTCTATCCACTGAGCCAAACCGGTTCCGGCAAGAGTATCCATTTTTTATAGCACATCTCAATTCACACTAGCCACACTCAAGTGCTCAATAGCCTTCCATTATACTGCAAACAGACTTATTTTATACTGTGACAACTCCCTTCTCTGAGTTTAGAATACAGAGTGAATATATAAATTATTTAAATTATTTGAATATTTAATTGTTGCTTTCCTTAAATACCCTAATGCAGGGGTAGGGAACCTTTTTTCCATATAGATATTTATAACATCATTCAAAGGCATACAAAATTATCAACTTAAAAATTAGCCTGCTACTAGTATATTTGGTCAAACATTTGATTAATTCACCCCTAATGCCTTGGCAGGGCCAAATGATTTCATGGGCCTTTATACAGCCGCAGACTGGACATTACCCACCCCTGCCCTAACATGTCCATTCAAACAGAAAACTAGATAAAAAAGGAAATCTAAAGACACTACTAGCAAAATGAAAAGGTAAAGGTTTTATAGAAAACAAATGAGTTAGTAAACCAGTTCTGCCACTTACAAGCTGAATGGCCTTTGTCTCATATTTTTTATTTAAAAAAAAAAAAGCCATTTTGAATGTTATAAGAATCCAATAAGATAATATAGATAAAGCACATGGCACAAAGTAGACAACTTGATAAAGAATACTATCACTGATAAAAAAAAAAAAAAAAAAAAAGTAAAGTTGCTCCTGTCAAGGTTAAACCTATTTCTTGCTAGGAAAATCTTCCAAAAAAGTATATGAAAACCTTTTTATTCTTTATCAGTAGGCTTCAAGTCTTTTTCCCATCTCCAACACCCCCAAATGAAACTGACATTTTTACATGTCAAAACTGGTCCACTTATTGGCCATTTAACATGGTTCAATCTGAAATTTACTTGCTCAATTAACACTGTAGTGATCCCAGCCTGGGTTGCAGGTACTACACACAAGCAAAGGATGCTAAATCAGGGCTTTACATTTAAAAGTTCATTCCTATCATAATGCTTTTACTTTATAAAAGTTCTTCCAAAAAATAAAAAATAAAACTTAATATAATAATCTTGAAAAAATTTTTAAGTGAAATCCTACATAATTTTTTTTTTAATCCTCACCTAAGGGTTATTTTTTATTGATTTTAGACAGAGGAAGTGAGAAAGAAGGGAGGAAGAGGGAGAGAAACATTAATGTGAGAGAGAACATCAACTGGTTGCCTTCCTTATGTGCCCCAACCAGGAATTGAACCCACACCTAGGTATGTGCCCTGACCCACAACCTTTTTGGTGTATGGGATGATGCTCCAACCACCTGAACCACCTGACCAGAGTGCCTACATAATCTTTTAAAATTATTTTCTATACTATGAAAACATATATCTGAAAAAAGGTGATCAAATAAGGATCATTATATTAATATGTACAACCAAGCACAAAACTCTAGTTAATTGTTAAGAGCATGACTAATATTTCAAGAGCCAATAATTTTTTAAAATTAGAGACCTCATGAGTATGATATTTAAGTAAATACTCAAACACAGAAAACAAAATTATTTGCCAGAGAAATTTTGAGGGAGAATTCTCAACAGAACCTACCTCAGTAGTTCTCAAAATTGGTTCACAATGAAAGGGCTAAAACAAAAACTAACAACAAAACTGCCCTAACTATAAGAGATTAGGGTACTAATGGATAGTATAATAAAGTTCCCCTGATGTTTCTAATATGCATCTAGGGTACAGAACCCCTGTTCTATAAGGATTTTTTCTCATACTCCTACATTTTATAGATCAATGAATTTTGAAGAGAAGAATATGTTCCTAGGCCAGGTAAAGTTCCAGAGGTTCTAGGCTACCAGCGGCTAATACTATTCAGAATAACATAATTCAAATGACAATCATACAAATATTCATGGTACAGTTACATACATAGGTCTCTTTCATTGTAAGAAAACATCACCCCAGATTACCATGAAGACAACACATATACAAAAAAAAAACTCCCTCTCCTATTTAAAGTACTGCAGTAAGATTTACATATTAGAGATATTGTTAGCAATTTAATTTGTAGAACATAAAAGAAAATTTGCAGTATTTCACTAGGACCATCAAAGTAAGTTTCAATTACTACTGATATTACTTCTTGTTTAAAAGAATAAAAATTAAATTGCTAAATTCTAAATAAAATACTAACAGCTTGTTTTAAATAAATTTAACCATTCAACTAAAAAACCGTAATTGATATATAATTGCTATTTAACGTCACTTTTAACATTTATAAGTAGTCCAATTAAGAATAGTCTTACTGTTCTAGAATCCGAGAATGGATTGTATTCATCAAGTCCTGGTGGAACATTTCTTGTCACCTGTGTAACTGATGGGTCCTGGAATAAAATGTGAAGGGGGAAAATTTTTACTATCATTTAAGACACAATTTACAAAGCACCTGCTTTATCTGTACTTTTGGTCACCCAGCAAAGCTAACAGAGGAAAATAAAGAAGATTATCAGATTTATTTAGTTTCATTTCAACAAAGTTGAAATTTAAACACACAGCCTTTGCACCCTCAAAGAAAAACAAATGAAGACTGGGTTAGATACAAATCAGATGCTCGCAATTATATACAGACTGAAAATAGACCACATCTTAATAGCTGTGTAACTGATTGCACAAGAGCATCTTAACAAATCTTGGGAAAACCCACCATCCTTTCCTTCAGACTCCACACAGAGTTCAGGTTCCCCCCCTTTTTATATCTTCCATCAGTTTTCCCTAATACAGATTTCAAGTACCACTTTACAAATCAATGTCTTGTACAGGTAACATCTAGAGCATTCAAAATTAAGTACCTCTTATTCGTTTATTCTACTCCAATACTTCCACTGACCATAGTTCATTTTCCCACATGATCCTGGACCGTCTCCCCTTTCCCAAGTATAATAGATTACCTACCACACTATCCCAGCTTTTCAAATCTTTTAATATTAGGCCTTCGTGCAAATAACTCAATCAAAATAACCTAAACATTTACTCTACTAGAGGCCCGGTGCACAAATTCGTGCACTCAGGGGGGCGGGGGGAGAGGGGTGTCCCTCAGCCCGGATTGCAAGAGGGCGCAGATGCACGACTGGAGCCAGGGAGGGACACGAGAGGTTGGCCAGCCGGGGAGAAACCGAGGGAGGGCTCCAGGGCATGTCCGGCCTGTCTCGCTCAGTCCGGATCAGCCAGTCCCCAGCAGCAAGCTAACCTACCAGTCGGAGCGTTGGCCCCCTGGTGGTCAGTGCACTTCATTGGGACTGGTCAACCAGTTGACTGTCTGCCCCCTGGTGGTCAGTGCATGTCATAGTGAGTGGTTGAGTGGCCTTAGCATATCATTAGCATATTATGCTTTTATTGGTTGAATGGCCGACCGGATGACTGGACACTTAGCATATTAGGCTTTTCTTATATAGGATTTCTCTTGATTGTGAATATAATTATGAATATAAAACACAAACATAATGAACATCTCAACTAAATCAACTACATAATTAATGTGAAAAACATTTGCAAACTGAAATGTAACCTCATTGGCCTCCATATCCCTACTTTCAAACTTTGGCATGCATCAGAATCAAATAAAACACAGACTGTTGCACCCCACCCCCAGAATTTCTGATTCAATAGTTCTGAGGGAAGGCCTGAGAATCTCTATTTCCCAGGTGTTGTGCTGCTGTTAGTCTGAAGACCACTGCTCTCTTTTCTATAAGGTACCTTCTCCTATTTATCTTCCTCAACACAGATATCAAAGTTACCTTTAAAAAAGTAATAGCTAACCTTGTCATTCCCCTCTTCCAACCCCTCTCCTATGCCCCTCATCTATTTCAATTTTTTTAGAGGCTCTCCACTAACTATAAGATAACATACAAATTTCTTGAAATGAGATACAAGGCTCTGACCCTCAAACACAGCAGCTGCCTACCTTTCTAATCTTATCAACTTTCTCATAACCACCCTCACCTTGCCAAATCCTTCTGCCTTAACCAAATGAAACCAGCTACTGAATAAGGAACCTCAAACTTGGCAACAACAAAAAAGCAAATAGTAAGGATAAATTAAAAGTACAGCACAGACAAAAAAAATAAAGATCCTAGGCTTGCTGTACAATAACATGGGAAGGAGGAAATAAAATCACTCTACTTCCCAGGATTCCCCTCCCAAGCTTTCTAAAAATGTGGAGCAGGAAGATTATCAAGAGGGGATGTGTGCCTCCAGGGAAAATTAAGAAAACAGAAATATGAATATTTTAATCCAATTTTTAGAGTTGGCATTGCTAGTTAATTTAGAACTGGGTTTATGGTCTGCAAGTGGAGACTTAGTAGGTCCAGATGGTGACCAGAAAAAAGAGCAGTAGGTACAGATCTGAAGGGAATGGCAATAACTAGAGTTGCCAATGAATCACCAAAGCAAAAACAGGGCCCACAGAGTTACTAGCTATTCTAGTTAGTAATGACTTGTTACAGTTTTCTTTCATACAGTACTACAGATCTTTAAAAGGGCCGTAAAGTGAAGAGAAAAAGAGGAGGAAGTGTGAGGGCACAAGAGGGAAAAGAGGGTAACAGAGATCAACCCTCTAATCTTCACTTGAATCGGTGCAGCTCAATTTTTACCTGTTTTATACATATTGATTTCACGTGAAAATGACTTCCACCACTTGGAGGAAGGAAGTTGAGGGCAGGAAGGTGTGGATTGAGAAGACAACATGTTAGCTTCCAGAGACTGAATTCAGTACAATTGCAGTGACTGTTGGGCTACCTTCCCTCCCACAAGAATCCTAACAATAAATTTCCATCACCTAAGGCTGTGGTCGGCAAACTGCAGCTCGCGAGCCACATGCAGCTCTTTGGCCCCTTGAGTGTGGCTCTTCCACAAAATACCACGGCCTGGGCGAGTCTATTTTGAAGAAGTGGCGTTAGAAGAAGTTTAAGGTTAAAAAATTTGACTCTCAAAAGAAATTCCAATCGTTGTACTGTTGATATTTGGCTCTGTTGACTAAGGAGTTTGCCCACCACTGACCTAAGGTAACCTGAGCCCATCTTCAGACCTTAAAACCAGAACAGGTGAAATCAATATTCGCTGCCATTTTGAATTCCATTAAAACTCTACATAAAAAGTACATGCCATTAACTATATTTAAATAAAATCTGTGTGAGAGAACGATTTTAGTAGGTATGAACACTTACTGCTCCCTAGCATACATAAGACAGTGATCAGCCGAAACCGGTTTGGCTCAATGGATAGAGCGTCGGCCTGCGGACTCAAGGGTCCCGGGTTCAATTCCGGTCAAGGGCATGTACCTTGGTTGCGGGCACATCCCCAGTGGGGAGTGTGCAGGAGGCAGCTGATCGATGTTTCTCTCTCATCGATGTTTCTAACTCTCTATCCTTCTCCCTTCCTCTCTGTAAAAAATCAATAAAATATATTTTTAAAAAAAAGACAGTGATCAAAAACTGCTGTTAAATTACTGTTTAACTCATTTCACCTTTCTTTCTCTTCCCCTTCAAAAAAAAGGGGAGAATAACACAAATATAACTCTAGTCTTTAATTTATCCTTTATTTTTCTTCGTATTAGATACTCCCTACAGTTCAAACGTTTAAGCCACTTTGCAAAACTTAGCTGAGGGTTTGGGCTGGAGGGGAGACCTCTCTCCATATCTAAATTTCATCTTTTCCAATATTTTCAGTAATCCTTTTCTCTATGTTCAACTGCTTCCTCTCAATAGGATGGTTCACCCCTACATTTCAAGTCCCAGTCATCTTTAAAATGCACACAAGCAAATAAAAACAAAAACATTCATTCAACCATCTATCTCCCTCAAGCTTCTATCAACCCCAGCTCTCTCCTTTCTTTTTTTTTTTTCTCCTTTCTTTCTATCCACTTCTCCACCTGCCCCCATCCTCTACCCTAGATCAAGCTGCTAGTATTTCTCACATGTAAATTGCAATAGCCTTTTTACTGGTCTTCTTCCCATCTTCTGACCAGCTCCCCAATCTATTCTTCATGATAAATCAGAATAGGGAGTTTTTCAAAATACAAACCTGTTCATGTCAGATTTGATTAATGCAAGAACAAATGTATATTGTTTGATTTATGCTCTAAGTAATCAAAGAGCATATTTTAGGTTTTTGAAAATTAAAAAAACAACAACTTGGGAATGGACAATGAATGACTGGTGAAATGATTTATGGGAAGGAATTGCAAAGATGGATAAATTCTCACCATCTAGATAAATGACTGCTAAAGAAGAAGGCGAGCCTGACCAATATGGCTCAGTGGTTGAGCATCGACCTATGAACCAGGAGGTCACAGTTCGGTTCCTGGTCAGGGCACATGCCCAGGTTTTGGGCTCAAACCCCAGTGTGAAACATACAGGAGGCAGCCAATCAATGATTCTCATCATTGATGTTTCTCTCTATCTCCCTCTCCCTTCCTCTCTGAAATCAATAAAATTAAAAAAAAAAAAAGCGTCAAACTTAAAACCAGCAGTACCTATTGACATTTTTTTTTTTATCACCCAGAGATTACAGGATTTTTATGATTTCGAGTCTAACATTTAAGTCTTTAATCCACTTTGAGTTTATTCTTGTGAATGGTATAAGAAGGTGGTCTAGTTTCTTTTCTTTTTTTTTTTTTTGCCAAAACCATTTATTGAATAGACTATCTTTACCCAATTGTATGTTTTTGCCTTTTTTGTCAAATATTAGTTGGCTATAGAGGCGTGGGTTTATTTCTGGGGTCTCTATTCTGTTCCATTGATCTATATGTCTGTTTTTATGCCAGTACCATGCATACATGCTGTTTTGATTATTATAGCCTTATAGTAGTTTGATATCAGAGAGAATGATTCCTCTAACTTTGTTCATCTTTCTCAAGATTGCTGTGGCTATTCAGGGTCTTTTGTGGCTCCATATAAACTTTTGGAATATTTGTTCCAGTTTCATGAAATACGCTGTTGGTATCTTGATAGGAACTGTGTTGAATCCATACATTGCTTTGAGTAGTATAAACATTTTAATGATGATAATTCTTTCTATCCATGAACATGGTACATGCTTCCACTTATTTGTATCTTCTTCAATTTCTTTCTTCAGTGTCTTATAATTTTCCAAGTACAGGCTATTTACATCCTTGGTTAAACTTATTCCTAGGTGGGGTTTTTGATGCAATTGTAAATGCGATCGTTTCCTTAGTTTCCCTTTCTGAGAGCCCATTATTGGTGTATAAAAATGCAACTGATTTTTGGATATTTCTTTTGTATCCTGCTACTTTACTGAATTCACTTATCTTTAGGGTTCTCTATATACAGTATCATGTCATCTGCTCCTTTAATATATTAAATACCAAAATAACAGAACAATTACCACTAAATGTGCCAAGCAAAATTATGTGAACAAATTTTAAAAGGTCTTAGTAATTTGGTCATATTATAGGAATTTAACTTTTAAATGTAGTTTTTCCACCTAAGAGTAAATGTATAATTCATAGAAGATTTTCTTATGAAACAAATTCTGGCTAAACAAAACTTACTCTTGATAACTTGGTATTATGTAAGCTCCCTAGGCCAGTACTTAAAATCATAGGACCACCAAATCTAAGCATTCTCTGCAATAATATGTCTGTGGGAGGGAAATGTTCAGAATTCCAGTTGTGAGATCAGAATTCACCTCCTGCTAGCTTCCCATGACTTCAAAAAGTAATCATAATATTAAGAACAAACTCAAGTATCATAAAAAGAACCCCTGGCAAGAATATAAAATGGTGTAGCCCAGTGGTCGGCAAACTCATTAGTCAACAGAACCAAATATCAACAGTACAACGATTGAAATTTCTTTCGAGAGCCAAATTTTTTAAACTTAAACTTCTTCTAACGCCACTTCTTCAAAATAGACTCGCCCAGGCCGTGGTATTTTGTGGAAGAGCCACACTCAAGGAGCCAAAGAGCCACATGTGGCTCGCGAGCCGCAGTTTGCCAATCACTGGTGTAGCCACTTTGGAAAACAGTCCTCTTCAAAAATCACCGACATTAAACAAACAATTGTGCACAACTTTCCAAAGAAAAAAAGAAAACATCACCAGGTGATTTATTATAAAAATAAACAGCTCTCGCCGAAACTGGTTTGGCTCAGTGGATAGATCGTCGGCCTGCGGACTCAAGGGTTCCAGGTTCGATTCTGGTCAAGGGCACACATACCTTGGTTGCGGGCACATCCCCAGTAGGGGGTGTGCAGGAGGCAGCTGATCGATGTTTCTCTCTCATAGATGTTTCTAACTCTCTATCCCTCTCCCTTCCTCTCGGTAAAACATCAATAAAATATATTTTTTTAAAAAATAAAAAATAAACAGCTCTCATTATTACCCTCAGTTCTTGTGATATATAAAAAGCCCTAAACTTTGTAAGACAACCAATAATTTGTATGTTTTGTCTTTGTTACTATTTCTGTTAATACTCAAAAGTTAATAAAAATTAGAATCTGCCTTAGAAAATATAGGCAATTTAGGGATGAAATAGGGAAGATAAATACCACATGTTGCAACCAAAGATAATCTTGCACCATTATTTTATTTCCTTTATCTGTTATTTTAAGAGCTTCCCATCTTTGATTCAGCGGGGGAAAAAACAACTCCTGGAACTGTAAGAAATGTAAAAAACAAACAAACGAACTAACAAAAAAACAACTATATACGGAAGGCAGATAAATTAAGTAATATGCCTAAGGTCACCTAGCTAGGAAGTAAGAGAAGCAAACTTAGGCGGCCTGGTTCTAGAGCCACCCTTTTACCTACTCCCCTCTACTAGTGGAAGACAAAGCTCTGCAAACTTCATTTACTCCTTCCTCTAATCCCCCTAACACAGCCGTGGGCAAACTACGGCCCGCAGGCCGGATCCGTTCGTTCGGCTGTTCTATCCCGCCCGCGGAGCCGAAAGAGCGGAGGGTTCTCTTGCTCTCCCCTCCGCTCCTTCACCAGCAGCAGTGTTAACATGGCAACGTCGGGAAACACGGCCGCAGCTCCTTCTTCTGAGTGGGCAGATTTATATCCGCCCATTCAGTAGAAGGAACAACCTCTCAATCTTCCAGAGGCTCCTTGTAATGCCCACGGACGCGTCCCCCGACATCACCCTGGGAATGCATAGACACCTTATCGTGGTGATGTAGGGAGACACGCCCCTGGAGAGCACAGTATCAGAGCATCAGCTAAAAAGGAGACCAACAACATTGTTCCCACTGAAGTTGATGTTTTAAAGACCAAAAACCTTTCAACCCAGTCTACATTGCCATCTACATCTACGTCCCGGGCATAATTTGGAAGTTGCACTAAAGAAAATGTTTAATTTACTGTTTACACATTTTGTTCTTTCCTATTTGTTTTAGTTTTAAATTACTTTATTATATTTAAGTTTAATTTGGAAGGCTTTTGTACCTTTCCTTTGTTAGGCAATTTTATTTTGCCTTTGCCATCTTCAATATAAGGTATGTTATTGTGCTATGATTCCTCCATTTTTTGAAGTTTCAAATTATAATAATTAGTGTTTACATTCTTCTTAAAATGTTTGAAATGAATAAAACTATTGAAATAAAAAAAAAAAAGACCGTACCCTTTTATGTAATGATGTTTACTTTGAATTTATATTAGTTCACACAAACCCTCCATCCATGCTTTTGTTCCGGCCCTCCGGTCCAGTTTAAGAACCCATTGTGGCCCTCGAGTCAAAAAGTTTGCCCACCCCTGCCCTAACACCAGGTTAAGGACACAGAAATGTTTGTCTGCAATACATATAGTTCATAGAATATTTTCCTGAAAACTCAACTCTACATGGTGGTTAAGTTCCCCTGATATTCAAATATAAACATTTCCACCAAGAGTTGTTTTAACCAAATAGAAAAAGCATGTAATATACTTCTTTTTAGTTTTGGGAATACACTAATTTGCATTTTTACAATATGCCACTTACTTGCAAGCAAATTCACTAAAATTTATGACTCAGATGCCAAAAAAATTAGGGCTAGGACATAAATAAAAATGACAAGATTGACTAAATCAACCTAAAACAAGTATTAACAGCTTTAGGGAAATTGCTAAATGGTAGTAAAATTACACTAGTATATACCAGTTCCTTGCCATGACTAGCCAATATTCCTACTCTTTTCCCACCACTTTACACTTTCACTTCTCACCATTTTCTATATATATTCCAAATCACCATATGAGAATTCTAACCACCATTAGAGGATTCCCACAGGTAAAATGGCTGCCAACAGCATGTATACAACTAGGCCACTATATTTATTGTGTAATAATGTTTCTACACTATCCATTGTTTTGACTGATATTCAAAAACCTTTGATAGCTACACCTACTAAGTCACTTGCATTCAAGTGTTGTACTTATCTTTCCTTGTTTCACTTAACAATCAAGTTAAAATTATCAGTGTATAACTATTACAAATCTCTTCTTCCTAGTTTTATCCCACCAATACTCAATGTTTGATCTCACAACACTCATGCAAAACACCTTACAATAATACACTTATTCCCCTGCTTTATTAGTTTAAGAGTTTCCATATTTTTGTTTATATGCAAAAATGTATTCAGTAATTCATTTGTATTTTGTAAAATAAATGCAAGTGTTTCTTTTATGGAAAAAGAAAAAATCAAGTTGGTAATATTGATAGTGTGTTCAAAATTATATTCTAAAAACAAGTGTAAAACCCATTATTACACTGTTTCTTAAAAAAAAAAAGAACATCTTAAAGCAAGCAGAGATTTAGAAGCAGTTGCAACACTAGCTCTGGCAATTTTGAAAGCTGGGCAAGCTAACATATATACTCTAGGGACAATCATCAGGTATTTGGGAGCCATTCTGCATGAAATATAAAGAGCTTTTTAGATAAAATATTCCATTTGTTTAGCAAGATTAAGAAAAAATACAGAGATTTTTGACAAGGGTGCCAAGATCATTTAATGGGGGGAAAAACAGTCTGTTTAACAAATGATGTTAGAACAACTGGATATCCACATACAAAAGAATGAAGTTCAACCTTACTTCACACCATCAACAAAAATTAACTCAAAGAGTTAAAACTATTAACTCTTAGAAGAAAACATAGAATTAAATTTTCATTACCTCAGATTTAGCACAGGATTCATAGATACAATATCAAAATTCAAGCCACAAAATACAGATAATTTGGACTTAAAGTTAAAACTTTTGTGCTTCAACGCACATTAACAAGAAAGTAAAAAGACAATATCAACAAATGGAAGAAAATATTTGTAAGTCATATACCTGGATAAAGGTCTTGTACCCAGAATATATAAAAATCTCTTACAACTTAATAACAAAAAAGTCAACACAATTTTAAAACAGGCAAAGGATCTAAATAGATATTTCCCCAAAGATATACAAATAGCCAATAAGCAGATAAAAATATGCTTTAACAGCATATAGCCATCAAGGAAATGAAAACCAAAACCACAAGGAGATACTTCACACCCACTAGGATGGCTAGAATCAAACAGATAACAGGTGTTGACAAGGATGTAGAGAAAGCAGAACCCTCATACACCTCTGGCAAGAATGTAAAATAGTGCAGCCCCTTCGGAAAAAAGTCCAGCAGTTCCTCAAATGATTCAACAGTTACCATATGACCTAGCAATTCCACTCCTAGGTATATACCCAAGAGATTTTAAAACAAGTGTTAAAACAAAAACTTGTACACAAATTCATATAGTAGCACTATTCATAATAGTCAAAAGGTAGAAACAACCCAAATATCCATTAACTGACAAACTAACTACTAATTCTTAAAAGCACCCACCAGGGAGAAGGAGATAATTGGAAGGAGATTATTAGATTGCTCTCTGTGTATAGGTCTACAAAGACTTCTTGTGGCAGTTCTTGCATAGGGAAGAGGAACAGGGGCTCCATGCTGGTCTACCATGTGAAGTCAGAAGGTATAGGACAGTACAGGTTGCCTCAGGAGTAACAAACAAAATAAAGGTGGTAAGACTTGGCCCTGTCTGCAGAAACCAGGAGATCGAGGTTCAATCCCCCCTCAGAGCACATGCTCGGGTTGTGGGCTCAATCCCTAGAGGTGGTGGGGGAGGCCATGCAGGAGGTGGGCAATCGATGATGTTGAAGCAGGAATTTTGGGGGAACATAGGCAGGCTTAGGGATTTTTTAGAATTGGGGTCCATGGAAAAGTACTGGGCTGCAGACAGGGAGAAGGTACATTTCCATAACACAAGAAAGCCAGGTGCAGTTACATCTCCATAAGACAAGGAGGCAGCAACAGGTATATTTACATAAGACAAGGGAACTGAAAGTAGCCAAGAAAGGTCGTATTTACAAAATAAAGACAAGGAAGCCCTTCATTCAGAAGAAGAAGAAAGCCCAGAGGGAATAAGAAAACAATAAGGAAGGAGGGGGGAGAACCTCACACGTCCCTTGTGAGGTTCGACCTTTGAGCCCAGGAGTTACTATAGTAACCAGTCTAAGGGAATATTGACCAATCAAAGGGGATATCAAGGCACCAGGATCTGCAGCCTATATAAGCCATAGGGAAAGGGAACCCAGGGGGACTCTTACCCCTACCTACATGGGAGTCAGTTCTGTGGGACTCTTTCCCTCTCCCTATTTAGGAGTCTGTACTTGTTCTTCAATAAAACTCCACCTTTGCTATACCACTTTCTGTCCGTGGATTCATTATTCGATTCTGACGGACAAAGAATCCGGGTTCCAGTCCAAAAATTCGGTATCAATGTTTCTCTCTCCCTTCCTCTCTAAAAATCAATAAAAACATTTTTAAAATTTATCTTTATTATTGAAAGTATTACAGATGTCTCCTTTGTTTCCCATTTACCCCCTCCGCCCCGCACCCTCCACTCCCAGGCCTTCACCACACTATTGTCTGTGTCCATGGGCTATGCATATACTGTATACATACTAGTAAAGTGATAAGACTTGGTACAAAGTAAAATCCAATCATCCTCCACTTCGTCTTTTAGTTCCCACACCTATCGAAAGTTGGGAAATTTCCCCTTTGTGATTTAAAAACATCTCTACCACCAAAAACTAAATACAGGCTTAATTCTATCATGTAGACCTACATTCTGTCATTCAGATCTATATTAAGTCTAAATACAGATTTAACTCTATCATGGTTTTCACAAGAAAATGTTACCTTGCATTACCTTTTGGCAATTCTGGTTGAATGAAACAAATTCTAGTCACTTCAAATGCTGGGGGGAGAGATTTAAAAAAAAAAAAAGTGCCAGGTTTCACAGAAGTTGGAATTCAAGACATGGCAGTATCTCTTGTAGCTCAAGATCAGTTCTAATAGAAACTAGAATTCTAAGAATTCTAGAAAATAACCCTCAGAAGTCCAGGCCAGATGATTTCTACTCTAGTGTTTCATGATTAAGATAATTAGGCTCTTTCCTCATGTCTTTCCAGTTATTCCCACTACAACTATCTTTTTTTTTTATTCCTGTACTTTCATTCACTTTCCTGAGAAAGATAGCAGTTAGATATCTTTGTTTTTGGGGGGCAGTGGTCGGCAAACTGCGGCTCCCGAGCCGCGGTTTGCCACTCTGTTGACTAATGCGTTTGCTGACCACTGTATTGAGGCAAAATTTTTGGACTAAACAATTTTATCTGCTTCTGATCAGCTCAGAGACTGGTTTTTCTTGGGCCAGGTACTTTTGGTAAGACCAGTCAGCTGAGGCCAGTGTGGCAAGGGTCACACAACAGAGGACATGATCAGCTTTCTGTAAGCAACCACTAAGGGCTATTCCCTCAGCAGATACTGAGGCTCAGAGCATAGCAGGCCCCTAAAACATGAAGCCTCCTCTCTAGCTGAGATGATCAGACTCAATCCTAATACCAACAGATTAAAAGAGTTTATTAATTCACAAAATGATCCATACTGGTACAAAAACATAATTACAGAGTTCAAAGTACAAAAAACTTAACATGCAAAGATCTCTACCTCAGCCCTAGCCACTGTGGCTCAGTTGGTTGAGCATCGTTCTATGCAGCAAAAGGTCACCAGTTTGATTCCCAATCAGGGCACAGGCCCAAGTTGTGAGTTCAATACCCAGTAGGGTTATGCAGGAGGCAGCCGATCAATATGCGTATTCGTGTTCTCTCTCTCTCTCTCTCTCTCTCTCTCTCTCTCTCTTTCTCTCTCTCTCTCTCTCTCTCCCCCTCTCCCTCTCTCTCTCTCTCTCTCTCCCCCTCTCTCTCTCTTTGTAAAATCACTAACAACATAAAAAAAAATCTCTACCTCAGCATCTCTGATAGGTCATCCCAATTCTGTCTGAATTCCTTCAAGTACTGGGGAACTCCATTACCAAAAAAAGTATTGTCAGGCTATTCTAATAGATGCTTTTAAATCTTTATGTTAGAGTTTACATTAAGATACTTTTGTCCTGACAATTAGCCTTAGATCTTTTTTTTCTCTGAAGCAAAAACGGGTTTATTTACTCAACCAACCAAGACTCTTTCAAGTATCTAAATATCTCATACTTCCCTTTAGCCTTCCGTAGATGGAAACCTACTGAGTAATTTAAACTTCAATTATTCTTCCTAGGACTTGATTCTCAATTCCACACTCATGACTATTCTGACTTCTTCTCTGGGCACATTCTACTTTGTTCAAACAACTCTTTAAAAATGTACTTGGCATACCTGTGGGATAGATCAGAACAGAATATTGTATTTTCATTTTTTTAAAAATGATCACTAATTTCATTAATCCAATATATATTTCTCAGAAACTATATCACACTGGTGAATCATATTAAGAAAATATCCAATAAATTTCCTGAATCTGCATTCAGCACCACTAAATATTAATTGTACTCCCAAAGAAAGCCACACAAAAACTTTGTTTTGGTAATATCAGTAAGAGTTTACTTTCAAAATTTTTCACAGTCACCATCATCTCCATTATGATTATTGTTAGACTCATGGGACCAAAATAAAACTGTGTTCAAATGCTACTTTGGTAAAAAATATCCCACCCCCATTAGCAGCCTCCCCTTATACCTGCCTGAGAGCTTTCACTGGCCATAGAAGATGCTCAACCTAGATAAAAGGTTTTCTAAATAAGAGTGTTGATCCAAAGCACCCTGATAATCTATCCTACATAAAAACAATTGTCTCAAAAAGAATAATGGATGTGTTTTAAGGTACAGTTTGAACCCTGATAAGATTAACAAGAACTTGTTAAAAGAGTTGTGCCAATCTGAACTAAAAGGAACTGAGACATTTCAAAATGAAGAGAGGCTTTTGGGCTCCCAACTTTCAACAGGTAGAAAGCTGACTGAAAATGGTACTCAGCTGCAAACAGGGGTCATTTATGTCACAGGAAAATGACTTCTCAGAAGGTGGAGCCAAAAGCAGAAGTAACAGATTAAGGAAAGACTTCCAGGTAGTAGAACTAGTACCTAATCAAGAAACACTCATTGCCCCTGAAGTAGGGGACAATAAATACAGGAACCTGGCTGGATTTCAGACTTGCTATGGACCAGCAATCGTGCCTTCCACTCCTCCCCTATTTGAACAGAAGTGTGTATTGAGGTTATCCTGTAACTGTCTCACCATTTGATTCTGGGTATATCTTTCCAGTTCCTAGGTCTGTATCAAGAGGGACACAGCTGCTCAGATCAAGAAGTGGAATCTAATCCTCCCCACTCCTTTTTTTTTAAATCTGGGCTAGCTTTGTGGCTTGTTTTGACTAACAGAATGTAGCTGAAGTGAAATGACTCAAGTCAGGTCTTACCCTCATGGAACAATGTGGCCACTATGTAAACCACCTAAACCAGTGGTCGGCAAACTGTGGCTTGTGAGCCACATGGGGCTCGCGAGCCGCGATTTGCCGCTCTGTTGACTGAGTTTGCAGGGGCTTAATCACAAGGAACAACAACAGTCTGTAATTATTGGAATCGAGAGTAAACTATTCCTAGTAGAGAGGCCACATGAAAGAGAACCAATTGCTGCCCCCACTGACAGCCCCAGGTAAATGTGAGATACTTTAATGAGGAAGGACATCTTAATCCAGCCTCAGTGAAGGGGCTAGATCAGCAATTTTCAACCTTCGTCATCTCATGGCACACATAAACTAATTACTAAAATTCTACAGCACACACACAAAAATTATATTTTTTGCCAATCTGACAAAAAACAGGTGTAATTTTGATTTACCGCAATAAAAATAATAATAATAGTAATTACCTCCCCTTTTTGCTCCAAAGTGACTTTTTAAAAAATGAGGTGCCTATACTTGTATATAAGGATTTCTGGTACCAAGAATTAACCAATCAGATGCAACCTTATTATGCGACATGACCAATAAGATGCAATTCTATTATATGATCTATATATTTATGGTTCAAGACAGGGCATTCATGCTAGAGTGCTATTGTTATATTGGCTGTTGTCATTTTTTTATTTGACAATCTAAGGGAGAAGGGGTCAGTGCCTCTGACTAAATAGTCAGGTATTGCATATTTTAAAAACTCTTATGGCACACCGGTTGAAAATTGCTGGGCTAGATGATTGAAGCCACTTGAATGATTTCAGCCCCTAACATTCAAAAGTAAACAAACTGACCAGCTAAGCAAGAGAACAGTGAGCAAATAGTTGTTTTAAGCCACTGCATTTTGGGATTATTTGTTATACAGTGACAGGTAACTGAGACAGTGGTAAATAATAATGCATCTTAATTTGGTGAAATATAATCAGCAGCACAACACATGCTTTTTAAAAACATCAACCTAAGAAAAAAGAGTGGGAACTTACACAGCTGATCTGAATGTAAAATACCATAGACCAGTGGTCGGCAAACTGCGGCTTGCGAACCACATGCGGCTTGCGAGCCACAGTTTGCCGCTCTGTTGACTAATGAGTTTGCCGACCACTGCCATAGACCATAACTACTACTATCACTAGGTCCATGTTAATGTAGAAAAATAAGTTTGCAATGTTAAGACTATCACAGAAGAAATCCTCAAAATCCTTTCCTAATGCTAAACTATCTCCAATCTTAAAATTTAAATGGATAAGGGAGGAGTGACATCAACTTAATGTAAATGAGAAAATGGATAACATCTTTGAATTATGGGTCACTTTTTAATGACAAGGTTTTTAATTTTCAACTTCAACTGAATTCTTAGTATACTTTCAAAATTACTGTAACTTACAAGATAACATAAATAAGAATGCTGAGTTGTAAGCCATGTTTAAGAGATAAAGTAGAATTAATTTTTGAGGCCAAAACAAAATGGACATTGTGCTCCATTTTAATACAGTTACTTAATTAGAGAGGAAGCATATGCAGTGACAAAGCATTAGAATTCAGACAACCTGGAATTAGTCTAGCAGGGTGACTCAGGGCAAATCACTTCATTATTTTTGGCCTTAATTCTTCTACTATGACCTGCCAAAAAAACTACTACTAGCACTCTAGAAGAGTCAAAAGAAACATGAACTTCACCAAATTAATAAGCTAAGAATAATATGGTTATAATAATTAAATACAATTCCTTGAATTACTATTAATACTACTTTTTATTATCAGATTAAAGCCATCATGCATTGAGCACTTATTACATGCTAAATGTATGTTCATCTAATCCTATTAACAATCCTATGGAGAAGGTAATGGTACCATTATCCTATTTTACAGAATAATAAACTGAGATATAGAGTGGCTAAGTAACTTTCCAAGGTCTCATGGTTGGTTAGTGACAAAGCCAAGATCAAATGCACCAAATACAAAACAAGAATTCTGGTGTGCAAAATGCAACCAAATAGAGTGCCATCAGCAGTGGACTTGGAATCAGGAGATCTAAGTTCTAATGCCAATTCTGCACTACCTACACCTGGATATAACACAATGAGCAAACCCTGGCCCGTGTTGTTCAGTGGTTGGAGCATTGGTCTGTGCACTAAAGGGTCTCAGGTTCGATTCCAGTCAAGGGCACCTACCTGGGTTGCATCCCGGAACCAGTAGGCCAAAACCAATCTATGTGTCTCTCTCACATTGATGTTTCTTTCTCTTTCTCCCTCTCCCTCTCCCTCTTCCTCACCTTCTCCCTCAATGGGAAAAATATCCTCCGGTTAGGATTAAAAACAAACAATGATCAAGTTGCAAGTTAGCAATAGAAATCAAAAGGTTCTTAATCAAAAAGAAATTAGGATCATTGTCAAATGTAAAATAGCATGTATCTGGGCTTTTTTTCATACATAGAATAAACTCTAACTAAATACATTTTAAGATTTTCCTTTCCCAACTGAGATTTTTATTCTATTTTAAGAAATTGCATTAACTGTTATTTCTAAAATGAATTTTCTAACACAATCAATTAGCACATTAATACCGTATACTAAATCATATTAGGAGACATGAAAATTTTCTGGCCACTTACTGTTCCCTCCTTTGAACAAGTTACAGTCATTCTGACTTGTACTCATATACTCTTGCACTGACTTATAAGATTCTATATTACTAATCTCTCCTCTGGTTATTAAACTCTCTCATTTTATTTCACCTTCCAAGCATGTTTGCTGCCATGTTAGGCTAATATCCTTAAAAACAGAAATGTTTCTTTAATAGTTGTTGAAAGAATGAATAACTGAAAAGAATAAAGAACATTCAGCAATTATTCAATAAATACATTGACTACAAGAAAATATTTTTCCTCTCTAGCTTTAAAACCACATTTTACTCAAGATTGGATTATCAAAAACAACCATATAATAATATTTTTTCAGATTACTACACATTTCCAGTTATTCCAAGTTTCTTGATGCACAATGAAAATTAATCAAAGGCCATAAACTCATTAACTGAACCTATCACAACTGCTAAAATAAAGCAGTCAATCAAAAAATGAACTGAATCCAGCCAATAACTTTACAACAGCTAATAAAATCAAGTAAACCACTGTCACATTATCTAAAGACATTATCCTCAGAAATTATTTTCATGACATGGCTCAAATGAAGATGTGACAAAAAGTGTTCCTAGCCGAAACCGGTTTGGCTCCGTCGATAGAGCGTCGGCCTGGGGACTCAAGGGTCCTAGGTTCGATTCCAGTCAAGGGCATGTACCTTGGTTGCGGGCACATCCCCAGTGGGGGGTGTGCAGGAGGCAGCTGATCGATGTTTCTCTCTCATCGATGTTTCTAGCTCTCTATCCTTCTCCCTTCCTCTCTGTGAAATATCAATAAAATATATTTTTTTAAAAAAAAGTGTTCCTAACAGAAAAGTGAAGCAAAAAAAATATTTAAAAACTCTGAAAAAGCAATGGAAACCAAGAACCTTTTAATCAAGAAGAAATTAGGTAGTTGCCAAATATAAAATACATCATATATTTTGAAAATATGAACTTTATTTTATAATATTGAAAATATTAACATATTTGAAAAGAAAGATGATTATAAAGTAATACAAAGATGGATCTAGAAACTTTTTATATTTAGGTAGAGAGGACCAGAAATGCTATTTCAAAAATCGCATTTACATAGAAGAAAGGCAAAAATGAAGAAGGAATATGCTATAGATGTCAAGTTTGACTCTGAAAGAGGAAGGGCAGCTGGAAACAAATGTAAATATAAAGGGTCAGATACACTGTGCTGTGAACTGTCAATAAAAACAGGGAAAGACCATAAACAGGAACATGTGTGCCAACAGCCTAAATTATCCATCCCTTGAAATATTTTATGAACCTGAATAAAAATTATCCTCTGGGTGCATCCACTTACAAAGAACAAAAAGTTTATAATTTTATGCCACAATCAATGAGTATTTAAAACTATTTTGGGGGTTAGAATTAGTACAGAAACCTTATGTGTGGCAGAAGAGTAACACTAGCTGTCACAAAAGAGCATTGGCAACACTAGCTGTCACAAAAGAGCATTCTGGGCTAAGAAGAAGACAATGTCGGTGCAATAGCAAGAACACCAGCTATAGGAGCTAGGGGGAGACGGAGTAAGGTATAGGGGGGATAAATGGTGATGGAAGACGACTTGCCTTGGAGTGGTGAACACACAATACAGTGTACAGATGACGTGTTGTAGAATTGTGCACCTGAAACCTGTATAATTTTGTTAACTGTCACCCCAATAAATTCAAGAAAAAATTTTAATGAATAAAAGAGAACCAGATATATAAAATAAGCTATGAAATGGAATGACCAAATAGAAAACCAATAGCCACACTGTCAGACACTGAAAAACAGCATTAATGAATTAAGTGAATTAGGAAAATCTAACAGGTTAATATACCTTTAAAATAACACCCATTTGGCAAGTTATAAAAAATCTCTTTAGAATTTCTATGACTAAATAATCAGATCTTCCACAACATGGAATGATAGAACACTAAATACTACACTTCTGAGTGAGAAAAATCTCCGTAAAATGCAACCATATCATCTGTAAAAACCTGAAAGTTCCATGCTAGTTGTACAGAATGTTCTCAAGTAAAATCAGAGGCAAAAGATAGTGACTGGGTCTATTCTACGTTTATACAGAGTGCATCCAATTGTCAATTATAACCAGGATCATCTAATTAACATAATATTCCATCAAATTATCAGGCTAAAAATCAAAATTGGGGTATTTTTTTCTCTTCCAGATTCTTAATAAGAGATAAAACCAGGAGTAAAAAGAAGAAATGTAAACTCAACAAACCAAAAGTGGCACTTACGTGACCACAAATTAAAGTTACTATTTCATTTTGTGAGACTAAGAATTAAGGTTACTACTGCATATATCCGGGGGAAATTAAGAAACAAATTCAACCAACATTTGGAAACAACTTTCACGTACTAAGCAGCGGGGCTCATTATCAAACCTGGTGTACTTTTCAAGAGCTACTTGTTTAGATACTGGATTAATTTAAGCGCAGATAATGAACTCCTTAGTCTCCTTCCTTTGCCCGTTTTTGAGCCAAACCCTTCCAAGGCTGTGGTTGATAAATAAGGTAATCTCCAAGAAGGAAAGAAGCTCAAGTGGGAAATGGTATCCTGATACAGCCCAGAGAACCGGTGACGCACAAGGAGCTTGGAAAATATCCCGTCGTTTCCCTTCCTAAGAGTGGCTAGGTAGGAAGGTGATCGTCCACGTGCACTATTCTTTGGCAGGTGTGTTCATTTTTAACTTTGATATCAGACCCTCCACCTCAGCCTAAACGTAGAGAAAGGGGTGGCAGCGCAACACAAGTATATCTGAGCGCAACGCAAGTTTAAGAAATAAAAATACCACCTTTTTTTTTTTTTTTTTTAATTGCAGCGTACTCGGTGCCCTCACCTCTTCTACACACCTCAGCCATCACTCCAGGCAGAGCTCTTCGCTGCCTCCTCGGGTCCCCATGACAACCCCACCGGAGGGCAAGCCTCCCTCCCCCTCCGCCGCCGCCCGGTCCAGGCCGGGCCAGCCAAGCTTGCCTGGCAGGTGACAACTCCACCTGCCCAGGCTGGCTCTCACTCGGTCCGCTCCCGAGAGGAGGACCGGCAGCCCTCGGGCACTCGGGCCCACTCCCGGGGGAGGGCATGACGCTCCTCAGTCGGGGACATGGGGAAGGGGGTCCGGACGCGGAGCTGAAGAGGTTCCGCTCCGACCCCCAAACCAGTGACGCGGGGGGCCCGGGCGCGAACCCCAAAAGGAGTGCGGCGGCCCGGAGCCCAGTCTAGGCGGCCGAGAGGAGCAGAGGGGCGGGCACGGTGGGCGCGAAGGAACTTGTCTGTTTTCACAAACAATGACTCCTTGCGGCGGCGGGAGAGGCTGGGGACGACGCTCACCTTGAAGGGGTTATTGAGGTCCGGATCGGCAAACGGGTTACTGTCGAAATCCGACATCTCTCTCGCGCTTCGCGTCACCCACCCGACCCAGGCGCAGAGAAAGAGACGAGGCGAGGACGCCGCCCCCCTGCGCGCTCACGTCGCCGCCGCGCCGAGCAGATCCGGGTACAGCTGCTGGGCCACCCAGCCGGCAGCGCCACTGAGCATGCCCCGTGCGCCGGCTCCCGGCCGTGCCGCCGCTCCCGTTCGCCGTCCAGTTCCTCGGGGAAATCCCGCGCTCCGGGCTTTGGCTACAACTGAATAGGGGCGGAGGAAGCCTGGAACTAGGACTCAAGAGCTGCTAAATCCGTCCTACATTCCTTGGGCCTGACTGAGATTCTGCATCTCATCTTTTTTTATAACATTGGTATTTTACTTATTTATATTTTTAAAATATGTTTATTGATTTCAGAGAGGAAGGGAGAGATAGAAACATCCATGATGAAAGAGAATCACTGATTGGCTGCCTCCTGCACGCCCCCAACTGAGGGATCCAGCCCGCAACCCCTGCAGATGCTACCCGACCGTATCTCATCTTGAGCAGCAACTGGTTTAGGTGCACTTGTGTTGTCATCGATTTAAAACCGGCCACATGTGATTCGGGGAAGAGGTGGTATTTTGTGGACAAAAAAATATGTCCGCTGACACATCGGCCCCAGGTTGGGAAGGTAGCCTGAGACGCAGGCTACACACCTGGGAGCTAGTAGCTATTTAACCACACTTATTTACAGCTGCTTACGGAGAGGCGTGAGGAAGGGAGAAGCTCTGCAGCAGTCTCCAAACGCACTGTCCTAGAGGCCCCGCTAATGAAGTTTGGCACACCCAGCCTCCCGTCTTCCGGTCCCTCTGCTGCCAAATCGGAGATCAGCCGCGGAGCTACTGATCCGGATTGGCTCCGCAGAGGTTTGGGTCCAGCCCCAGCTCCCATCCTCTGGAATCTGCAAAATGGCTACTTCGGAAATGGGGGGCAGGTGGGGGCGGGGGCACAAGTCGAGAGATCAAGTTAATATTAGTGGACAACAAAAAGATGTTGTTTTGTTGACTTTGAAGTATTTGGGCACAAAATATACACCTCTGATTTTTCCCTATTCCCTCCCCAACACCAGGGATGAGATTACTAAAAAATGGGCATGCGTAAGGAATTTATTTGAACGATTCGTTACCTTACCCCTGAACTAAGGTTATCTCTTTCCTCTACTTTCATCTTCCTTCTGCACTAACAGAAAAGCACTTAGCAGATGAAGCTACAAAGAGCCAGAATTCTCTTCACTTGGTAGGTGTGGAAGATTTGGAAGTCACCTTGGCCTTTTGAAGGCTTGTGCTATGCAAAGTCAGCTGGGAATCACTTTCTCCCTGCTGTGAAAACAAAAATCACATTTTGCTGTGATCTGTCTTTAGCAGGATCCAGGTTAGGGTATGACAAGCTGCTTCTGGGCAGCCGACTAGGAGTGTCGACTAATAACTAACAACAGACAGGGATGATCCTGGCAGAGCTGCAAGATTCTACATATGAAAAAGAGCAAACAATCTGTTGTGCTCATCATCCTAATTATTAGCAGCAGCCTCGCATCTGACTGATTCTTCAGTGCTCAAAACCCAATTATATGTTAAAATCCTAATTATGATATTACGTGGGCTACTCACTTCACCTCTTTGGGTCTGTAAAGGATTATTGAAGAAGTAAATAAGACACAGAAAAATTCCCTCATGAATTTAGTGCCTAACATAGTATTTGTTGAATGTCTGCAAATGGCAAAGGGGCCCAGCGCATTGTTCCCAGGTGCTTTTCCTCATCTTTCCTAGGCTTGATCTAGCCCAGCTGATCTGCTTCTCTCACCACTTCGGCCCTCTCTCCCTCCATCTGTCCTCCAAATGACCCAAATAATCAGCAGCTATTTATTATGCATCTAATATGTTCCAAGACAATGAGGATAAGCTGAGCCTGCTTGGTGGAAATTGCAGGGTGAAAATTTCCAAATATGCTATGTTTACCGCTGGTGACATTAGCACCTAATGCAAAAATTTACAGACTTCATTGTTCCAGAATCACTTGAAATACTTGTTAATGTGCAGGCTCCCACCTCTCCACATCTCCTATCCCTAAGATTCTGCTTTAAGGGATCTAAGATAGAGGCCCTGAATCTGAAATTTTCTTATTTTTTAAATGTCTTTATATACAAATACATTATTTTATATAAATGCATAAATAGGTTCATAGCATACATACGGTGTTTTCACTTTTTTTTAAGTTTTTTATCCTTTTTCTTCTGTTGTCTCTTCCTTACATTAACAACCTGGTATGTTCCTTTTAATATTCTATAATATTGTATATATAATTTATATAACATAACAATCACATAATCATATACAATATATAATACATAATCATGCAGACATATACTTATACAGAGTTTTGGCATTGTCTTGAAAAATATGGTAACAGATATATGGGTGTTCCAAAAAATGTATACACACACTTTGAATAATTATAAAGGCAATGTTTATTAAAAATACATTTCATTTTCAAAATTGAACTATCAGTTATTAAAGTGTGTATACATTTTTTGGGAGACCCTGTATATTTTTCTGCAACATATTTTTTTCATTTAATGATACTTAGGGCAGAGTTTTCTGTGAGATGTACATTGGCAAAAAGACAGTCTAAGGCAGCGGTCAGCAAAATGCGGCTCGCGAGCCACGGTTTGCCGCTCTGTTGACTAATGAGTTTGCCAACCACTGGTCTAAGGTTTCTTACCCAGTAAACCACATAAATATAATTATTTTTTATGGGTACTATGACTATAGAGGTAAAAAGGGTTGGGAAGTATGGCCTAATGGAAATATTTCCAAATCAACAATTATTAATCAAATACATTCTTTTTAACAACTGCAGAATCACCCCAGGTGATTCTGATAGAGGTGATGTTCAGACGACACTTTAAGAAAGAACACTGATATAAAGATATTCAGGTGTATGCTCGGTCCATGGGTAAGCTTATTATTTCATTAGCTTTCATGAAATGTAGAATTATAGGGCATAACAGCTAAAAGGAAACATCATTTCTCATGATAGATGAACTGAGTTTGGACAGGTGAGGTAATTTGCTTCAGCCATAAAGAAAGTGAACAGATGAACAGAGAACAGAACTCAGACCTCTTGACTCATGATGCAGACATAAAATTTATAGATTTGGTTAGCAATCCTAGCTAATAAAAGAGTAATATGCAAATTGACCGTACCTCCCCTACACCCACAAGCCACGCCCACCAGCCAATCAGGAGCGAATATGCAAATAAATCCAACCAAGATGGCTACAGTCACAGAGAGCAGGAGGGAGGCTTGGGTTTCCCCAGCAATGGAGGAAGCCAAGCTTTCCGCCTGCCCTTGCCGGCCTAGGCCTCCACTCAAGGCTACAAAATTTCAATGATAGAAGATACATAAATCCAAACAGAAATGGCTGCTGCCTTGGAACAAGCAGAAGGCTTGGCTCCGCTCTAGGCTACAAAGTTTCAACTGTAGAAGATAAATAAACCCCAGATACTAGGGCCTCTGCTTGGGTCGCCAGGGGGCGTGGCCAGCCTGCAAACCACCACAGGCCCCTCACCCAGGCTGCCCCATGCCCCAAGGGAACCCCCACCCTGATCCAGGACACCCTTCAGGGCAAACCAGCTGGCCCCCACCCATGCACCAGGCCTCTATCCTATCTAATAAAAGTAATATGCAGATTGACCATCACTCCAACACACAAGATGGCTGCCCCCATGTAGTCAAAGATCCTGCCCCCATGTGGACACAAGATGGCCAGCAAGGGAGAGCAGTTGGGAGGGACCAGGCCTGCAAGGGAGGGCAGTTAGGGGTGACCAAGCCTGCAGGGGAGGGCAGTTAGGGTTGACCAGGCCTGCAGGGGAGGGCAGTTAGGGGCAATCAGGCTGGCAGGGGAGCAGTTAGGCATCAATCAGGCTGGCAGGGGAGTGGTTAGGGGGTGATCAGGCTGGCAGGGGAGTGGTTAGGGGGTGATCAGGCTGGCAGGCAGAAGCGGTTAGGGGCAATCAGGAAGGCAGGCAGGCGAGCAGTTGGGAGCCAGCAGTCCTGGATTGTGAGAGGGATGTCTGACTGCCCGTTTAGGCCCGATCCCAGTGTGATCGGGCCTAAACGGGCAGTCAGACATCCCTTCAGGGGTCTCAGATTGGAGAGGATGCAGTCTGGGCTGAGGGACACCTCCCCGCCATGCACAAATTTCGTGCACCGGGCCTCTAGTATTTTATAAAGGGGAAAGAGGTGCTATGTGCAAGGTAGAAAGAAAGCATAAAGGAGGTTTCATTTGTTGAAGTAGTTCATTTTCCAGGAGCTGCCTTCTAAATTTGATAGAACAATGAATGAAAAATCAAAACTAGTTTCTAGATCCAGCTCTACCATAAACAAGCTGTGTGACCTTAATCATACCAATTCACCCTTCTGACCTGAGTTTCCACATAGTGAGTCAAGAAGTATTCACTGAACACCCACTAGGCAGTAAACAATATTTTATATGTTGGAGATAAATTAGGGTACTAGATATGAGTAGGGTCCATTCCCAAGAAATTTTCTGAAAGGTCTAGGACATGACTAAATGATATCTTGGGTCCTTTGGACAGCTCTACCATTCTATTTATCTGTGGCAATGGCTCACCCCTCCCTAACTCTGCCCCGCCCCCTCAGGGCATGCCTCACACTGTTATCATGATGCTTCTCTCTGACAAATTTAATTTGTGAATCCGATGGGCAGGGGCCTGTAGTCTGAATTTCATGTTTTCTATACTGGCTAGCATATAGCTAGTAGATGTTGAGAAAACATCTAGTTAGAAGTGTACGATTCTTACCTCAAAAGGTTCACTGGATTCTGGACACATTAATGACTTAGAACTGAAATCTATCATGTCTCTCAGTGGACCCAGTTTCCAGATTTGCTGCTGTGACTGCTGTTACTGATACCCACAGACACCCTAACAGGAGCATATGTGGCTCTCTATTCTGCCACTAGCTACACCTCTAGGGGGTGGCAGAGAAGAGAAGGCACTGTGTGGTAGGCCAAATAATGGTACCCCAAAAAATGTTCACACCCTAATCCTGGAACCTTCTAACAAGTTACTTTACTTGACAAGGGGGATTTTGCAGATGTAATTAAGGTTGAGGATTTTGAGAGGAGGAGATTATCCTGGACTATCCAGGTGGGCTCAATGGAATCAGATGAATCCTTAATAGTGGAAAGCAGAAGCATTGCTGGCTTCTAAGATGGAGGAAGGGGTTCGTGAGCCAAGGCATTTGAGTGGTTTCTAAAAGCTGGGAACACCCCTTAGCTGACAGCCAGCAAGGAAATGGAGATACCACGAGGAACTGAATTCTGCTAACAACCTAAATGAACAAGGAAATGATTCTCCCCGAGAGCCTCCAAAAAGGAACCTGGCCCTGCTGACATCTTTATTTTAGCCTAATGAGATCCATGCTGGACTTCTGACCTACAGAACTGTAAGGTAGTCACACCACCACCCATTATCCAGCTAACTGCCTTCCAAGCTCACCACCTAAGCTAACTTCAGCCCAACCAATTGTATCTAAAGTAATCACCCTTTCCCATATGATTATATGCTATTCAAAAGGCTGAATGGTCTGGGTATCCTTAAGATAATTACATCACAGTGTTGTTCTTTTATGATTCATAGGATAAAAGTATTCTGTAGTTCAGGACACAATAAGCATAACAAAAATAAATGTATATTTTGAGTCTCAGTGTAACTAAGACTGTACATGCACATAGAGTACCTTCTACCAAGAATGTCCTTCTCCCTCTCATTTTCCACTTGTCAAAGTTCAATCAATCTTTTGTAGCCAATTTCAAATAATATGTCCTGAATAGATCCATACTCGATATCCCTAACCCAAATTTATCTATCCTTTCCCATAGTATCTAAAACAGCTTGAATCTTTGTTATAGAGTTCATGATATACCATATCCTAGGGGTATAAATTATTAGTACACTAGTGGCCCGGTGCACGAAATTTGTGCATGGGGGGGTCTCTCAGCCTGGCCTGCACCCTCTGTAATCTGGGACCCCTCGCAATCCGGGACCACTGGCTCCTAACTGCTCACCTGCCTGTCTGCCTGATCGCCCCTAACCACTCTGCCTGCCAGCCTGCTTGCCCCCAACTTCCCTTCCCACCAGCCTGCTTGCCCCCAACTGCCCTCTCCTCTTGGCCTGATCTCCCCTAACCACCTCTGCCTCGGTCCCACCACCATGGCTTTGTCCGGAAGGATGTCCGGAATGTCTCCTGGAAGGCCTCCCTTTTATTAGTATAGAGATGCCCAGCATATATGGTATCTCACAATATTTGGAGTGAATGAATGTATCTATCTCTCTTCTGAAGACAGGGAGAAATTTTATCTTTATATTATTCACAGAGCTTAACACAGCATTCTGCTCAAAGAAAGTACTCAAGAAATAATTATGCTTACTGTTACTTTGCCTATAAAGGGGATTGCCACCCAGCTGGCATGGCTCAGTGGTTGAGCATCGATCTATGAACCAGGAGGTCACGTTGATGATTCCCAGTCAGGGCACATGCCCAGGCTGCAGGCTCAATCTCCAGTGTGGGGCTTTCAGGAGGCAGCCGATCAGTGATTCTCTCTCATCATTGATGTTTCTATCTCTCTTTTCTAATCCCTTCCCCTCTGAAACCAATAAAGATATATTTAAAAAGGATTGCCACATAACATCTTTGGTCAGAGTGAGCCCAAATATAAGATTAAGAGCAACCAATTTATTAGTCAATACGAACAGAATTGTGCAGCTGCTATGATAAAATTTTCTGGACTGAAATTCTGAATTCTAAGCGTTAACTTCATAGAAAGACCATGGACGAATTTCAAATGGCATGGGCCAGTGCGATGCAAGGACTAACTGCAGAGTTCATTTTATTTCCTAGGAGAGTCTGCATAAGAATCTTACGGTTCATGTATTATTTGCATGGATGAAATCCTTTTATCTATTCAATTATATATTCTATATTGTTCACTAATGTTAACTTACTAATATTTCCTCATTATAGAGCAGTTATTTCATATTTTAGCTATGGAATAGTTCATTGTGTAAATGTGCCATAATTTCTTAACCATTTTGCTTTCATTTAATGTGTTACCTTTAAATGTAACATCGAACATGGCAATAAACAACTTTGCACATACAAAAAAAAGAATGTTATGGTGAAGTTATCCTTATTTTGCAAGACAGAAATATATTATTGTGTATATATATGTACATTATAAACATACAGATATATATATATATACCTATATATTAAGGAGGAATTTACCAATGATCATATTTTAAATGCTATAAAAAATAAGAAAAAGTAAAATAGCATTATACTAAAATATATTATGTAGCATATAACATACTATATTATATGTACATATATACTATATACAATTATACATAAATAATAAAATATAAGTATAGTAATATATAATATATAGCAATATATAAATGTCATAAAGTAAGTATTACAGGCTTGTGACTATATTGGATCATTTGTGTAAAGTGACAGAAGGCAGACTACTATTATTTTTATCTAGGCACAATTCCAGAAAACTGATTTTGTTTGTTTCATGAGCCATAAATTATGTAATCATACTTGATATTACCTAATGTCTATGCAATTTCACAAAAGTCTTCAAAAGAAAAACAGTTTATAATTTTTAAATTGCAAATTATGTATAAATCTTTAGGGGACTCTTGTAAGAGAGGAAATAATCACAACACTCTAACCCATTTCTGATCTTCCCAAAGAAGTACCCCAAACCTGATTATCAGGTCTTTTAAAAAAGAAACGTTAGTTTCAGATGCTCCCTCTTTGTTTAATGCTGCGGATTTTTAAAAAAGAAATCAGATTTATTTAGAACAGCTATCCTCTTCCTTACCTTGCAGGAGGAGAAGGTAGAGACAGCTAAACTACCTTGAATGTCTGGCATTGTCAGGTACTGAGATGCTGAAGGCTCAGCACCCATTTTCTCATATATGACATACCTTTGAAGATAAGTATTATTATCTCTCTTTTACAAATGAGAAAATGGGAACTCAGAGAGGTGAAGTGAATCTGAAAGTTATTTTAAGAATTATTATGATCAATAGATACCTCATATCTGGAGTTTTGTACTGTTTGTCATCGCATTCTATATTAGGTTTTATTATATTGCCCCAGGAGAGAATTTCATGTTGTTGTTCAACAACAATGAGAGAAGTGCCGTGATCTTGGTGGTTAAGTATGCCATTATAACCCAATGTCGACTACCAGCTGACTGGGGAGAAACAGCCAGAAGGATGTGGATAACTATATCCAAGTCGCTGGGTCTGAGGGCTGGAGCTCTTGCCCATCTGTATTGCATAACCTCCTCCATCTGACCAGTCTGTGGGACAGTTGATTTCCTCCATTTGTGACCTCTGGAACTTTGATAGCTGTGCCTGTCTCTTGGTATAGTTTAAGGCTCTGGAGCTGAGGGAGGACATTGTTCCTCCCTTTAACACTAGTATGGACCTTCTCAAACCTCATACTCTCCAGAGATCTTAGCCAAAGATCTAGGTTCTGGTGAATGGGTTTCCCCAGAGAGGTTCTCATGATTTTAGTGTTTTACAATGCTTTGATGAATCACAACTTTTCCTTTTGGCACTCTTTAAATTTTCACAGCCCCTCTATCTTGGAATCTGGCACACATTGCTCTGGAAGCTTGGTTACAAGACAGTAGAAAGCCACCATATAGTGTTGAAAGCAAACTATCCTTTCATCCCTGACCACAACCATTATCCTTGGACCAAGCCTGGGTTTTCTGATATTCTCCTACCTCCAACCATCCTCCCTGTTCCAAGGAATGGTTTCAATGGTCAAAATATAGACCTGTTGCTATTATTTGTTCTTCAAACTGCTTAGTTCAAGGATTGGGCATTAGCTCCAAATTATTTCATCCTTGACTCCTCCCAAAAGCCCATAAAAACTCAGGCATATGTAACTCACTCAAATAACAGGAAATATGAAAATTAGCCTTCATTATATTATCCAAGGACTACATATCCCATGTTGAACTCTAGTTAAAGAAATTGGAGAACCTTAACTTTCAACTATAAATTTCAAATTTCTTCCTTTCTTTGGCTCCTGCAATTGACTTATAAACTTCCCTGGCAATTCCTACCCAAGAAATTAGTTGTTTCATCCACTATAGAACAAGAGAATTCTGCTTATATCTTTATCATCTATAGAAATTATTATTTTGTATTAAATACAAAAATTGGGTTCTGTCAAAAGCAGGACCTTGAGTAAAAGTGATAAGGAAATTGGATACAAGTAGTGTATGTGGATGGTGTTCCAAGGAAGCCAGAGTGAGGAAGAAGGAAGAATGAAGTAAGTAAAGGAAAGCCAATGAAGGAGAAAGTATTAAGCAGTTCACAACTGTGGGTAATTGGGGCTCAAATCCCAGTGGGGATTCTCTGAGGAACCATGTAAAAGATTCCTTATAATTGTCCTTTGATGTGGCCAAAGGAATGTCATACCTCTTGACACATCTCTGTCCCCCTCTAGATTATATATTCCTGTGGGGCATATACCACACCTTGATCATTTTCACATCTTTGATGGTCAGAACATCTGACATAGGTGGAAGGTGAATGATTGCATGGATGGATGGATAAATGAATGGATTTACAGATGGATGGAGGGATAGATGGATAGATCGATGGGGATAAAGCCTAAGAAATTTCTTTCACATCAAATTTGCACTCACCTAATGGCTTTTCTAATCTCTTTTTGTTACTTGCTTTGTTAATAGTAGTTTTCACCATACAGTCTGAATTTTTGCCATATAATTCTATATTTTATTATAGTGCATAAAAGCTGTAGTAAAGACTTCTAAAATTTTTTTAAAATATTTTTTATTGATATCAGAGAGTAAGGGAGATGGGGAGCGAGATAGAAACATCAATGATGAGAGAGAATCATTGATCGGCTGCCTCCTGCATGTCCCCCACTGGAGATCAAGCCCACAACCCAGGCATGTGCTCTGACTGGGAATTGAACCATGACCTCCTGGTTCATAGGTTGATGCTCAACCATTGAGCCATGCCGGCCAGGCCTGAAAAGATTTTTTAGAAACAATAAAATTTCTGTAAAACAAAATTAAAAAAACACTTGCCTTCCCTTTGCCTGCTTTGTCACCCACTTTTCACCATAAAGGGCAAGGAAACATCAATGATCATAAACAGCTACTTTGTCAGGCAAAGTTCTGAAGAAATAAATCACATTTTTACAAGGGTATTAGACCAGTTTCCTGATTAAATTGTTGTCTGGTACACAAATGAATTTTAAAAAATAAAATCAATGGAGATTTAGCAATGTGAGAATTTAAACATGTTAACACAAAAAAATCAAGTCCAATAATTTCTGAATCAATGAAATCAGGATTCCAGATCATTAGCTCAAGTTGAGAAGTTGGGAACTCAGAGAGGTCTAACCATGTCAGGGTAGCGTGTAGACAGGCTTGCCAGAGAACAACTTCAAGAGGACCAAGGAGCATCCTGGGAGGAGCAGTGGGAGATGCTGACAGCCAGCCTCTAAGCCTGGGGCCCCGAAGCCACTGGGGAACAGAAACTCTTTCTTTATCCTCTCATAGGCAATGTGGTTGGTGGGGAAAGAGTTCAGGGAAAGAGGAGGGAATAGGAGAGCCCAGGCTTATTCTGTGGACATCGGCTGAGGTCTGAGAGGGAGGACAATTCTGGATGCAGTGTGAGATGCATCCCTTGATTGCCTTCCAATCAAGCCCTCAGAAACTCATGCCAAATTTCTAGGGAGAAAAACGCTGTAATAGAAAGGAAGCTAAATAAAGAGCTATTATCACTAGAAGCACAGCAAGGAACTGACAACAGACAGTTCTGCCTTGCATGAGGAAAAAAAATACCTCACTTCAGAACCTAGAACCTTGCCAATATTGAGGGAGTGGATTGAGGGGTCAGGCTGGGCAACAGGGGGCAGTGTCATGCACTTCTAGGTGGAAGATGGAGGTCATGATAAAATGACCTGCAGAGAAAAGGGGACAGGGTGGAGGCATCCAGGACCACAGCTAGGAGACAGAGCTGAGATTAAAACCACACTGGGTGGCACAATTGTAAAGAGCATCCTCTAATCCTCTTACCCAGTGACTGCTCATTTCAAGCCAAACCACACTGACCAAGATAAGTTTCACTGCTATTTCCTAGATAACACTAATTTTTGTTCTTCCTCATATGCAACCTTTCTGAAAACTCAATTGATTAAACATGCAAATGAGATATAGTATTAAATACGTCTTAGTATTTGCTAAGATAAAGAAAATTATAAATAAACTTATTTGACTTGATTATGAAATTTAAATCATGTAAATACATGTGCTTTTATTATATAAACAATTGATATCCATTAGAGGAAAGATTCTGGATTATCCTATCAGCTTGCATAAATTTATAGAAAGGATTTTGGAATGATATTCTGGTATATTACTCCACCAAACAAAGAAACAAAACACCACTTGAGAAAAATGTAGAAAACGAAAGTCAAATGGTTAAATTAACAATGCAAAATCCATGCAAGGATTATTACATAACAATTAAAATGGCTTTTTTAAATGTGTAATAATTTGTAAGAACAAGTATAACAATAAATGGGAAAAGGTAAGTTATATAGAGTATGAAGAGGAAAGGTACAACTTCATTTTTTTTTAATATATATTTTTATTGATTTTTTACAGAGAGGAAGGGAGGGAGATAAAGAGTTAGAAACATCGATGAGAGAGAAACATCGATCAGCTGCCTCCTGCACACCTCCCACTGGGGATGTGCCCGAAACCAAGGTACATGCCCTTGACCGGAATCGAACCTGGGACCTTTCAGTCCGCAGGCCGACGCTCTATCCACTGAGCCAAACCGGTTAGGGCGGTACAACTTCATTTTTAATATCTAAAATTAGAAAAGAAGATAGATGAAATAATAGACTATTTGCTTTCTTTTTCTACTTTACTTTCAATTTCTTTAATGATCATCCATTACGGTAACAACCTACAAATATGTTCAGGAGAAAGAATGTAGCTTAGTTTTATTTTAATAACTAGAGGTCCAGTGCACGAAATTTGTGGATGGGGGGGGTTCCCCTCAACCCAGCCTGCACTCTCTACAATCCAGGACGTCTTGGGGGATCCAGCAGTTGGACATCCCTCTCACAATCCTGGACTGCTGGCTCCTAATCGCTCACCTGCCTGCCTGCCTGCCTGGTCACCCCTAACTGCCCCCACTGGCCTGATCACCCCTCATTGCCTCTGCGTGCCGGCCTGATCACCCCTAACTGCCCCCCACTGCCAGCCAGGTCACCCCCAACTGTCCCCTCTCTGCCGACCTGGTCGCTCCTAACTGCTCCCCCCGCCAGCCTGGTCATCCCTTTCTGCCCCCCTGCCAGCCTGGTTGCCCCCAACTTCCTCCCCCCCACTGGCCTAGTTGCCCCTCACTGCCCCCCCCGCCAGCCTAATCGCTCCCAACTGCCCCCCCTGCCGACCTGGTCACCCCTAACTGCACCCCCGCCTGCCAGCCTGGTTGCCCCCAACTGCTCCCCTGCTGGCCTCGTTGTCCCTCACAGCCTCCCCGCCGGCCTGGTCACCCCATGCAGCCTGCTTGTTCAGTCGTTTGGCCATCCCTCACTAACTCCCCTGCTGGCCTGGTCGCCCCACATAGCCTGCTTGTTCAGTTGTTTAGTTGTCCCTCACTAACCCCCCTGCTGGCTTTGTCGTAGGCAGCCATCTTGTGAGGGTCTGAGGGTTAATTTGCATATTACCTCTTTATTACATGGGATATGTGTAAAAAAGGCCAAATTTTCACAGGGCTTAGAATTGGGGGGAAAAAATGTTGACTTTACAGATCTAGAAAAAAACTGCTTTGAATCCAATAAACTGTGCCTTAGCATGTAAATCACCACTTTTTTTCTCACCATTTTTTCTCCCACATGATCTGGAGCAGATAAGTGAAAGATTGAAGAACTGTGTGCCTGGTGTATCTTGCTGAAAAGAGGCCCTTAGTAAAAGTTTACTGATGGAACAATAAGGCGTTTACTGCTGGATCTTACCCAAAATTTAATCAACCTGCTCAATGCACAAAAGCACAAAACAATGTTCAGAGGTTTAAATCCAACCCTAGCAAGGAGACTCCCTACATACCATCTTTTTGCTTATCAGTAACATTTGTCCATTAATGTCTTAGGACTAAACATTGATACTGGCATTAATTATATGTTAAATGTGTAATTAATTTACTTTTGATCAACAGGTATAAAAATGCTTCAGGAAGGCGATCTATGTCATCATTAATAGGAGTGTCTTTGTTTAGGGTATTAGCTGGCCACACCAGAAAGAACAACCATGTGATTTAGGGTGGACACTTTGAGTCACGTGGTATCAGTTGATGTGAAGAGTGAGTTCAATCATGTGGGTAATCAATCCATTATTCCTATGAAATGAAGCTCCAACAAAACTCTGACACCAATTCATGGATATTGTCAAATACTGATGCTGGGATGGTAATGGGTCATTACTCCATGGGAGAGGACAATGGAAGCTTTGCCTTAGGAACCCTCCCAAGCTGTGTCTAATGTTTCCCTTCCTTTGGCTGATTTTAATGTGTATCGTTTCCCTGTCATAAATCATAATTGTAAGTATACTAACTTTCAGTGAGTTCTATGAACCCTTCTAGTGAACTACTTTAGGTTCATTAGGTTTGGGTGGTTTTTGGAATCTTCCAAACTTCCTGGTAGTGTCAGAGTGATAGCAGTCTTGGAGAGCGTGCCCTCAAACTTTGCAGTTTGACCAACTCCAGTCATGTAGATAATATGGGTGTGATAATTTGGTCCTCACGCCATGTTTTGCCAACCCTGTTCTTGCTCATTAAAATATCTGTACAGTGTAAGTGTACATATAATTTGTTGTGATGAATGTAAAATTCACAATTGTGTCCAAACAAGCTGTAATATCTTACCAATCAAAATAGACTCTTTAATTGTCAAAATTTGCAGAAATTTTATATATACACAGAATAACTGCAACATATTTGTGACAAAATTGATGCTGAAAATAAAAAGGTACTTATTTTTTATGTGCACTTTCCTCTTAGCTGCCCAAATTAAATCACATTTTTTAAAATGTTTGTGCCTTGCCTTACCCAGTTTGGCTCAGTGGATAGAGTGTTGGCCTGTGGATTATAGGGTCCTGGGTTCAATTCTAGTCAAGGGCACATACCTTGGCTACAGGCTCCTCCCCAGCCAGGGCCCTGGTGGTGGGGCGGAGGGGGGGAAAGAGCATGCAACAGGCAACTAATCTATGTGTCTCTCTCACATCAATGTTTCTCTCTCTGTGTGTCTCTCCCCTTCCCACTCTCTCTAAAAAGCAATGGCAAAATATCCTTGGGTGAGAATTAAAAATAATAATAATAAAATAAATAAATAAACAAATAAATGTTTGTGCCTTTGAAGAACTACAGTACTTTGCAAATCAACCTAAGTTTCCCACCATGCTATAGAAGAAAGCAAGTGATCCCTTCAGCATGTGTTTAAGACTCCTAAGTAGCATTTAGGAATTATGACATGACAGCAACAAAAACCACAGAATTTTCCCAAGAAACAGGAGAAATTTGTACCTTTGGCCCAGAAACAAAGTGATGCCAAACAACACCTGCTTTAACATGTAAACATTTATTTCCATGTCTTGATGGTCAACTTGTCCCTTTAATCTTTTCAAAGAGATTGTAGAGAGAAACTCATATGGGAAGCAGGCTGCATTCGTTTTAAATCTGGTTTTCATTTGGTAGAAACTCAATTTTCTGTGTTTATCATATTCTGCTCAATATTAGGCATTTTGGAGATGGTAATAATCTCACTATTTTATAATTAACTATTAACCATGGGTAATTTATTTCTTCAATTGCATTTTCTATAGTAGTTATAAAATACCACAAGCTGTTACAATTTAATTGCCAAGTTAGCCTAGCTGGCATGAATGACTCTTTCTATGTGACTGACATCTACAACTAAAATATCTACTGGCTAGATAGTCCCATCTATATAATATCAAAATATGGCCTATCCCCTAATCAATTTCCTCCCTTTGGAGGTGCGGAAGCTGTTTCACATTGGCAATAGTGTCCACTTGCACTCAGCTTATTGCCTTGCATGTGACTCTCTACTCAGCCAGAATGCCAATTTAATTTTCTGATAACTACCACCAAGCTGACTTCAGGGAAGAAGAGTACAGAAGGAGGCAAAATTCACATTCCTAAACTACTGTTTCAGCTGTAAACACAGCCCCATTCCTAATTCCCCACATGAAGAACATTGGACTGTAGCACTTAAAAATTTACTGAAGGCTTAAAAATATAAAAAAAGAATTAGAACATACAAAAGAAAAAAACATAAAATGAAAATTTAAGTATTGGTTCTAGAGTCAGTCAGCTATTGCCTGCAGCCATTTCCCTCTTTAGTCCTCAGTATGTCACAAGTAGCCAATGTCATCTTGTCATCTATTGTTATGTGTCTCTATCATGTCCTCCTTAACCAGAGTCTGGTCCTATTGCCAGCAACCAAAAGAGAAGATGAGCCAAAACCGGTTTGGCTCAGTGGATAGAGCGTCGGCCTGCGGACTGAAGGGTCCCGGGTTCGATTCCGGTCAAGGGCATGTACCTTGGTTGCGGGCACATCCCCAGTGGGAGGTGTGCAGGAGGCAGCTGATCGATGTTTCTCTCTCATCGATGTTTCTAGCTCTCTATCCCTGTCCCTTCCTCTCTGTAAAATATCAATAAAATATATTAAAAAAAAAAAAAAGAGAAGATGAAGCCCTTTCTTCCTCTAACCTAAGGCCACCTTTATTTTTTTAAATCATTTTAAATATTTAATTACAAAAGTGAGCACTGACTTTTTTTTTTTTTTCTGTTTTAGACACACACACAGGTCTAATGGCCAAAATGTGCAGAGGAAGTGAGCTCCTGCTCTGCCCTCCACAGTACCCATCCTGTGGTTAAAACTCTGCTGGCCCTCCCTCTTTTCCAACATAGAAATCCACAGTGGCTGCTTTTACACCACAGCAGTAATGCATTTTGTATTTCTATATAGTGTGCATATCTAAACAAAACAATCGATAATGGTCAGGGGTACATCCTTCCCACTGGCATCAGTTCCTACTCCACAAGCAGACACTGAGGAGACCTTCTGGTTAGGAGTAACTTAGTGAGAGGCGGGATGGCCGGAGTTGGAGTGACCATCTGCATCGAGGCACTGGTGTCAGAGTGAGGAGAGAAGTCAGTCAGGAAAGCTTGCAGGGCACAGTTGCAAGTTGGGAGTCTCTCCATGAGACAACGAAGGGGAAATTTTCCCAACCAGGTTTTTTGGTGCCAAAAAGAAAAAGAAAAAAAAAAAATCAGTTCCAACAGTATGAATTTTCAGACTTCTCCCGCCAGGACAGGTCAAACAGAGTAGTAACAATCTAGATCTTTACAGGAAGTGAAGGTAGAGCCCCTGGCATTCCTCCTGACCGCCCTGTGTTAGGCCCTAGGAGTATCTGCGGCTGCTGCAGTGGCTGCTGGTGCTCCATTTGCAGCTTCTCAGTCTCAAAGACAACAGGAAGAACCAGGAGCATGAGAAGCTGTCCCAATCCACAAGGCTGCTCTGGAAAACCTGTACATTTTTTTGAGCCACAAAGAGGGAGAGATCAAAAGTGGCTCCGGCTGCGGGCCAGATCCTCTCCGGAAGCTACTCCGTCAGACCCCAGGTCTCTCCGAGAGGGTCGTCATCCTCTCCCAGCTCCTCCTCAGTCTTCTCCGCATCGCCTTTTGGAAGCAATTCATCCGGGGGAAGGGGAGCACCTGGACCAGGGGCAGCGATGATGGCGGCCATGGCTGTAGGGAGGGCCACCTTTATTCTTTCTCCAGAAAATTGACGGTGTGGCTACCATTTTCCTCAGAAGAGATTTCCCAATCCACACCCTCAGGGATCCTTTGGTCCCCCTAACCTATGAAAAGTGACAAGTACACATAGTTGACAATACGGTTCCCATCATCTGGCTATCCATTTACAAGTGGCATCACATGTGAGGCATTAATGATCCACCACGTGGTAGGCTGTAACAATCCAGTGCAGTTTCATTTCACCGTCTTTCTTTCATGCAGTAAGGAAGAAATTAGACCGGTGTGTCCCCTTGGGCATGGTCCTAGTCTCATGATTTCCTGTGAGGCAATAACTGAATAAAAAGGCACTCTCATCTCTTAAGAACAATTCTTTTTGAATTGATACAAAGATTTTTCCTCCTAACTCTGTAGTAGCCTCATTCTAGAAAGACATAGAATTTAGATTTCTAAACAAAATTTAATATCTCAGTTAGAAACATCTGCATTTTGTTTGGTGTGTCCATAAGAACAATGGCCAGGTACTTGTTTGTAACAAAATGATTTTAGAAGTTCATCAAAGGAGCCACACCCAGAACAAAGAGAAGGGAGGACCCAGGCTTAAGGACAAATTCCAGGATCCAAGAAACAGCTCACCACTGTCCTAACTGGTTTTCCAGTTTCACCGATTTTCCTGAGGCACCAGTTACACTGGTGTGTGATTATAGTCCAGCTGGTTGAAATCTCTGTTGATTTAGTTATCCAGAAGGTCAGTTAGTTCTTACAGAGTCCAAAGTCCAGTGAGAAACATGTTTATGTTTTTCTATTTCAAACAGCACTTCTTTCATGACAATATTTACTTTATTCTGCTGCAGAAATGTTTATAAATATACCTCCACCTAGAGATATAGGTGAAAATGCAGGCACATTGATATTGTGTGGATATTCAAACAACATATGTGTGAATAAAATAAGAAATATTACCAAGTAGAAACTATTGAATATTAAGAGAGAAATTATAGTAGTATATCCAGGCATCCTCAAACTACGGCCCACAGGCCACATGCGGCCCACCGAGGACATTTATCCGGCCCACCGGGTGCCGCTGCCTGTCCTGCTTAGCAGCCGACTCGTCCTGGGCCCGCAGTGCGCATAGGAATTTGTTCATAGTTTTTTTTTTTAAACTATATTCCGGCCCTCCAGCGGTCTGAGGGACAGTGAACTGGCCCCCTGTTTAAAAAGTTTGAGGACCCCTGATTATAGCCTATGTAAGGCCCTAGATGTGGCCTGGTTTGTCTATGAATGACCTGCTTTGACCAAAATATGTCTATTTCATAATCTTCATAAAAAAACATCTTAGCCCAGCCGGCATGGCTCAGTGGTTGAGCATCGACTTATGAACTAGGAGGTCTATGGTTCGATTTCTGGTTGGGGCACATGCCCAGGTTGCGGGCTCAATCCCCAATGTGGGGCGTGCAGGAGGCAGCAGATCAATGATTGTCTCTCATCATTGATGTTTCTCTCTCTCTCTCCCTCTCCCTTATTCTCTGAAATCAATACAAATATCTACCTACCTATCTATAACCATCTTAAAGACCAAGAACATAAAATATAACTTTAAAAAAACTATATTTTAGGATTTATACATGTTTTTCTTTTTCTAATTCACTAATGTGTCCAATTTTTATGAATTATATTTCTTTAAGTTTATTTTGCAATTATGCTCCTAGATTTTTAGGTAAATGCTTAGTTATTAACTTAAAATTTTTGGCAATGATAAAATTATTTACATCTATGAATTGTTGTCTAAATATAAGAACCACTCCCATGTGTTTTAAGTGTGGTATTATCATTATTATTAAAGTCCAAATTATTGGTTATTTCCGTTTTATTTTTTGGACCCAATAGTTATTTAGGAGGGTGTTTTTAAGTTTCAAAGTGGTTAGTTTTTTACTGCATTTTGTGATCTAAGTATGTAGCCAATACAAATTATACCCTTTGCACTATTTCCTTTTCAGCCTAAAATATGACCAATTTTTTGTCATATTTCATGGTAATATAAAAAAAATAAGTGCTTATATGGTACATATATATTAATATTTTTAATAAAATAAAATTTATTAATCATGCAAAAGGGGTTCAATAGAAGATTGAGCTGGCAGAAGAATGAATCAGTGAATTAAGAAAAATGAATCAGTCAATTGTGATCTTCCAGTCTGAGGAGCAGTTTACACCCAGATTCTTTGTCTGTGTTTTCCAAGTTCAGAAATTCTTGCTACTCTATACTTTCCAAATCCCATCTATTCTGTCCTTGTAACATAAGACCTTCACATTTTCAGTGTTTAGCCAGGTTAGGGTCTTTACCATGGCCAAGTATCATAGGAAGAGAAAATCAGGACATGCAGCATGTTCTGCAATCTTTCTCAGCTTCTGTTTCTTTTTAGTCCCCCAGGCTACCTTCTCGCCCTGGGACCTAAGTCATCTGCACTCTCTCAATTGCTCTTTGCAGATACAGGCAAAAAAAAAAATTTTTTTTTAAATTAATTTCTTTCTTCAACTGATAGTTTTACAAGTAAATTACAGTTTGACCCTTGGCTCAAGACTTTGGAAATATTTTAAGATCATACAAATAGCTGCTCCAAACAGGTTTTCTGTGCCTTTCAGTAAACAACTAAGTTTGTAACCTGGATGAAGCAGATTAAACAAGTGTGTGTGTTTTCTATGAAATAGGGTTAGAAAACGCATGCAGTCATTGATATGACATGTGACCCAAGCCTCTTGTCACATGTCACATTTCTCTGGTATTGTTCCCTTTTGCTCTGTAGGAAAGTGCTTATCCACTCTTTATAATGATCTTACTTTATGTTATACCTTTCTTTCCCAAAACCTATTTATATACCGCTAAATAAAGCTGTGGTAAGACACCACTTTTTCATTTGACTCTGATTCTACATAATAATTTCCCATTTGAAACAACAATTATTTTATCAAGAAGAAACAGCTGCAAACACAGCAATTCCTCTGAACTACCATTAACACATGTTCCCTGCTGTCAAGCCAGATGTTTAGCTCTAAATACTGAGCTTTCTGTTTAAATGAGTAGGAAGCCTGGAGATGAGTAGAGACTGGCTGCACTCCCCTGAGATGGGGGTGCAGCCCCTATGCCAGGCTCTCTGATACTAGAAATACTGGAAATACCCTTCCCATCATTCTTTGCCTTTTGACCCTATTCTCCCTGGACTTCCTGTCACCACTTCCTTGTTAAGTTCTCAGAAGCCAGTTGTATCAACTGAGTTCTACTGTTTACATTCCTCATTCTAGATAATTGCAGTGTTACAAAAAGTCATAGAGAGTCAAAATTATTAATGCATGAGTGTTCATAGCTACTTTCCCTCTCCCACAAGCAAGGTAAAACTCTGTAGTTATTAATCTCCAGGCATTTTTCCACTTACCTTTCTCTTGGACCTTATTAGAGAGGTGGGGGCAGGAGGAAGTCAGACTTGTTGATTGTACTGAAAAGCCTTGGTTGAGAGTTGACAATTGGGGAGAGAGTTTTCAGGAGCAGCTGCTTTCATTAAATACATTGAGAATGGCAGAGGTGTAGACAGAGGGTTTTTCAGTGCATTAGTCATGCCTGCTAAAATTTACATGATAATTATGATTATAAAATAGAAGGTAATGTTTTGAACTGGGGGAAGATAAAGAGATGGGAAGGAGTGTACCGATGCTACTGTTCTCATTTTTTAGCAGAAAGTCATTAGTCATTGATGATATATCCAATTAAAATGTGTGTGTGTTTTAAAAAGGACAGTGAATATAGCCTTTTAACATGTTAGAGTATTTAGAGTCCTGCAGGAAATAATATATTTTATGGCAAAGAAATATTTTTTTCCAGCCCTAGCTGGTTTTGATCAGCGGTTAAAGCATCGGCCCACAGACTAAAGGTTCTTGGGTTCAGTTACAGTCAAGGGCATGTACCTGGGTTGCAGGCTCGATCCCCACCCCAGTTGAGACCTGGGGTATGTGAGGGAGGCAACCAATTGATGTGTTTCTCTCACATTGATGTATTTTTTCTCTCTCTTTCTCCTTCCTTCCACTCTAAAAATCAATGGAAAAAATATCCTAGGGTGAGGATTAACAATAACAACAAAAAAATTATTTCCAGTTCAATAGTTTCTTTTAATTTTTCTTTCTTTTATTAAATTTAAGTAAGATTAAGTTTGTGCCCTAGCCCGTTTGGCTCAGTGGATAGAGTGTCAGCCTGTGGACTGAAGGGTCCCAGGTTCAATTCCCATCAAGGGCACATACCTGGGTTGTGGGCTCGACACCCCAGTAGGGGGCATGCAGAAGGCAGCTGATCAATGATTCTCTCTCATCATTGATGTTTCTATCTCTCCCTCTCCCTTCCTCTCTGAAATCAATAAAAATAGATATTTTTAAAAGATTAAGTTTGTAATATGTTTGATATAAATAAGTGATCCCATGTTTAAAAAAGTATTCCTTCTATTTAAGTATATGCTTAGAAGGATGTGTATAATAATATTCTAAAACTAATAATGGTTATTTCTGGGTGGTAGACTTGAAGTGATATTTGAACTTTTATCTTTGTGAAATTCTATTATTTGAATTCCCTGAAACAAGTATGAGACTAGACTAATTTTTCTTTTTAAAATGTGGGGGAGAAATGGCAATATGATAATAGTGATTAGTTAAGGATGGTAGGAATATGGATAATTATTATTTTTTCTTTGTGCTTGTCTTAGTCCACTTGGGCTGCTAATACAAAATACCACAGACTGGGTAGCTTATAAACAATAAAAACTTATTTCTCACAGTTTGGAAGCTGAAAGTCCAAGTTCAAGGCACCTGCACTTCTGGTGAGGACCCTCTTCCTGGTTCATAGCTGGCGCCTTCTGGCTATGTTCTCACATGGTGGGAGAAGCAGGGGGTCTCTCTTATAAGAACACTAATCCTTCAGGAGGGCTCCAGCATCATGATGCAATCATCTCCTAGAGGCCCACCTCCTACCATTACATTGTGGGTTAGGTGGGGGCAGGGGGGTACAAACATTCACAGCATAGCTGTGCTTCTCTATATTTGCTAACTATCCAAAAATCAAATTATAAAATTAGAATGATGGAAATACCCAATGTTGCTATTATACATTCCTTCTAAGTTAATAGGTTTTATTTCATGGAAGTTTTAGGAAGATGATAATACAAAGCATTGTTTTGTCACAGTATCCTTCAACCAAAGATGATTTTTATAGACATGCATTAAAAAAGTATCACCGATTCCAAGATAAATCAGTATTTATCTAAAGATTGGCATATACAGAGTTAAAGAAATAGCATCAGTAATTGCTGTGCCTAAGACACTTGAGGAAGGGAAGCAGTCCAGGAATGTTAGGGGATTTCAGAACTCGGATGAAAATTACCCCAGCAATGAAATAAGTGCCTAATAATAAACAATTAACAGATAACTTATTTCATACCTCAGGACTCCAGTCTATAAAACAGGGGTAATAATTTCTCTTTATATTAAACAGCATTAGGAGGTTAAGGGAGTGCTGCATGGTGATGCTCAGGTTCTTAAGAGAGCTCAACAACGGCGGTTTGGAGTAAGTGGTCACTTTGAGATTTTCATCAGATTTATGTTTCAGAATCTGTTGTCTTCCATAAATTAATATTCTATATTTTCAGAGCATATCCTGCTGTATGTAAAAGGAAATGTAAACAAACAAATATTAAAACCTCTCTGGTTTTCTTTCATATCCTCATTCAACTGTATTTTACATTTTTTCCCTTCATCCATTTTTAAAAATATTTTTCTATTAGTTTTCCCTTGCAGTTCATTTATTACTGGCTCTTGTCAGCCAATATTGTCTGTCTTTTAAGTAAATGTGCACTTTTTTCTAATTTAAAAAAATTATCTCTGTAGAAACCTTACTGCAATTTAAATGGAACCACTCTGTAACTGTCTTTTTTATATAAAGCCATTCACAGCAACACTCAGATGGAAAACTGACTCTCTAACTGGCTTCCCACTTTCCCACCCTCACAGACAATTGGCAGGCGGTGCCATGGCTCTGTCTTCCTAACCCTTCACCCATCTGCCCCTCTACTCCTCCACCTCCAGGCCCTGTACCCCTGCCCTCCCACTGCAGTTCCCTCAAATTTGATCTCTTTTCAGTCTCTGTGCTTTCATCCCATTTCACTCTTCTTACAGCTGAGAGATTACTTTTTTCCCCAAAAAACAAATCTGACCTTTTTCAGCCTTGTCTAAAACCCTTCAATACCTCTGCACTATGGGGCAGGATTAAGTCCAAACAACTGGCACTGTGGGCCCTCTCTACTCTAGGCCTCATTTTTCTTGAAGTCACTCTCCCATCCTCTATACTAAGCAATTTCAGTGCCCATAAAACACCCTGGGAACTGTGGGCAATTCATACATCTATGCTTTTGCTCATGTTTTTCTCTCTGCTGAACACTGATTCATCTTTTAAGATTAGATTCAAAGGAATACATGAAAGATGCTAATGTCACCAGAAGTCAGGGAAGTGGAAATTAAAATGTTTTGCCCTTATCTGACAATACAAATATTAAAATATTCTACTTCTGGTTTCTGGTTTTGTACCTAAGGAGCATGGAAGTCACCACTCCATCCTAACAACAAGTAAAAAGACTGAAAAATCAACTATTCTTCTTGGATCCATGAGAGAAGAGGACACAGGGAAAACCACTGTCCCCAAGATTAGAGAGACAAACAGGAGAATACAAGGAGTCATGGCTCACCGGAGCAAAGACTTACAAGCAGAAACCGCCAGGGGAAACAGCGCCAAGGTAGGAAAACCTGGATTGTAATTGACAAATTGCTGGGGATTCAATGTACACAAGTCTGAGAGTTAAAAACTCCAGAGGGACCCACTCATAGGGGAGCCCCACACTTTTGTGGCTTTTACCTCCAAAAGCTTGATCAGGTCCTCATGGTGAATACTGGAGAGAAATCCCCTCATGCTTTGGGAGAAGGAGGGGAAAGGAACAAGGCTGAAATGCCAGAGCACTCTTCTTTACAAGGCCTGCCCTCAGGAGAAACTAGTTAACCAGAGCCTAACCTGCTGGATATATATTACCAGAGCCTAACTAATCTGGGAGATGGGAAATAGCCAATTCCAGCCCACTCTAGCCATCCTGTCCCACCTAATAGGGGGGAAATACTGAGAAACACTTGTGTAGTTCACAGGCCAGAGGCATATTTTCAGTAAAAAACTGAGACGTAATCCTGGGACTACAGAATGCTTCCCTCCCCAGAAACCTCGCCACCACATTACTGAAGACCTGTATACAGCAGATCCTTTTATCCAGTACGTCATGTCCATCTATCAAGAAAAACATTTCAGGGCATACCAAAAGGACAAAACACAATTTGAAGAGATAGAGCAAGCATCAGAACTAGACATGGAAGAGATGTTAGAATTATCAGATCGGGGATTTAGAACAAATATGATTAACATTCTAAGGGTTCTAATGGATAAAGTAGATAGCAGATGGACAATGAAAGCAGAGATATGAAAATCCTGAGAAAGAAATGAACAGAAATGCTGGAAATCAAAAGCACTGTAACAGAAATGAAGACTGCCTTTGATGAGTTTATTAGTAGACTGGACAGGGCTTAGGAAAGAATATCTGAGCTTGAGGATATATCAATAGAAACTTCCCCAAATGAAAGACAAACAGAAAAAAGATTGAAAAAATAAAACAGAATATCCAAGGACTGTAGGACAATACAAAAGATGTACCATGTGCATAATGGGAATACTAGAAAGAGAACAGAGAAAGGAACAGAAGACATATCAGAAACAATAATGACTAAGAATTTCTCCAAATTAATGTCAGACACCAAACAAATATTTCTACTCCAACCAGACTGCAAGCTACTTGAAGACAGTAGCCTTATCCCACTTGCTTTTGTGACCCTATGTCCTAGGTCAGCACCTGGAAAAGAATAATGGGGGAATCTTGGTGTTTGATGAATGAGCAAATGAATGAATGGATAGGTGGATGGGTAAAGGGTCTTCATTCAGGTAACTTTGGTTGTGAAAGTACAAAATAATTCTAATGTAAGACATTTCTTCCTTTCTTTGTGTTGTGTAATGATAAAAGCACAGATTTCAACAATTTGGGTGGGAAAAATATGGCTAACTCTAATATTCAGCTGCAGAAACTCAAAAGGTGCAACAATCTAATGAAGGCTCAAATATGACATTAAACACAAGCACTCTCTGGCATGCTTAATTCAAAGTATGGACTTGTGCATTACATACAGCTTTTAATGTGCTTTTAACACCATTTATTGCCACTTCTACCACTCCATTATATAGAAAACTATCTTCTAAATTGCACTTATATGTTCTCAAAGCTATTCTGAAGTTGTAGTAAAAATGCTATAATATTAAACATCTGAAATTTTATTTTCTCAAAGTATTTTTTGCTCACTTAATTAGCTTAACCAATAGAGCTAATTACCACTTGGTTTTCATTATAATCTTGGTAATTATTGTCCTGAAGTTTTCCTTCCAAGCACATAGCTTGTGCTCGTTCCATTATTCATTTTCCACATCCCTTGAGATAAATTCACCAGTGCTATACATCTGGAAATCCCTATGTTCTCTTTGACAAATGATAGCTCCCTAACTCCTAAACTTCAAGGAAAACACCTCAGAAAGATCTTTACTGGCTGCTACGCTCTCTCTGTTACTCCATGCTTTTCTAAAAGTCATTATCACCATAATGGGGTAAGTTTATTTAGTATTCTATTAAGTGAAAAAACAGGCATAGGATTTGCATGGGAAACGGGAACATACAGAACATTCCCACCTATCATAATTGTGAAAACTTTGTGGCATAGGAAGATGAAAATGTAAGGTTTGGTATTGTAGTTCAGATAAGTCAGCATGTTTTGATTGTTGCAGTTTATGGGGCAGCTATGAATCTAGATATGGGCTTGCCTCTCACTTTGGCACTTTATCTGGAAGTATTCAGGCAATGGGAAGACTGGATTCAAATGACATTTGTGCCCATCTGAGAATTATTCCTACATGAAAACTTGTTCACTGATTTTGAATTCAGAGTTTTGTTTGTTTGTTTGGAGTGAGTTTTGGGAAATTTTTCTTTAGGGTTAGTTCCAGGATAGACATGGGGTAGGAGCAGCTGGTCAGTGCAAGAGGTAGTCCCGCCGAAACGGGTTTGGCTCAGTGGATAGGGCGTCAGCCTGCGGACTGAAGGGTCCTGGGTTCGATTCCGGTCAGGGGCATGTACCTTGGTTGCAGGCACATCCCCAGTGGGAGGTGTGCAGGAGGCAGCTGATCGATGTTTCTCTCGCATCGATGTTTCTAGCTCTCTATCTCTCTCCCTTCCTCTCTGTGGAATATCAATAAAATATATTAAAAAAAAAAAAAAGAGGTAGTCCCAAGGGGGCAGGACCCAGCTATACTGCACACAAGTACAAATCTTGTGTGAAGATTTTTATCTGGTTGGCCCTTTTTCTACAGGGGAGGCTGGAAAAGTGTTTGTTTTTTTTAAAATATATATTTTATTGATATTTTACAGAGAGGAAGGGAGAGGGATAGAGAGCTAGAAACATCAATGAGAGAGAAACATCGATCAGCTGCCTCCTGCACACCTCCCACCAGGGATGTGCCCGCAACCAATGTACATGCCCTTGACCGGAATCGAACCCGGGACCCTTGAGTCCGCAGGCCGACGCTCTATCTACTGAGCCAAACCGGTTTCGGCTGGAAAAGTGTTTTTATTCCAGGCTGGAGAAACAAGCCCATGGCAACACTGAGCAGTTCAAATCTCCCTTCTCCAATAAGGTCTATTCCAACTATAACCTGTCTTCTTTATTAGTTTGATGCATAACAATGCACTCCAATACAACTTTCTTCCATCAGGATCTGTGTTTGGTTTAATGCTTTGCTGTTGCTGTCTTGAAATTCTTTATAATTTTTAGACAAGGGGCCTCACACCTTTATTTTGCACTGGGACTGGCAGTGGCTGCAGCAGCGGGGTGATGGGGCTGGCGCCTTCCCCTGATCAGCCCGGTCGCCTCCCGCAAAGGGGCCTAAGCCGTCAGTAGGACATCCCCTGAGGGCTCCCAGTATGTGAGAGGGGGCAGGCTGGGCTGAGGGACCCCTCCCCAGTGCATGAATTTTGTGCACCGGGCCCCTAGTTATTGTATAATCAGTAGTTTGGAGAGGTTGCAGCTTTTTGTTTGGTTTTCAAAGCTCAGATCCAAAGGCTAAAAATTCAGTGATTATTTTCTCTTTATGTCAGTTGGTTCATTTTCTGTAAAGGTTCAATTTGTAGCTAGAGAGAATCATTGCAATTTAAGTAATTATATACTGAGCTGTAGGGTAAAACTAAAATTGGGGTTGATTGAGAGGGTTGGAAACAGAGCAAGCTCCTTCTCGCCATAAGAATTACAGATTCTTATGTAATAAAACATGGCAGTACAAGCAAACATTTCCAATGAATTCAAGTTATTTGATAGAAAATAGACAAAAATAAATAAACACACATACACACACCAAAACCAACAACAACTCCACTTTATTCATAATAGGAAAGCAGCAAATTAAAACTATACCAAGATATCACTCAAAAAATCTATCAGGTTGATAAAACTCTAAAAGTTTTGACAACAACTGTGTTGGCAGGGTTATGATGAAACAAACCCCCTCATACATGTTGATGAGAGTATAAATTGGCACACAAACCTAGAGAAAAATTCAGCAAAATCTATGAAAATTGCAAAGTAAAAGTGTGCATGACTTCTGACACACCAATTCCACTTCTGGGATTTTATTCTATAAAAATACCTATACTCATATGAAATGATATGTACAAAGTTATTTTTAAATTGAAATACAATTCACATGCTGTAAAAGTCACCGTTTTAAGTATACAATTTATTGATTTCTAGTATATTCATAAGTTATGCAACTATCAAGCACTATCTAGTTGCAGAACATCCTTATTACCCCTAAAATAACCCTGTAGGCATTAGCAGCCACTTCTCACTCCTTCCACCTCCAGCCACTGAAGTACCCTGGCCAGGAATGAAACCCACCATCTTTTGGTGTACAAGACACTTGGATTTTTTAACCCAGGTAAATGGAATATCTATTCAAAAATTTTAAAAATTTTGTAGACCATGCAGTAATGAGAGTTACCATTTATTTGGGTGGCTCCAAGCCATGGCTGATCTGGGAGTATCCCACAGTGTCCCACATTAAGATGGTATATTTTAAGGAAGCAATTAAATAATATTTTATTTTTAAGAGCATAGTTTATACATAATCAAATTCAAATTTATTTAACAATGGCTAAATTGGTAACAAAAATATGTGGCACAAAAGAGTTAATAGCAGTTTCTATCAAAGTTTTTGGATACAGAGCATCAACATTAGAATGTCTGGTAGTGCTATTTAAAAACAAAGATCCCCTCAGACCAACTTAGTCAGACTCTCTAGATCTAGAGCCCAGGATTCTGCATTTTAGAGACATCTTTATGTTATTCTTTCACATGTAAAAATGTAAACACTTTTAGCCTAATACAGTACACAGAAAGTTTTTTAAAAATTAATTCCTACCATACTTCATATTAGTTACATTATCTTCTAAGTTTTATCTATGAAGGAATTATCCTTCACAAGTTTATCCTTTTCAAATCATCTGAGGTTAGCCTGACATTGAGGGGAACAACTTCAGTCCTCTGATGGGTCAAAATAGTTGCTAAAGCTCTAGACATCACATGGACATCTCACAAAGCAAGAGTGGGGTAGGGAGGGAGAAAGAATTTCCAGAAAACATTCCGTTTACAGATTACATATTCCATATATTTTATAGTCACCTGTTCATTCTTAGCTGCAGGGGAGGCTGAGCAATGTGCTCAGTTAAAATTCAGTGTTCTGCTACAATAAGAAAGAGGGAGAGAATGGATATTTGGTAGACAAAAACAGCCCCTGCCACATCATGCTTTATAGGGAATGTAACATAGTAGATAAGACTGGTGGATGGGGTAATAGAAGCCAGACTTTGAATCTAGGCCCTGCAAATTATTAGTTATGTGACCTTGGAAAAGCAGTAACTAAAACTCTTTAAGTATCAGATTTCTCATCTGTAAATACAAAGCAGTTTGCTAATGACAGAAAATAATATATGTAAAGCACCAGGCACACAAAAGGTGTTCAGTGAATCACTGTTATTTTATCTGTGATTTGAGACTTGATGATTTTAAAAAATATTTTTTTCCTGCCTTTAATAAGTTAACAAGTCTGTTGAATTGAAAAAAGAAACATATACACCAATAAAAGCTGATGAGATTATAAATTTATTATTTTCCAATTTCACTAATATACAAGTAATATAATGGTAAGCAATATTATCTTCAAATATAAAATAAAATAGAACTTTATTGTTATATTTACTTTTTCTTTAATATATAGAATTTAACAGGTGTTAAATCAAACCCTATTCCCTCTCAATTTACCTGCTCTAATAATGTAGAAATAGACATATTTCCTATGGGTTTAAAAGTGAGATTTTCAAGATTTTGTCTTTTGAGAAACCAGAAAATAAATCCTGAGAGATCATAACACTCCAGATTAAAATAAATGTGGAAAGGGAGGTATTTCTAATTTATTTATTTTTTTATTGAAGTGAGCAATAATGGAGTTGGCAATAATGTGAATTCAACTTTTTCTATTAGGAAGTTTAAAGAGGAGAAACGAAGATGTGTGAGAAATTCTAGTTGTAATGAGTTTTCATACTGTTTCAACTCGATGAGTTTACTTGTCAAACTACTTACCTTTTCTATGATATTTCCACCTCTACTGCTCTCCTTTATAGATTTGCTTCATATGGATTCCTTTCTGAAAATGAAAGAGGACAGAATAAAATGTGAATGTTAAATCAATGACAAAATTTTTGTATTTTCATTGGATTTAACTTCTCATACGCCAGATTTCATTTCCTCTTCTGGAATTGTGATGACTAGCATGGTTATGTTTATTAAGGTAAGAATTAACCTTAGGTTCCCCAAACTAGAGTAGACTCAAACATTATATAATCTAACTCTATAGTCCTTCCAATGCTTGAGATCGATTTTATATGATTACTCCCTCCCCTCTCCCCAACCCTGCATCCCTGATCCATGACCACATACTTTGAGTGCCAGAGCATTTTTTCTTTGTCAAGACAAGCCATTCCTGCTGACTAGAAAGCTTCATATTTATTTGATCTCTTCCACTCTCAAGCTCCCACTCACTTGTCCTGATTCTCCCTACTATAGACATGCAGAAAAAGCTTAATCCCTTTTCTACCTGGAAGCCTTTGAAAGTAGTATTTAAAGACATAATGATCATTACATCACTCTATGCCATTTCTCCTCCAGACCAGTTCCTTTAACTGTTCTCCTAAGCTATGTTTCTGAGCCCTTCATTTTGGTGGCTCTTCTAAGGGAACTCTGGTTTGTCTGCACACACAGATTTGTTAGAGCCTTCTGCCCATATTTATAGGGCCACTTAGAAATGGATTGCAAAGACAAAAGAAGACTGAAGACTGAGCCCTGAGGCACTTGAACATTCAAATGTTGGGGAGTATAAGGAGGAAATAGCAAAGGAGACAAAGCAGGTAAGTTCGGTGAAAAAGCAAGAGAGACTGGTGAGCCAAAAGCCATGGGAAGTAAGTGTGTTAAAGATAAGGGGACGACAAACTCTCAAAGTTGATCAAAGGACTTACAGCTGCAATAAAAGTGGCATGCTCTACTCTAAGCAGAATGGACAAAGGGGAAAGGGTCACACAGTCCCTGAAGTGGTCTTAGACCATTTAGTCAGGCATTGCCAACGTCTCATGTAACCAAAGTGGTTAAGAAGGGAGGTGGCAGGTTCTAGGAAAGCACGTTGCCTTGTTCTGCAGCAAGTGGTACAACCAGATGAAGACCAGAGTGGGACCTTTCTTGCCCAAATCTAAGAGAAGAACTCATGACTTATTCCTGCTTATAGAGTTGTTGTAAATATTAATTGGACTGATTCATGTAAATAAGAACGTAGAATAGTGCTTGGCACAGGGTAGTCATTCAGTAAATATTTATCTGATGCTATAGTAGTTAATATTCACTGTGTCCAGCATAGTAACTGTTGTGTAGCAGAAAATCAATACATTTAAGTGATTTTTAAAATACTATATTTATTATTTTTGCTAGTATTTTAGGTGCTCATTGAAGAGGATTCAAATTTAAGATTTTAACTGTAAAAAAAAGTTATGCTATATTTAAAACCACTGTGTGTGTGTGTGTGTGTGTGTGTGTGTGTGTGTGTGTACCCTGATGACTAACATGTTGGGTCACTGATTGCTCCTCTAAGAATGAATAGAAATTTTTTTTAATAATCATTGTTGAAAGTATTACATATGTCCCCTTTTCCCCCATTGACTCCTTCCAGCCTGCTCTCCTTCCCCCGCCCCAGGCCTTTAGCACCCTATTGTCCATAGGTTATGCATATATGCATACAAGGTCTTTGGTTGATTACCTTCCATCTACCCACCCTCCACCGCCTTCCCTCTGGGATTTCACATTCTGTTCCATGAAAAAGGATAGAATTTTTTTATGTAATTGACCTAAGTTACCTAGCAGATTTACTGGAGCCTCACCAGATTGATTAGCCTGTGAACTGAGAATTTGGAACCATGTTAATCATGCCAAGGGCAATTAATAGTAGGAGGAAAGTGCAGCAAAAGCATCTTAGTTACAGAATAAGAAGATAGCCTCAGGCTCCATATTCCTATTTCAGCTTTGTCAAGAGAACATTCTGAACTCCTTTTCTGCAAAATATTGCTTGTCATTCAGACATGTCCAATATCTTAGCAACACAAAAGGAACCCAAGGGAAGCCAAATGTTGCATTTGGATTGTTCATGATTTGATTGGGACTATGATTTAGTAAATTATGTTTTTTGAGCTTTCTTCTTTTTTTCTGTTTGTTTAAAGTCAAGGACTAAATGTAGCAATAAAAATTTAAATTACCTTGGCTCTTGTTTTTGAAATGCTCAGTATTCCACAAATGCTGTTCTTCACTCTAGTGCCAGGGAGAAGAGCAAAAATAGTCGACAATGATTCTGTATTACTGATTCACTCTACTCATTAGATTATATTGAAATATTATGACTTGCTGGGCTCAGAGAGTTATTCTGTTTTTGCCTCCAGCCATTTCAAGTAATTTTTGTTACTATATAACAAAAATATAAAATTATTTGGAGTCAGACTTCCTAGTTGGAAATAATAACTTTTAGATAGGAAATTAAACTCTTTACTAAATAATGCTAAATTATCATCAAAATTACATTTTATTAGTAATTTATCAATACCATTTCAGCTGTTTAGCTATTTTAGTATTGCTGAACTCTAGTAATTGCTGATTTAATTTATTTTCTTGAGTTCAGCAGAAAAAAATAAAATCAGATCATATGTTTTCACTGTAAAATATTATTTTATTAGACAAAAAAATTGACTAAATAAAAATACTCCAGGAAAGTATGTTTTTGGTAAACATATTCTATTATTTATTTATTTATTTATTTATTTATTTATTTATTTATAATAAATCTTTATTATTCAGATTATTACAATTTCTTCCCCCCATAGCTCCCCTCCATCTGGTGTCCACCCCACCCTCTGCCCTTACCTCTCTCTACCACTGTCCTCATCCATAGGTGTACAATTTTTGTCCAGTTTCTTTCCACACCCCCCCATAGCCCTTTTCCCCTAAGAATTGTCAGTCCACTCCCTTCATATGCCCCTGATTCTATTATATTCACCAGTTTATTCTGTTCATCAGATTTTTTATTCACTTGATTTTTAGATTCACTTGTTGATAGATATGTATTGGTTGTTCATAATTTTTTTCTTTACCTTTCTCTTCTTCCTCTTCTTAAAGAATATCTTTCAGCATTTCATATAATACTGGTTTGGTGGTGATGGACTCCTTTAGCTTTTTCTTATCTGTGAAGCTCTTTATCTGCCCTTCAATTCTGAATGATAGCTTTGCTGGGTAGAGTAACCTTGGTTGTAGGTTCTTGTTATTCATCACTTTGAATATTTCTTGCCACTCCCATTTGGCCTGCATAGTTTCTGTTGAGAAATCAGCTGACAATCGTATGGGTGCTCCCTTGTAGGTAACTAACTGTTTTTCTCTTGCTGCTTTTAATATTCTCTTTGTCTTCTGCTCTTGGCATTTTAATTATGATGTGTCTTGGTGTGGTCCTCTTTGGATTCCTTTTGTTTGGGGTTCTGTACGCTTCCTGAACTTGTAAGTCTATTTCTTTCACCAGGTGGGGGAAGTTTTCTGTCATTATTTCTTCTAATAGGTTTTCAGTATCTTGCTCTCTCTCTTCTTCTGGCACCCCCATAATTCTGATGTTGGTACGCTTGAAGTTGTCCCAGAGACTCCTTACATTATCTTCATATTTTTGGATTCTTTTTTCTTTTTGCTTTTCCTGTTGGCTGTTTTTTGCTTCTTTGTATTTCAAATCTTTGACTTGATTTTTGCAGTCCTCTAGTCTGCTGTTGGATCTCTGTATATTATTCTTTATTTCAGTCAGTGTATGCTTAATTTCTAGTTGGTCCTTTTTCATATCCTCGATGGTCTCGCTAAATTTATCGGCCTTTGCTAGAAAATTCTTGAAAAATCTTATAACCGTGGTTTTGAACTCTATATCCAGTAGTTTGCTTTCCTCCATTTCTTTCATTTGTGACCTGTTTCTTTGTCTCCGCATTTTGGCTGCTTCCCTGAGTTGATAGAGTGACTTTGTGTGCTAGGTGTCCTATAGGGCCCAGTGGCTCAGCCTCCCCAGTTACCTGAGGTGGACACTCTTGGTGCACCCCTTTGTGAGCTGTGTGCACAGTCTTGTTGTAGTTAAGCCTTGATTGTTGTTGGTATCACTGGGAGGACTTGACCTCCAGGCCAATTGGCTGTGAGGATCAGCTGTGTCTATGATGGGAGAACTTCTGTGCTGGAGACACCCTTATGAGACAAGACTTGCTTCAGTGGGGCTTTGGTGCTCACTGAGTCTGCCCCTTGAGTGTGTCCCTTATGGATCTGAGGAGTTGTAATCTGGATGGTCGTACTCTGACCCCTGGGTACACTGGCTCTTGGATCTCCAAGGAGGTGCCAATATAGCCTCTGCCTGAGGCCACCCACGGAGAGATTTGCAGCTTCCTCTTCTTTGTTTGGGTTTTGGAGGTGCCCAGATGAGGCCCAGCTGTGAAGCAATCCAAGCTGCTGTGGGGCCTTGGGCCTTCTTTTGGTTGTTCTGGGTCTCACTGACTCAGCTGCAGTTTGTTAGGTAAGTTTAGAATTCAAAGGACCAGGCCATTCATATGCAAAAGCCTCTGAGCTCAGCTTGGATGGAGTGTAGTCTCAGGGCGGAGCAAACAGCAATAGCTTTGTGAGGCGGGATCTCAGGGCAGAGCAAACAGCTATGGCTTCCCGTCAGCCCTGCCCTAAGTGGCCCCTGGGTCTCAGTGTCCCGCGGTAATCTGGTAATCACTGCAAGCACCTCTGAGAGAAAGCCACCCTGGAGTTTCGTCCGCTGCCAGACAGTCCAGTTTCTCCCAGTATGAGTCTGGGTCTCCAGAGTCTCACCCAGAACTGGGAGTTCAGAGCAGTTGGGAGCTTTTGTCTCCCTCCCGATTGAGAAAGCTAGCCACATACTCAGTTGCCAACCCTCCCCGCGCATGCGCCTCTGTACCTCTGCCTTTACTTCCACAGCTCCTCTGAGTCTCAGTGTGCTTTTCTCTTTCCTTCTAGTTGTAGAATTTCCACTCAACCAGCCTTCCTGTGGTTCTGGATGATGTCCATTTTGTCTTTTAGTTGTAGTTTTGAAATTGTTGTGTGAGGCAGCAGTTCAGGTGTTTACCTATGCCGCCATCTTGGTTTCTCTCTGGTAAACATATTCTAAAATTTTATTATGTTAGCACTTGCTATTTCAATTTTTGTAGAATTTCTTTAATCAGGACAAAACAAAGGTTTTCTCCAACGTAGTCCCAATGTAGCTTCCATGTTGTATATTTCATGGATTTTTCTATATTTATTTTATTTTATTTTTAATATATTTTTTATTGATTTCAGAGAAGAAGGGAGAGGGAGAGATAGAAACATCAATGATGAGAGAGAATTATTGATCGGCTGCCTACTGCTCACCCCCTACTGCGGACCGATCCTGCAAGCTGGGCATGTGCCCTTGACAGGAATCCAACCCCCATCCCGGGACCTTTCAGTCCGCAGGCCAACACTCTATCTACTGAGCAACCCAGCCAGGGCTATATTTATTTTAAATTAAATGCATGATCAGTGCAAAAGATACCAGTTTCTGGTTGAATTATTTATTTGTGCCCTCTGTTTAAAGAGGGTAAAAAGAATGTGCTAGTCTTACTGACTTGCCTAGGGCTTCAAACAGATGCACACATTCATATCTACTTCTATGCAGTAAAACTGTTACAGGTCATCATGGATATGATAAAAACAAGTACATTCTAGTTTTATAAGGCATTATCTCATTGACTCATTGGCAATATCTTTAAATGATTTTTACCATACTTAAAGTGATTGAAGTTACTCATTCTCTCTTAGGAACCTTGCCCAATTTCCCACATATCAGAAAAATAAAATATGTTAAATTTCTATTATTATTATTCCTGTCTTTACTCTCATGGTGCCATCTAAATTATTATTCCTTTATCAACATTTGTGTGCTTTGCTGTGTTTTATCTCCAACTTTTTTTAACCACGGAACTTTATGAAAGTAGGGTACTCAGTGGGAAAGGAGCCTTGGGGTGTTGGGACTCTCAGGAGGGCTGTAGGGGTTGAGGAGTGAGGGGAGCAGGGGAAATGAACACAAATTAAATAGAAGAACATTATCCTGTATAGAAGCTTTGAAGTCAGCATCTTAACAGTATTATCACTGGCAACAGCCCAGTATTATCATTTATCTTTGCCATACTCCTTGTGGTCCTAAATGTCTAGATATTCCATTTGGGTCAATGTGCTACTGGGAGACACACAAAAAGAGAAAGAAACAAACTAATATTTACTGAGCACCTGCAGGTGACAGGCACTGTAGAGATACTGTCACAATTCCATATCTCATTTGGCCGCCACTATCATCCTCTAAAATTCATATTATTATCTTCATTTTACTGTTGTAGATATTGAATTTGAGAGTGGTTAAGTAACTCACTCAGAGTCTCACTGATTATTCAGTAAGCAGAGGTAATTGCTCTAGCAGCAACATTAATGGGGAAGAAGGAAGGGACCAAATAGGTCAACATGGATTTGCTCTTGTCCTTTTGAATGTTGACACTAGTATCATCTCAGGACACTACCACCCTAAATAGTCACATGAGAGGATTTGGAATGAAATAGTTTTTAGAGGTGAGTGTCTAATATTCACTATCCCCACACTCTTGCTTTAAACCTCTTGTGCTGAAGTAGACATTTGTTCATCTTTATTTTTCCCATGCCACCTTCCACAGTACTATTGCTGTATGATTACTTAATAAATATTTGTTAAATTTAATTTAAAATCTTCTTACAGGAGCAACAAGAAACAATCATTTTATAAAAGTAGTATAATTATGCTAGTGTCCAACCTGGAATATTTATGCTTATAATAGTATTGAGGACCCAATTAGAGAGTTAAAAACTGAGTAAACAAAAAATTATTGATAGTAATGACCTGTATAGTAAAATAAACTTGCTAAAAGAGCTGGCGGGGGGTGGGGAGGAGGACAAAAGGAAAAAGACAAGATAAGGAATTGTAATACTTAAAATCAATAATTTATAAGATTTTAACATTTAAAATTATAATTAGGAAACTCAAATATAAGCAATTAGTATCTCATGTTTTCTGTGAAAACATCTACCTCTGCTGCCGACAACTGGAATTACCACTTTTCCCAGACAAAGAGCTTCTTTTACTAATTGGGTCAGATTATATTTTTAGTACATTTTTATTCTAATGAATGCGGGCCCTTCCTATTAGCCTTAACAGTCAAGAAACATGAAACAATGGGAGAACATATAATTTGGGACTTCAAACTAACTGTACATGCTAATGTGACAGGAATGACTGATTGAGGACAATTTTATCCTATCGATTGCAATTATGAGAGGGAAATAAAATCTCAAGTATGCATCACTCTCTCTGAGTTAATTAAAATTTATAACCTTTGCTAAATTCTTCAAACAATAGAATTTTACCCAGGCAATCCTATGCAATAAAAGCCTAATATGCAAATTGTCCCCTTGGGTGGTCATTGGACCAGGAGTTTGGGAGACCAGGAGTTTGACTGCTTGCTATGATGTGCGCTGACCACCAGGGGGTGGCGCAGAACATGGCGGGCATCGTCAATGCGCTGTGACCTCTTGCCAGCTACCTGAGGGTGGGGGTGATGGGAATGGAGGTGCGCTGAGAATGTGAGGTGTCCGCCAAGCTTGCTCTCACTCCCCCTGCTACCCTCCCCCAGGACTCCAGGGCTCATGCACCAGGGAAGCCCCCATGCTCAGGTGCCGGGTGCCCACAAGGAGCCCAACCCATACCCATGGGGCGTCTTCCAGGTGAGCCTGGCAGCAGCTGCCAGGACCACAGGGGCCACTCGGGCTCCCCATGGGTTCGCCCAGGAGATGGTGTGCGAGGCTGGCCGGGAGAGAGCACGCTGCCCACCCAGCTTCCGTGTGGCATCACTGGGCAGCCCAGAGGCCCATGCTGCACCCTGGCCTGCGGTGTCCGGTTGTGCTCACTGCATCTCCATGTGGGGACTCGGGCGCCATGACTCAGGAGGAGGGAGGTATGCAGGGGCCCAGGGGCCCAGGTGCTGCCCAGGGCCCAGAGGTCAGCTGAGATCTGCCCTTCCACACCAGACGTTGCTCTTCGATAGCTGGCCAGGCCTAGGACTGCACGCATGCACGAATTTCATGCACCAGGCCTCTAGTATCAAATAACTATACAGTAAAGAACTTTATTATCTTTCAAAAATTCCACCAGATTAATAGATTTAGCAGTTTCCTTTATTTTCATTGCAAGAAATACCAATAGCATTTACTGAATCCATGCTAGGTAGAGAGACATCAAGAAGTGTAAGATACAGTCACTACCCTTGAGAAACTTATAATCTAAATGGAGACATATAGATTGGTTAAAGTTAGTCCAAAATAATTTATTTAATCCTATGATTTGTTAGAATCATTCAGGGGGACACATATGGGAATAATATTGGACTCTCATCTTAAAGTTATCTTAAAATAAGTTCTACCTCCTACCTTTGCTAAGAGAGACAAACATGTTTTGAAAGATAATGTAGTTGTCATTAGGGCTCTTTCTACAGACAGAATAAAATCCATTGATCCCTAGAGGATAAAACACTAATTCAATGAGCATTTTATTTGGTTGACTTGGGAAAGCAGTTCAAGTCCCATCTCTGCAACTAATTGGCAGTGTGACTATCACTTGTAGCACATTATTGCTCCAGCTGCTATGCTAAAGGACAGGCTTTCAATGTCTTTGGCTTGAGAGAAATTCTATATCATTGACTAGGATGGCATATTTGCATCAGTAGACCACAGAGTTTCACCTTTCTCCCCTCATAACCAACCTAGCCAACAAATTATGCTGATTGTAATGGACACTATACCTCTGATGTGTTTCTAGATCAGTTTTAAGTATGAAAACTTATTTAAAATTTCTGTGATGTAGACATCATGTATAAAAAAAGATTAAGTTTTCTAATACTTGATGAGTACAGTATAATAGTTAGGAATAAAGAGAATATTTAACATCATGAGATGTTTTACATTGATTTTCAAAGCTTAAATTGGGAAAGGTGAGGGGAGATAAATATAAGTAATAGGCAAGTGCATTTCTTGGAAAAATGCTGTGTGTATCTTTCTGGTTTATTTTGTTTGTGTGGTGATGGGGTCTTACATGATTATCACATCTATATATATAAAAGCCTAAGCGACCATTACAACTGGTTGACCAAACAACCAGTCAATCAGTCTCTATGATGTGCACTGACCACCAGGGGGCAGACGCTCAATGCAGGAGCAGCCCCCTGCTGGTCAGTGCGCTCCCACAGCCAACCTCCCGCAGCCGGCTAACCTTCCTGCAGTTCCTCCCCCGAGCCAGCCAGCCCTGATTGGCCCCAATTGGGACTGGGCAAGATGGCCCAGATTGGCCCCGATCTCCAGCCAGGCTGAGGGACCCGACCCATGCATGAATTTGTGCACTGGGCCTCTAGTTTCTTTATAATCACATTTAATTGAAAGTTAATAATCCATTTCCTTTATCAATGGTGTTAGTGGATGACTGTTACAAAATAATGTTCAGTCACACAGATCAGCAGTTCACGTGGGCAAAGAAGATCACTTGAGGCTTCCAGTTCACACTGCAGTCTATTCTCTATTAGGTACATTAAAGAAGTTGGCTAGAACTTTGCCTTTACAATATTGGCATTTCAGATATATGTGCTTTTTCTTTTCGTTTACACAAAAAATTTCAAATCGATAGCAAAGTTGAAAAATGAAACAAAGAATACATGTAACTCTTTATCTAGATTCACCAAATATTAATTTTTTGCCACATTTCTCTTTCTTGATACATAGATATATCAGATATATTTTTATATCTTTTATATATGTTTTTTGGAGACTATGTCTTCCTGATCTGCTTGAAAGTTGCAGTATCAGGATAATTTACCCATAAATATTTCAGCATGCACCTCCTAGAAATAAGGACAATAACCACAATATCATTATGACACCTAAAAAGGTGACTTTCATTCAATAATATCATCTAATATACAGTCCATATTCACATTTCCCTAAATGTCTGAAAGATATCTGTCATGCTATTTTTTAAATCCAGAATCCAATCATTTCATATATTGCATTTGGTATTTATCTATTTAATCTCTTTTATTCTAAAGTAATTCTCTTACCTTTTTAGACTCATAACATAGAATTTTTCAGAGTCCAGGCTTATGTGTTTTTCCTTACTAAAAGAAAATTAAAAATTTGAAAAAAAAGAGCGTTAATAAATGGACTGTGTGTTACTTTTTTCTGGTGCCAATGTCTGAAAAAAAAGTCTATTTGGCTTAAGGTTGGCAACATAACTCATTTCATAACAAAAATGTTAACAAAAGGAAAAATCTGATAATGTGTCCATAATAGCAAGGAAGTCCAGGATTTAAAAGTAGCCAGGAACATGTAGATCATTAAAACTTGATTAGCTTTTTTCTGAGTCTGCTTAACTATCATTGATAATGTTACAGAATTTTTGAGCTGGAAGAACCTCAGAGGCAAGTTAATAAGCTCAATCCCTTATATTACCAGTGAGGAAACCGAATCTCAAAGAGTCCCAAAGTCACACTGCCAGTTAAATGTCGAGATGGAACTAGAAATAAAGTATCTTGATTTCCAATATACTTGTGCCCCTAATTCTTTCATCATCTCTGAGATCAGCATCCATCATTTTTATTTGCTTTCTTTTCCATTTTTTTTCTTTCCTTCCTATTTCTCCTTCCTTCTATTGAGCAAACAACAACATATCTTTTAAAAAAAATAATTATTTTTTTTTTTCTGTTTCACTTCTGCCAGGGTTTCTCAATAGTAGCATTATTGACATTTTGGGTTAGGTAATTCTTTGGGTTTTTTTTTTTTGGGGGGGGGGCGGAAAAGGGTGCTATTCTGTGTGTTGTAGGATATTTAGCAGCATCACTAAATTGTATCTATTTGATGCCAGTAGCACTCTTCCATTTGTGGCAAGACAAAATGTCTCTAGATATTGCCAAATGTCCCTCTCCCCCACCCCTGCCATGGGGCTAGGTGGGTGGGCAAAACTGTACCTGCTTGAGAACTATTGCCAAATGCTTCTTATTTTGGTAGTGATTCCTATTTTATTTATTAATTTTTCCTTTTACTCCAGTCAATACAAATTAAAAATTTTATGTAGTTGTAATCAAAGCATAGATCAATTTTTATTCTATTATTTTTACGTAACATTTTGTAACAGGTATTTTCTTTTTAAAAAAATATATTTTACTAGAGGCCCAGTGCACAAAATTCGTGCACGGGGTGTCCCTCAGCCCAGCCTGCACCCTCTCCAATCTGGGACCCTTCAGGAGAGGTCTGACTGCTCGTACCGGGATCAGGCCTAAACAGGCAGTCGGACATTCCTCTCACAATCCAGGACTGCTGGCTCCCAACTGCTTGCCTGCCTGCCTTCCTGATTGCCCCTAACTGCTCCTGCCTGCCAGCCTAATCACCCCCTAACCACTCCCCTGCCACTCTGATTGATGCCTAACTGCTCCCCTGCCAGCCTGTTTGCCCCTAACTGCCCTCCCCTGCAGGCCTGGTCACCCCTAACTGCCCTCCCCTGCAGGCCTGGTGCCTCCCAACTGCTCTCCCCTGCAGGCCTGCGTCCCTCCCAACTGCCTTTCCCTGCAGGCCTGGTCGCCCCCAACTTCCCTCCTCTGCCAGCTTGGTCACCCCTAACTGCCCTCCCCTGCAGGCTTGATCGCCCCCAACTGCCCTCCCTTGAAGGCCTGGTCCCTCCCAACTGCCCTCCCCTGCTGGCCATCTTGTGGTGGCCATCTTTTTTTTTTTTATACATATATATATATATATATATATATTATTGGTTTTTTACAGAGAGGAAGGGAGAGGGATAGAGAGTTAGAAACATTGATGAGAGAGAAACATCAATCAGCTGCCTCCTGCACACTCCCCACTGGGGATGTGCCCGCAACCAAGGTACATGCCCTTGACCGGAATCGAACCTGGGACCCTTCAGTCCGCAGGCCAAAGCTCTATCCACCGAGCCAAACCGGTTAGGGCATGGTGGCCATCTTGTGTCCACATGGGGGCAGGATCTTTGACCACATGGGGGCAGCCATCTTCTGTGTTGGAGTGATAGTCAATCTGCATATTACTCTTTTATTAGATAGGATAGAGGCCTGGTGCATGAGTGGGGGCAAGCTGGTTTGCCCTGAAGGGTGTCCCGGATCAGGGTGGGGGTTCCCTTGGGGCGTGGTGTGGCCTGGGCGAGGGGCCTGTGGTGGTTTGCAGGCCCGCCACGCCCCCTGGAGACCCAAGCAGAGGCCCTGGTATCTGGGGTTTATTTATCTTCTACAATTGAAACTTTGTAACCTGGAGTGGAGCCAAGCCTTCTGCTTACTCCAAGGCAGCAGCCATTTTTGGGGGGATTTATGTATCTTCTATCATTGAAACTTTGTAGCCTTAAGTGGAGGCCTGGGCCAGCCAGGGTGTGCAGAAAGCTTGGCTTCCTCCATCACTGGGGGCAACCCTAGCCTCCTGCTCTTTCCAGCTCTGTGGCTGCTGCCATTTCTGTTTGGGTTTATGTATCTTCTATCATTGAAACTTTGTAGCCTTGAGTGGAGGCCTAGGCCCCCAAGGGCAGGCGGAAAGCTTGGCTTCCTCCATTGCTGGGGAAACCCAAGCCTCCCTCCTGCCCTCTGTGGCTTTAGCCATCTTGGTTGGGTTTATTTGCATATTTGCTCCTTATTGGCTGGTGGGCATGGCCTGTGGGTGTAGCAGAGTGATGGTTAATTTGCATGTTACTCTTTTATTAGATAGGACTGATTTTTTACAGCGAGGAAGGGAGAGGGATAGAGAGTTAGAAACATTGATGAGAGAGAAACATCAATCAGCTGCCTCCTGCACACCCCCTACTGGGGATGTGCCCGCAACCAAGATACATGCCCTTGACTGGAATCGAACCTGGGACCCTTGAGTCTGCAGGCCGACACTCTATCCACTGAGCCAAACCGGTTAGGGATGTAACATGTATTTTCACCGTTGCTATATGACATTGAAATTTGTTGTTTCTGTCTACTTAGCATCCCTGCTCCTTTATCCAGTACCAGCACCCCTTTGTCTACTGTGAAACTGTGCCTTCCTCACTCCAACCATTTGATTCTAGGTTACTTCCCTCAGTCAAAAGGGTGAACCAATGACCCAGGTCTGACCAGTCATAATAATGTATCTCCACAGCCACAGTGGTTAGTCTCAGTGATAGGCACATGACCCAAGTTGAGCCAATCAGAGCTCTTTCCTGGGAATTTGCTAGAAAATAGACCCCACTTCATGTGAGTTGTTAAACTGTAATCTTGTAGAGTTGAAGCTCTCTTCAGCTATATACTCGGCTTGTCTGAGGTTCAAGAGAATGAAGCCAACACAGACAGAAAGCAGAGCTGAGAGATGGGAAAGAAAACCCAGAGGGTATTATTTGAGCCCCTAGGTCCACTAATCTCTGAGGGCAGTGCATCCCTTGTCAATAAATCTCTTACAGAAAATAAATAAATGGGACCACATCAAAATAAAAAGCTTCTGCACAGCAAAAGAAACCATCAACAAAACAACAAGAAAGCCCACTGCATGGGAGAACATATTTGCCAATGTTATCTCCAATAAGAGTTTAATCTCCAACATTTACAGGGAACTCATACAACTTAACAAAAGGAAGATAAACAATCCAATCAAAAAGGACCTAAATAGACACTTTTCAAAAGAGGACATACAGAAGGCCAAGAGACATATGAAAACATGCTCAAAGTGACTAATCATACGAGAGATGCAAATCAAAACAACAATGAGGTACCATCTCACACCTGTCAGAATGGCTATCATCAACAAATCAACAAACGACAAGTGCTGGTGAGGATGTGGAGAAAAAGGAACCCTCGTGCACTGCTGGTGGGAATGCAGACTGGTGCAGCCACTGTGGAGAACAGTATGGAGTTTCCTCAAAAAACTAAAAATTGAACTCTCATTTGACCCAGTGATCCCACTTCTAGGAATATGTCCCAAGAAACTGGAAACATCAATCAGAAAGGATACATGCACACCTATGTTCATAGCAGCACAATTTACAATAGCTAAGATTTTGAAACAGCCTAATTGCCCATCAGCAGATGAGTGGATTATAAAACTGTGGTACATCTACACAATGGAATACTACACTGCTGTAAAAAGGAACTTCTACCATTCGCAAGAGCATTATGCTAAGCGAAATAAGTCAGAGAAAGATAAATATCACATGATTTCACTCATTTGTGGAATATAATGAACAACATGAACTGATGAACAAAAACAGATCCAGAGACAAAGAAGTATTGATCAGACCATCAAACCTCAGGGGGAAGGCAGGGGAGGGTGAGGGAGAGGGGGAGAGATCAACCAACGACTTGTATGCATGCATATAAGCATAACCAATGAACACAGGACACTAGGGGTGTGTGAGGGCACGAGCTGGGGGGAGAGGGGCAATGGGGGGCTTAGGACATATATGTAATACCTTAATCAATAAAGAAAAAGAAAGTAAATAGAAAAAATAAATCTCTTCCCCTATACCCTTCTTTCCCATTTATTTTTTGCTAAGTTGGTTTAATGGGGATACTTTTGCTTGCAACAAAAAGAGTCCTGATTAAGAAAATAGTACTCATGTTAATAATATACATGGCTCATATTTCCTCAGGTTGTAGTGCCATGATTTCTTTAACTATTCTAACATTGAATTTTAAAGTGATTTGAAATATTTTTCCATTATAAATGCAGTGTTCTTTTTCATTGCCTTCTGAATGACTTCTAGCAAATTTTCCATTAGTTTCCTCAAACATGGGCCCTTGCTTTGAATTCTGAACTACAAGATTTTAAATTGAGTGATTTACCACCTAATTTAAGGCCATTTGGTTTTGCTTTATCCCTTTTGCTTTTTTACTTCCATTATAATCATTCCATCTGTGATTATACCAAATGTTGTGGCACCATTTGCTCCAGCTGCATGGACACATTTGAATGCATTAGTGTGCTACGTCAGTGATTTAGGAAATCTTTTATAGCATCACGAAGATTTATTTCTGATCATTGTAGGATCTGCTTTTTGATTTCCTTTAACTATTAACCTCAAAAACTATATTGTTCAATTTTAAGCCTTTAAGACTTTTACATTCACTTCAGATATAGAATTACTCTATTATCCTAATATCTATGAAAATGCCTCTGTTTCTTTCATTACTATGAAGTTTCTCTGTACCTCATTTACCTGCATAAATTAACTTTTCCATATTTTAAGATCTAGTTCAAATGTTATTGTTTTCTCTGTGATTTCTTTTATCACTTTGCTCACAATTTGTTTTCTCCTCTCATTGCACTTAGTAAATCTCCCTTGTATCTGTGAGAAGTGATGCAGTAATGGGGTGATGCCACATCAGGGTCCTGTAATAGTCATAGAATTGCCTTGCAGAGAATCATAGGTAGCAATATACTACAAAATATATTACCATCAAATTATGATGAAAGCATAATTTGTGATAGCTAAAGATTAGAAAAAAGTCAAAAGTTCATCATTAGAGGGTTAGTCATAAAATGAAATGTTATGCAACTATAAAAAAGAACAAACAAGTTTTGTAGATATTGATATGATACAACCTGCAAGATATATTATTAAGTATGTGAAGAAGTGGTCCAGCAGAGTAATTAAAAGTGTGGACCCCAGGTCTGGCCTCGGTACAAAGACCAGCTCTGCTATTTATTAGCTTTGTGAATTTGGGGAAGTTTCTCAAGCCCAGTTCCTCAGTTTTTTTCACCTGTGAAATGAGGATGCTAATGGCTACTACCTCACAGGATTGTATGAATATTGAATGAGTTAATGCATGCAAAGAACTCAGAAGAGTGCCTGGCACATAGTAAGACAATTGAACTATAACAATGGAAGGGGATGTGAGTGAATGATTTTTGAATTATGTAATATAATTCATAAAAAATGAAAAATTAAGTATTTTTCAATATATTACTATTAAATATTTTCATCAGTACTGCCTTGTGTTGTAGTATTGTACCTATTCATGTAGAGGGTTATCTCCCCTATTATTATAATGTATTTGAGGATAAGGCCTGGCTTGTCCTCAAGTATGTGCCCTATATGATTTCCAGCATGTTCCAGGCGAGTTCCATATGTATTTGTTAACTGTATTAATAAAATATTCATATTCCTCTCTGCATGTAAATATTTCAGAGCTTTAACATTTAGAAAGTAGTTTTAGAGGATGTCTAAGGGAGCTGATCACATCATTTCAACAGTTAGGAGCAAGTCTAGAGATTTTGTTAGCATAGAAGTTAGGAAGTTTACTTCTACTTGGGACAGTATTATTTCCTTTTCCTTTTTCAAAAAGGAGTTTTATTTTTGCCCCAGCCAGTGTAGCTCAGTTGGTTGGAGCATCATCCCGTACACCAAAATGTCAGGGAGGCAATGAATCAATGTTTCTCACTCTCTTTCTCTCCCTTCCTCTGTCTCTAAAAAAATGAATAAACACATATCCTCAGGTGAGGATTTAAAAATATTTTTTTGGAAAAAGAAAAAGAAAAAAGGAGTCTTATCCTATATAATAAAGATGTAATATGCAAATGGTCGTTACACCATGAAGCTTAACAACCAACCGTGTAACAACCGGATCACAGATCAGCAGGAGGGAGGGGCAGTGAGCTACAAGCGGGCTGTGGAGAGCTACAGGAGGGGGCAGGGCAGCAAGCTATGAGGGGGGCGGGGGGCAGGGGGAGCTACAAGAGGGTGGGGCAGCGGGTGGAGAGTTACTGGAGGGCGGCAGCGAGCTACTGGCGCACGGATTCGTGCACAGGGCTACTAGTTTTTAAATAATGATTTTTAGAACCTCTGAGAAAGGTTAAGAACTTGCCTCCCTGCATACATCTAGCTAGAGATGGAGTCAGGGTTCAAATCTGACTCTGGCCGATCATTCTTCCTGCTGCAAAAGTGAGGAAGAAAGGAAAGCTATATTCATTGACTTCAGTGAAACTCAGAGAGGACATGAAATTGGATTTCCAGTAGGCCTGTACTTTAGCAGTGCTTCACTTGGCTAAGCACATTCCCCAGCTATTTAAATGTCTTTCAAAACTTAGGACTGATTACAAATATTCAATGCATTATGAGAAAAAGTATAACAACATGATCATTTTGTATAATGTAAGCCTTTGCTTTTGAGATAAGTCCATCTAAATTCTTAAATAAAATAAGAGAATTATTTATAAATGGCCTAAAATATTCCCTTTTTGGTATTTAGTAATATTCTCTATTCCTAAATCATCAGTTGAAATAAACATTTGTCATCATCTAATCAAGGGTTAATCACATTTCATTTTTCCAGATCAATCTATATATATAAAAGGCTAAGTGACTGACCATATGTCTGTCTGACCATCCGACCGACCGACTGGCCGGTACATATGACGTGCACTGGCAATTTAAAAATAAACATTGACTTGCACATGCGTGATACATATAAAGCTCTTGCTGGTGCTAATTGCACATGCGTGTTTTGATCTGTCATCGTTGATCATGAATTTGGTTGACACTTTTATTATAGAGAAAGGGCAAATAGCGATATTAAAATATTTCTTCTAATTAATTTCCTTTCAATGTGCATGAATCAGTGCACTAGGCCACTAGTTTCATGGTCATTACATTTTTAAGGTATATGTTTGCAAGTGTATACTGTTTTAGAAAACCTGAAGTATGAAAATCCGCAAATGCTTGGTAAATTAGAGGACTGCATAAATTCAATTACAGAAGAGTTCTTCCTGTTCCAAAACAATTAATCATGCAGTTTTTTAAACAGGAGGGCATGGCAACTCATGTTCATTTGGCAAAAGAAACTTTGTACTCTATCTGGAAAAAACTGTCCTTTTGCAGTGCATTGCAAAGCTTCCAGAGGAATATGTATCAGAGTGACCCATAGCTACTTAAACAGATCAACTGACCAATCAATTCCGTAACACTGGGGGTGGGGATCAGGAGGAGGTGTCATAATAGACTGGGTGGTCAGGGAAGACCTCTCTGAATAGGTGATATTTGCTTTAACAGATGAATAGAATAAAGTCTGAATAAAGTTGAAGGAACCAGCCTTTTGAAGACCCTTTAGGTCAGGCGTCCTCAGACTACGGCCCACGGGCCACATGCGGCCCGCTGAGGACATTTATCCGGCCTGCCGGATGCCACTGCCTGTCCTGCTTAGCAGCCAACTTGTCCTGGGCCTGCAGTGCGCATAGGAATTTGTTCATAGTTTTTTTTTTTTAAACTATAGTCCGGCCCTCCAACGGTCTGAGGGACAGTGAACTGGCCCCCTGTTTAAAAAGTTTGAGGACCCCTGCAGTTTAGGTGAATGTTGCTGGCAGAGTAAGGTCTTTCAAGTCAGAACAAGTTTGGTAGATTATAAGGAACAGAAAGGCCAGACTGTCTGGAGTATAGTAAACTAGGGACAATGAATTCAAGAGATGTAAAGGAGGGATGGATCAATTAGGACCATGGTAAGTGTATGCAAATTAGTTAACTTGGAGGTTCAAACTTTTAGAGTTTAACAAATGGCCTGGGGTGGAAGTGGAAGGGCAGGGTGGGCTAGAAAGGGTCAGTGGGTGAAAAAGGGGGACATATGTAATACTTTCAACAATAAATATTTTTTTAAAAAAGAGCTTAGCAAATGGAAACTCATAGTTATGAGATCATATTATTGTTTATTTATAATTCAAATTTAAATATTTAAAAAATAGTAGCTTTATTCCTTATAGAAATAAACTCAAATGATGAACATTTAGAAAATACTTGTGAAATTTGAAGCTCCTGTCTTCACTAATCTGTAAATTTTAAATTCTATTAAAAACCATAAGAAGCCCTAGCTGGTTTGGCTCAGTGGATAGAGCATCAGCCTGCAGACTGAAGGGTCCCAGGTTTGAATCTGGTCAAGGGCACATGCCTGGGTTGCAGGCTTGATCCCCATTAGGGGACATGCAGGAGGCAGCCAATCAATGATTCTCTCTCATCATTGATGTTTCTATCTCTCTTTCCCTCTCTCTTCCTCTCTGAAATCAATAAAGATATATTTAAAAATAAACCATAAGAAGAGTCATTTTCTGATTGTAAAGACTGCTAGAACTATCTATATAGAACCAGAGGTCTGGTGCAAGAAATTCGTGCACTCGGAGGGGGGGGGTTCCCCTCAGCCCAGCTTGTGCCCTCTCACAGTCCGGGAGCCCTAGGGGGATATTCGACTGATGGCTTAGGCCTTCTCCCCACAGGCCTAAGCTGTCAGTCAGATACCCTTAGGACTGCCGCGGAGGCAGGAGAGGCTCCTGCCACCGCCACTGTGCTCACCAGCTGTGAGCCTGGCTGAGGGCTTCTGGCTGAGCGGTGCTCCCTCTGTGGGAGCGCACTGACCATCAGGGGGTAGCTCCTGCATTGTCTGCCCCCCTGGTGGTCAGTGCATACCATAGCGCCCGGTCATTTGTTGTTGGGCCGAAACCGGCTCTCCAACATCCCCTGAGGGGTTCCGGATTGCAGAGAGTGTAGGCCAGGCCGAGGGACACCACCTGTACATGATTGGGGCTGGGGAAGGATGTGGGAGGTTGGCCAGCCGGGGAGGCACCACGGGAGGGCTCCAGGGCGTGTCTGGCCTGTCTCTGCTCAGTCCCGATTGGCCGGACCCCAGCAGCAAGCAAACCTACCAGTCGGAGCATCTGCCCCCTGGTGGTCAGTGCACGTCATAGTGAGTGGTTGAGCTGCCTTAGCATATCATTAGCATATTATGCTTTGATTGGTTGAATGGATGACCGGACAATGGAACACTTAGCATATTAGGCTTTTATTATATACTAGAGACCCGGTGCATGAAATTCGTGCATGGGGGGGGTGTCCCTCAGCCCAGCCTGCACCCTCTCCAATCTGGGACCCCTCGAGGGATGTCTGACTGCCCGTTTAGGCCCGATCCCGGTCGGGCCTAAACGGGCAATCGGACATTCCTATCACAATCCAGGACTGCTGGCTCCCAACTGCTCACCTGCCTGCCTTCCTGCTTGCCCCTAACTGCTTCTGCCTGCCAGCCTGATCACCCCCTAATCACTCCCCTGTCCGCCTGATTGATGCCTAACTGCTCCCCTGCCAGCCTGTTTGCCCCTAACTGCCCTCTCCTGCAGGCCTGGTCACCCCTAACTGCTCTCCCCTGCAGGCCTGGTCCCCCCCAACTGCCCTCTCCTGCAGGCCTGGTGCCTCCCGACTGCCCTCCCTTGCTGGCCATCTTGTGGTGGCCATCTTGTGTCCACATGGGGGCAGGATCTTTGACCACATGGGGCAGCCATCTTGTGTGTTGGAGTGATGGTCAATCTGCATATTACTCTTTTATTAGATAGGATAGAGGCCTGGTGCATAGGTGGGGGGCCAGCTGGTTTGCTCTGAAGGGTGTCCCAGACCAGGGTGGGGGTTCCCTTGGGGTGTGGGGTGGCCTGGGCGAGGGGCCTGTGGTGGTTTGCAGGCCAGCCACGCCCCCTGGCAACCCAAGCGGAGGCCCTGGTATCTGGGGTTTATTTATCTTCTACAACTGAAACTTTGTAGCCTGGAGTGGAGCCAAGCCTTCTGCTTGATCGGCTGCGGCAGCCATTTCTGTTGGGACGTATGTATCTTCTATAATTGAAACTTTGTAGCCTTAAGCAGAGGCCTGGGCCGGCCAGGGTGTGCGGAAAGCTTGGCTTCCTCCATCACCACGGGCAACCCTAGCCTCCTGCTCTCTCCAGCTCCGTGGCTGCCGCCATTTCTGTTGGGCTATATTTATCTTCTATCATTGAAACTTTGTAGCCTTGAGTGGAGGCCTAGGTGGGCAAGGGCAGGCGGAAAGCTTGGCTTCCTCCATTGCTGGGGGAAGCCAAGCCTCCCTCCTGCTCTCTGTGGCTGTAGCCATCTTGGTTGGGTTTATTTGCATATTCGCTCCTGATTGGCTGGTGGGTGTGACTTGTGGGTGTAAGGGAGTGATAGTTAATTTGCATATTACTCTTTTATTAGATAGGATGATTTGTTTTATAAATATTTGTTTATTGTTTCTAGCCTGGATTTATGCTGAGAGGCTTTTTTGGCCCAATCCTCAACCATGAGACCCTTAAATTCCTAAAATATTTTCCTGAAATTTATTCAATTTTTATAGTTTATTTTTAATCAATTGGGAATTTACTTATAGGTATTGTGTGAGTTAGAGATTATAGTAGGCTGAATGATGACCTTCACTATATTCCCAAATCCTAATTTCTGGAAAGTGTGAATATTACCTTATATGGCAAAAGTGACTTTGCAGGTGTGATTGAATTAAGGATTTTGATAGGGGAAGATTATCCTGTATTCACATGTGTCCTTAAGAGAGGACGGCAGAGGGAGGTTCCACACAGACCAAGAGAAGGCAATGTGAAGACAGAGCAGAGATTTAAGGATGCTATGCTGTTGGTCTTGAAGAGTAGAAGGGGCCAAGAGCCAAGGAATGCAAGGGATAGGAGGAATGTTGCTCTAGAAGCAAGAAAAGGCAAGGAAGAGCTTCTCCCCTAGAGCCTCTGGAAAATGTGGCCCTGCCCATACCTTAGATTGTGCACCTTAATTTTGAACTTCTGGACTATGGAATTGTAAAAGAATAAATTTTTGCTGTGTTAAGCCACTAAATTTGTAGTAATTTGTTACAATAGTCATTGGAAGCTAATATAGAGATCTAACTTTATTTTTTGCTAACTACTTAATTGTCCTAGTACCATTCATTGAATACAGTATTTCCTAACTGAATGGTACTAGGACAATTAATTAGTTATGATAGAAACATCGATGATGAGAGAGAATCATTGATGAGCTGTCTCCTGCATGCCCCTGGGGATCGAGTCCATAACCCAGGCAAGTGCCCTGACCAGGAATCGAACCATGACCTCCTTGTTCATAGGTCAGCACTCAACCACTGAGCCCCACTGGCTGGGCTCAGATGAACTTTAGATTCAATTTATCTAGTAAAAAAAAAAAAGAATTTTGACTGAAACTGCATTAATATATAGATTTACTTGAATATTCCCATCCAGAAACATACTTTCTTTTCATGTCTTCTCCCTCACACCCCATATTTAAACTATAAAATTTTATAATTTTTCTTCACTTAGGTATAATACATTTCTTAAGGCCTATTTGTTGCTCCTGTGGAATAGGATCTTTTTAAAATTACATTTTCTAGTTAGATATTATCAGTGTGCAGGAGTGTTATTGGATTTTGAATCTGGCCATTCTGCTGAATCATTTTAAAGGTCTAATAATTTTCTCTAAGATTGTCCAGCAAGACAATCATATCTATAAATATTGTAAATATGGAGTAGCCAGCCCATATCTTTCTTCTTTTTCACTACTTATTTTTCTTGTCCTATTGCATTAACTAGAATCTACAAAACAGTGTTAAATGGTAACGGTGTTAATAGGCATATTTGTCCTTTTTCTGACTTTAGTTGGATGCCTTTAGTGTCTCACTATTAAATATGATGTGTGTTTTACTTTGTAATATTTTGTGGAGGCGTTTTAACATTATCTCTTTTTTAAAAAAAATAAATCTTTATTGTTCAGGTTATTACAGGTGTTCCTCTTTTTTTCCCCCCCATAGCTCCCCTCCACCTGATTCCCCACCCCACCCCATGCCATTACCCCCTGCCACTGTCTTCATCCATAGGTGTAAGATTTTTGTCCAATCTCTTCCTGCACCCCTCACACCCCCTTCCCCCTGAGAATTGTCAGTCCACTACCTTTCTATGTCCCTGATTCTATTATATTCACCAGTCCATTCTGTTCATCAGATTTTTTTATTCACTTGATTTTTAGATTCACTTGTTGGTAGGTATGTATTTGTTGTCATTTTGTTGTTCATAATTTTTATCTTTGCCTTTTTCTTCTTCTTCCTCTTCTTAAAGAATACCCTTCAGTATTTCATATAATCCTGGTTTGGTGGTGATGAACTCCTTTAGCTTTTTCTTGTCTGTGAAGCTCTTTATCTGCCCTTCAATTCTGAATGATAGCTTTGCTGGGTAGAGTAATCTTGGTTGTAGGTTCTTGCTATTCATCACTTGAATATTTCTTGCCACTCCCTTCTGGCCTGCATAGTTTCTGTTGAGAAATCAGCTGACAGTCATATGGGTACTCCCTTGTAGGTAACTAACTGTTTTTCTCTTGATGCTTTTAATATTCTCTGTCTTTTGCTCTTGGCATTTTAATTATGATGTGTCTTGGTGTGGTCTTCTTTGGATTCCTCTTGTTTGGGGTTCTCTGCGCTTCCTGGATTTGTAAGTCTATTTCTTTCACCAGGTAAGGAAAGTTTTCTGTCATTATTTCTTCTAATAGGTTTTCAATATTTTGCTCTCTCTCTTCTGCTGGCACCCCAATAATTCGGATGTTGGTACGCTTAAAGTTGTCCCAGAGGCTCCTTACACTATCTTCATAGTTTTAGATTCTTTTTTCTTTTTGTTTTTCTGGTTGGGTGGTTTTTGTTTCCTCATATTTCAGATCTTTGGTTTGATTCTTGGGGTCCTTTGACCTACAGTTGAATTTCTGTATATTCTTTATTTCAGACAGTGTATGCTTAATTTCTGACTGGTCCTTTTCCATTTTTTTTGGCATTCTCATTAAGGTCCTTGAAGGTCTCCCTAAGCTCCTCGGAGGTCTCATCAAGTTTCTCGGTGGTTTTTAGATTCTTGAGTAACCTTATAAATGTGGTTTTGAACTCTATGTCCAGTAGTTTGCTTTCCTCCATTTCTTTCATTCGTGACATGTTTCTTTGTCTCCACATTTTGCTGCTTCCCTGTGTTGATGGAGTGGTTTTCTGTGGTAGGTGACAAGTGGTTCAGCCTATCACCTGAGGTGGACACTCTTGGTGCACCCCTTTGTAGGCTGAGTGCAAAGTCTTGGTGTAGTTAAGCCTTGATTGCTGTTGGTACACTGGGAGGAATTAACCTCCAGGCCAATTGGCTGTGAGGACCCACTGTGTCTATAATGGAAGAACTGCTGTGCTGGAGACATGCTTATGGGGCAGGACTTGCTTCAGTGGGGCTTTGGTGCTCACTGAGTCTGCCTCTTGAATGTGTCACTTATGGATGTGAGTAGTTGAAATCTGGTGTCATCTCACACTGACCACTAGATACACTAGCTTCTGGATCTCCAATGGGGTGCAGGTCAGCTACTGTCTGAGGCCACCCAGCAGGAGCTACAGTGAGAACTACAGTTTTCTCCTCTTTGCTTGGGGTTTGGAGGTTTTGGATCTGTCTGACCAGAGCTGAAGTTTGTTAGGTTAAGCTGCGATAGGGCAGACCATTTATATGCAAAAGCTGCTGTGTGGAGTTTGGGTGGGTTTGTAGATTGTGTGGGGCGGGGTCTCAGGGAGTCACTAGGCTAGGGCGTGGCAAACAGCGATGGCTGCCAGTCAGCCGTGTCTGCGTCTCTGCGTTTCCAAGTCCCCGCGTCCTGCGCCCCAGCACAGTAAACAATGATTGCTGCGTGCACCTCTGCAAGAAAGCCACCCTCACTTTCCGACCTGATGGCATACAGTACAGCTTCTCCCCGTAGGAGTTTGGGTCCCCAGCGTCTCCCCAGAAACTGGAGTTCAGAGTAATAGGGAGCTTGTCTCCCTTCGGGTTGAATAAAGCAGCGCTCCCAGTCGCCCGCCGCTGGCCCGGATCCCACGCCTCTGTACCTCAGCTTTTCAGTGCTTGTGCACCTCTCAATGCTCTTTTCTCTTTCCTTCTAGTTGTAGAACTTCTACTCAGCCAGCTTTCCCGAGGTTCTGGGTGATAGATGTTTTGTCTTTTAGTTGTAGTTTTGAAATTGTTGTGCGAGGCAGCAGTTCAGGTGTTTACCTATGCCGCCATCTTGGTTCCTCTCCATTATCTATCTCTTTACATATGCATAAAAACAGTAAGGCTATTTCCTTCTATTTCTAGTTTACTATTTATTTAAATCAGAAAACTGATGAAGTGTTATTCATTTTCAATATCTATTAATATATAATTGTATAACAAATATAATACATTTCTTAATGTTAAAAATTCTTTTATCAGATAAAAAACTACTGGGTAATTTTAATGTTTGCATTTAATACTTGTTTAGTATTTTCTATAGCCCTCCTTTATTTGTATTAAAAAAATTCAGGTGTGGATATCAGTAATGCTCATCTTACAAAATGCAGCAGTGAGAAAGATTTCATTCAAATGGAGGGCTATGGATAAAGGTTCCCTGGGGTGGCTGTGAAAGCAGGGCCCACGCTGGCTGGAGGGATTGAAGAAACCAGCCTAAATAGGAAAAGAGATCGTGACGTGTTTAGGAAAGTTGATCTGGTGTGTAAATGGTGTTTCAGGATAAATCTGAAAGCTACTGGTTTACAGCAGGAGCCACGCGGGTCGGGGAACTTCCTTTAAAAGGATCAAAATGGGCAGAATGGGTACCTCTCTTCTATGAAACTTTAAAAGCCTGGAAACCAGCCTTCGGCACCGCTAGGGTTGGAGCCTCTCAGATACCGCAAAAACCCGGAGAAGGGAAATCCAGGCCGGCGCCGGAGTGGCCTGCGGTGGGCTCGGGACAACTTGCAGACTGGGCATGCGCAGGGGGTGGACCGCCAGGTCGGCTTAGGGAGCCGTGACGAGTCCGGAAGCGCCTGCGCGCGCCCCTCCGCTGGAGAAGTAGTTTTGTTCCGTGTCCTGCGGACAGTTGCTGTTGGGAGAGAACCCCGAGCAGGACCTACCCGACCCCCGCCGGCACCGCAGCGATGTCCAGCAACAGCTTCGCTTACAATGAGAACTCCGGCGGAGGGGAGGCAACGGAGCTGGGTCAGGACGCGACCTCAGCCATTTCCAACTCCGGTGCCTTGGGCCTCTTTAGCAGCGATTTGAAGAAGTGAGGCGACAGGTTTGGGGTGCAGGGATGGAACTGAGGAGTTGGGTCCCCCGGAGGAGCGGGCGCCGGGCTCGGGCTCCGGGGAGAGGGGTGGGGCGGTCCTGAGACCGCACGGGGTCCGGCGGTAACGTTTCCCTCCGGAAGGTGGGGATGAGTCAGCTGGGAGTGGTGGGAGTTGCTGGGGAGAGAGTTTGTAGGGGTCTCCAATAATTTTCAAACTTTAGTGAAAGAAGAACCTTTCGGAGAGCTTAAGTTCCATCCCCAAAGACTCTGAGTGGGACTGGGACACAGAAATTTGAGGAAACACTTCTAGGTAATTTAATGTTTAATCAGACTTGGAGAAATTCGCATATTAGCGTGTTTGGGGAGGTGCGAGGGAGAGTTGGGAGTGTGAGAGTTGCTTGTGGGAAACTATTGGAGTGTAGGAGCAAGGAGGTGTTCAGGCGCTTTGTGAATGGGCAAACTGGTTTATGCAAACATTGATGTTCTTGGACAATATCCTTTGCACTACAAACCCCCCTCCAGTCGCAAACAATAATAAGCATATGATGAGAGAGTATTTAGTGTTACTATGAACAAACCTAAAATTATATAAATTAATAATGTGAATTTTAAAAATGAACACTAAACAATATACACGTTGCTTTTAAAAAGTTAAGGAGAAATATTTTAAGTACCACCGAAAAATGGTTTCCAAATGGTTTTATTTTGGGAGGGGGGGTTTAAACTTACAGAATCATAGTAACTTTACATTTTATTGTAATCATTTTTACATTTTTCTTATTTTTAATCTGTCAGTACTAAACATTATGGTCACATAATAGGTTGTCACTGGATTCATGTTAAATTAAGGTAAAGTATCTGTGCTCGTGACTTTGGAGGTGCCAAAGCGTATAATTAAATTTAAATTTAAATTTTACTAACAAGATAGGGCAGTGCTAGTAGTTGAAATTTGGATTAAATTTTGACTGTATTAAGCTGATTGAAATCTTATATACAGCATATAAAATACAGGTTTTTGTTTTGTTTTGTTTTTTCCTTATTCTCAGGTTAGAAAAGTTTAACAGTAAGATAACTAATTTCTTTTCATTCTGTGCACTTAGATGATGGATTGTTCTAACAAGGAGCTTGCTGCAGCTCTACAGCTTTATTAGCAAAATGTTTCAGCTGTTGAATTAATCCATAAGTCTGCATCAGTTTGTTTTGAATGTGATTTACTTACAGTTAATTACTTTTCTGGTTTGTGAATATCTGTTTTCCTCTTAGAGCCTCTGATATCCTATTTTGTCAGATTTGGGGGGAAAAATGTATGACTTTGACTATGACCAGATGAGGTGACTAGACAGGTTGAATTAAAATAAAAATAGCTAAAATTTATTCAGTGCTTATACATTTGTACATAATACTTTACCTTTATTATCTCATTCAGTGTGTCTAACAATCTTATTGCTTGGTACCAGATACGTCTTTTATCTCACTTTGCCATTTAGGAAATTGGAGCACAAGTAATTAATTTGCCCAAGATATTGCGCGCGTGCGCTCTCTCTCTCTCTCTCTCTCTCTCTCTCTCTCTCACTCACATACACACACACACACACGTGCACACACACACACACACACACGCTAGAACACTGCACTGACTGAATTTGCACTTAGACACTAGGATATGCTACTTTCTTAAGCACTTGGATATGCTATTCTATTTGCTGAAATCTATAGTGCTTTTATTAGAGAAGCCTTACAACTCATTAAAAGTTTAAGATTTTGAGTAGTAGCTGTAGACAGTGTGACCTTGAAGCTTTCAGGAATTAGAAACATTTTGGCCAATAAATTGCAACATAATGGGGTGTATAGAAACAAGGAGACTCCTGTTCTGGAAGTGGTCACTTAATCTTTTTTGAGCCTATGTTCTCTCATAAAATGGTGATATTTCTTGCTTAGAAAACACAAGCCAAATGACAAAATTTATGTAAAAAATGTAAAAGCTTACCCTGTTCCTCTTCTCTAATTTTTGATGATTTACTCTGAAATTATTTCAGATTCACAAAAAATGATGATCCTTCACTGACCATTTCCAAGATGCCTAATCAGGTATAATACAGACAGCTTCCTTCTATGCAGGCTCAGCAATTTTTGAAAATGTGTTACATTTCTCTCTCTCTCTCCCCCCCACCCCTCCATACACGTACAGACATACATTCACATTATGTTTTCTGAGCCATTGGAGACTAGGTTGTATACTTCATGTCCCTTTACCTTAGTGTATTTTTTAAGAATGAAGATACTTCCTTACACAACCACAGTACTGTTATATTCAGGAAATTTAGCATCAGTACAGTCTACAATCTGTAATCCAGCATTGTCATTTGTTCCAATAAATAATTTTTTATTTTAGCTTTTTTTTCCCTTCTAGTACAGGATCCTGTCCAGGATCATGTATTTCATTTAGTTGTCTAATCTATGTAATCTCTTTAATCTGGTCTAGTTCCTTAGTCTTTGTTTTTCATTACCTTGGCATTTGAAGAATGCAAGCCAATTATTTTATAGCACTAGAGGCCCAGTGTGTGAAATTCGTGCATGGGGGGGGGTGGTGTCCCTCAGTCCAGCCTGCACCTTCTCCAATCTGGGACCCCTTGAGGATGTCCACTGGGATCGGGCCTAAATGGACAGATATCCCTCTCACAATCCAGGACTGCTGGCTCCTAACCGGCTTGCCTGCCTGCCTGCCTGCCTGATTGCCCCTAACCGCTTCTGCCTGCCAGCCTGATCATCCCCTAAGCACTCCCCTGCCAGCCTGATTGACGCCTAACTGCTCCCCTGCCAGCCCGATTTCCCCTAATGGCCCTCCCCTGCCGGCACGGTCACCCCTAACTGCCCTCCCCTGCTGGCCTGATCACCCACAACTGCCCTCCCCTACCGGCCATCTTGTGTCCACATGGGGGCGGCCATCTTTGACCACATGGGGGCAGCCACCTTGTGTTGGAGTGACGGTCATTTGCATATTCTCTTTTATTAGATAGGATGGTAATCAATTTGGGTTTACTGGTGTTTTTTCTTGTTTAGATTCATGTTATGTATCCTTAGCTATAGTACTACCATAGCTGATGTGGCCTTGTCATACTATTACATCCAGAGGCATAGGATACCCATCTTCATGATAATTTGTCCAGTTGTCCATTTCTCTCCCCATAATCTGTCTGTGGGGGGACACTTTGAGACCATGCAGATATCTTGCTTCTCAGTAAATTCACTACCCCTATATTTAGCAACCATTGATGAATCTCTTGAACCAGTCTTTTCATAATGGTTGCAAAATGTTTCAACTCTGACTCCTTCCAGTATTCTGCTCTGTGGCCTCTTGTTCTAGAGCTCTGTCCTTTGATCTTTCACTGACCATCTCCAGGATGACTAATCACTTCCTAGTCACAGGATTATTGATGATTTTTGTTTTCTAAATTTAATCACATTTATTAGTCTTATTTATTCCCTTTACCCTTTAAACAAAACCATAATTAGGGAGTTTTAGGTGGTTTTATGAAAGATGCTATATGTCATTTATTGTTTAACCAAGTCTGTGTATTAGATTATTGGCTTCAAGATTTTCAGTTTCTTTATTTAATACGTAAAGAATTAAATTCTATTTTTATTTATTTATTTATTTATTTTTAAAAATGTTTAATATATTTCTTTATTGATTTTGGAGAGGAAGGGAGAAGGAGAGAGAGATAGAAAGATCAATGATGAGAGAGAATCATTGATTGGCTGCCTCTTGCATGCTCCCTACTGGGGATCGAGCCCGCAACCCAGGCATGTGCCCTTGGCCAGAATCGAACCTGGGACCCTGCAGTCCGCAGGCTGACGCTCTATATCCACTGAGCCAAGCCAGCTAGGGCAAGAATTAAATTTTTTGTATTCCTTTGTTTTGAGACTGTTATAAACTTTTATTTCTTTTAGTTTTTTCCTAAATCATTTTTTCTTAAACTTAATGAAGCTCTTTTTTTTTATCTTTACCATTTGGCTGTGTGTGTATAATTTAAAAATAATTTTAATAATTTTATTTCTGGATTAAACATTTATTTAGGAATTAATTTCTAGAAAGAAATGACAAGACCAATGACATTTTCTTAAGAATAGTAAGACTAAGTTATCTAATCTTGTTTCTTTTGAGAGCAACTCAGTGTATTAGAAAGAGCATTGGACTTAGAGTGAGAAGATCTGGATTTAAGTTAATGGTTCCTGCTTGTAATATTTCCTTGTTCAAGTTCCTTGATCTCCATGATAATATTTGCCTATTTTGTGAGATTCTCATTAAGATGGTATAGTTGAAAGTGATTTCTAAACTAGAATATTAACTAACACTATTTTGAAAAGTTGGTGAAAGTTTCACTGAGTTGGTGACATTTTATGTCTTAAAGCCTGAGAAGGTTTTTGTTAGGTGGAGGAAAGGGGGAGTTCTTCAGACAAAGTGTGTAGAAACCAGGAGAACTGCAAAAGAAGATGCATGTTCAGCTGAGATACAGATTAGGGCACCAACATTTAGAATTGTAGGTAGTAATTAAAGCACAGGAATGGATAAGATCATCCAGGGAGAACTTTTCTGGTTAGAAGAAAAGGCAGTTTAGACAAGTCCCTACATTTAAGTTGTGAATGGAAGAACTAGGAAGTGAAACAGTGCTCAGAGGGGTAGGAAACAAGAGGAAGGTTAAAAAAGAAAAAAAAAGAAGCTAGGAGGAAAGTTAAGGGGAAATAGTTAACTATGTTAGGAATTGCATAGTGAGGGCAAATAGAATATAGGCTGAAAAGAGGCCATTAGGTTTAACAATTAAAAGCTGACCTTAGCCCTAACCGGTTTGGCTCAGTGGATAGAGCGTCGGCCTGTGGACTCAAGGGTCCCAGGTTCGATTCCAGTCAAGGGCATGTACCTTGGTTGCGGGCACATCCCCAGTAGGAGGTGTGCAAGAGGCAGCTGATCGATGTTTCTCTCCCATTGATGTTTCTAACTCTCTATCCCTCTCCCTTCCTCTCTGTAAAAAATCAATAAAATATATTTAAAAAAAAAAAAAAAAAGCTGACCTTAGCAACCAGTAACTTACCAGTGGAGTGCCATCTGAAACACTTTGAAAGGTAGCATTTTTAGTCCCTGCTGAAATTGGGGTGGACTTCTCATTTGTTTAGATTACATGCTTTCTTGTGAGGTTATGATGTAGTCAGTACTACATCAGTGTATTTAGTTTCTTTTTTTTTTTTTATTAAATCTTTATTCAGATTATTACACTTGTTCCTCTTTTCCCACCCTTAGCTCCCCTCCATCTGGTCCCACCCCACTGTCTCATCCGTAGGTGTATGATTTTTGTCCAGTCTTTATATGAAATTACATTTCATATAATACTGGTTTGGTGGTGATGAACTCCTTTAGCTTTTTCTTATCTGTAAAGCTTTTTATCTGACCTTCAATTCTGAATGATAGCTTTGCTTGGTAGAGTAATCTTGGTTGTAGGTTCTTGCAGTTCATCACTTTGAATATTTCTTTCTTTTCTTTTCTTTTTTTTTTTTTAATAAATCTTTATTCAGATTATTACAATTGTTTCTCCTTTTTCCCCCCATAGCTCCCCTCCACCCGGTTCCCACCCCACCTTCTGCCTTTACCTCCCCCGCACTGTCCTCATCCATAGGTGTATGATTTTTGTCCAGTCTCTTCCTGAATCCCCCCATACCCCAGTCCCCCTGAGAATTGTCAGTCCACTCCCTTTCTATGCCCCTGATTCTATTATATTCACCAGATTATTCTGTCCCTCAGGTTTTTAGTTCACTTGATTTTTAGGTTCACTTGTTGATAGATATGTATTTGTTGTTCATAATTTTTATCTTTACTTTTTTCTTCTTCCTCTTCTTTAAGAATACCTTTCAGCATTTCATATAATACTGGTTTGGTGGTGATGGACTCCTTTAGCTTTTTCTTATCTGTGAAGCTCTTTATCTGCCGTTCAATTCTGAATGATAGCTTTGCTGGGTAGAGTAACCTTGGTTGTAGGTTCTTGCTATTCATCACTTTGAAAATTTCTTGCCACTCCCATCTGGCCTGCATAGTTTCTGTTGAGAAATCAGCTGACAATCGTATGGGTGCTCCCTTGTAGGTAACTAACTGTTTTTCTCTTGCTGCTTTTAATATACTCTCTTTGTCTTTTGCTCTTGGCATTTTAATTATGATGTGTCTTGGTGTGGTCCTCTTTGGATTCCTTTTGTTTGGGGTTCTGTACGCTTCCTGGACTTGTAAGTCTATTTCTTTCACCAGGTGGGGGAAGTTTTCAGTCATTATTTCTTCAAATAGGTTTTTAATATCTTGCTTTCTCTCTTCTTCTGGCACCCCCATAATTCTGATGTTGGTACGCTTGAAGTTGTCCCAGAGGCTTCTTACACTATCTTCAACTTTTTGGATTCTTTTTTCTTTTTGCTTTTCCGGTTGAGTGTTTTTTGCTTCTTTGTATTTCAAATCTTTGACTTGATTCTTGTGTTCCTCTAGTCTGTTGTTGGGTCTCTGTATAATATTTTTTATTTCAGTCAGTGTATGTTTAATTTCTAGTTGGTCCTTTTTTCATATCTTCGAGGGTCTCGTTATATTTATCGGCCTTTTCTAGGATATTCTTGAAAAGCCTTATAACCGTGGTTTTGAATTCTATATCCAGTCGTTTGTTTTCCTCCATTTCTTTCGTTTGTGATCTCTTTGTTGCCACATTTTCACTGCTTCCCTGAGTTGGTAGGGTAGGTTTGTGTGCTAGGTTTCCCCCCTCGCAAGAGCGTGGGTCCCCAGGAGCTCGCCTGGAACTGGGGTTCAGTGCAGTCAGAACTGGGGCTCAGTGCAGTCAGGAGCTTCTGACTCTCTTCTACTAGGGAAAGCCTGTGGCAAGCTCCACAATCTTTGTGCGCACTGGTGCGCGCGCCTCCAGACCTCTGCCTTCCCCGGCTCCCGAGCCTCCGCCTGAGAGTCCAGATTCCCCCCATAAGAGCGTGGGTCCCCAGGGGCTCACCTGGAACTGGGGTTCAGTGCAGTCAGAACTGGGGTTCAGTGCAGTCAGGAGTTTCCGACTCCCTTCCACTAGGGAAAGCCTGTGGCAACCTCCGCAGTCTTTGTGCACACTGGCGCGCGTGCCTCCAGACTCCTGCCTGCTGGGGCTCCTCCGGTTCTCCCCCGGGTCTCCGAGTCTCCGGGTGCCTTTTTCTCTAGCTGACAGTCCAGACTCCCCCTGTATGAGACTGGGTCCACGGGGTTTCGCCCAGAACTGGGGTTCAGTGCAGTCGGAACTGACTTTTTTCTTTTTGCTTTTCCGGTTGGCTGTTTTTTTCTTTTTTCTTTTTTTTTTCTTTTCCGGTTGGCTGTTTTTTGCCTCTTTGTGTTTCAAATCTTTGCCTTGAATTTTGTGATCCTCTAGTCTGCTGTTGGATCTCTATATATTATTCTTTTTTATATATATATATATATATTATTGATATTTTACAGAGAGGAAGGGAGAGGGATAGAGAGTTAGAAACATCGATGAGAGAGAAACATCGATCAGCTGCCTCCTGCACACCTCCCACTGGGGATGTGCCCGCAACCAAGGTATGTGCCCTTGACCGGAATCGAACCTGGGACCCTTCAGTCCGCAGGCTGACGCTCTATCCTCTGGGCCAAACCGGTTTCGGCTGTATATTATTCTTTATTTCAGTCAGTGTATGCTTAATTTCTAGTTGGTCCTTTTTCATATCCTCGAGGGTCTCACTAAATTTATTGGCGGTTTCTAGAAAATTCCTGAAAAACCTTATAACCGTGGTTTTGAACTCTATATCCAGTAGTTTGCTTTCCTCCATTTCTTTCATTTGTGACCTGTTTCTTTGTCTCTGCATTTTGGCTGCTTCCCTGTGTTGATAGAGTGGCTTTGTGTGCTAGGTGTCCTATAGGGCCCAGTGGCTCAGCCTTCTCAGTTAACCTGAGGTGAATACTCTTGGTGCACCTCTTTGTGGACTGTGTGTACAGCCTTGTTGTAGTTAAGTCTTGATTGTTGTTGGTATCACTGGGAGGAATTGACCTCCAGGCCAGTTGGCTGTGAGGGATCAGCTGTGTCTACACTGGGAGAACTTCTGTGCTGGAGACACCCTTATGAGACAAGAATTACTTCAGTGGGGCTTTGATGCTCACTGAGTCTGCCCCCTGAGTGTGACCCTTATGGTTCTGAGGAGTTGTAATCTGGATGCCCCCATTCTGACCCTTGGGTACCCTGGCTCTTGGATCTCCAAGGAGGTGCTAATTTAGCCTCTGCCTGAGGCCACCCAGCAGGAGCTACAGAGAGATTTGCAGATTCCTCTTCTTTGTTTGGGTTTTGGAGGTGCCCAGATGAGGCCCAGCTGTGAAGCAATGCAAGTTGCTGCGGGGCCTTGGGCCTTCTTTTGGATGTTCTGGGTGTCTCTGACTCAGTTGCAGTTTGTTACGTAAGTTTAGGATTCAAAGGACCAGGCCATTCATATGCAAAAACCTCTGCGCACAGCTTGGATATGGCGGAGTCTCAGGGTGGAGCAAACAGCAATGGCTTCCTGTCAGCCCTTCTCTAAGAGGCCCCCAGGTCTCAGTGTCCCTTGGTAATTGCTGCAAGCACCTCTGAGAGAAAGCTGCCCTCGAATTCCACCTGCTGCCAGACAGTCCAGTTTCTCCCCGTATGAGTCTGGGTCCCTAGAGTCTCACCCAGAACTGGAGTTCAGAGCAGTTGGGAGCTTGTGTCTCCCTGTGGATTGAAAAATCCAGCCATGTACTCAGTTACCAGTCCTCTCCGCGCATGCACCTCCGTACCTCTGCACTTTACTTCTGCAGCTCCTCTGAGTCTCAGTGTGCTTTTCTCTTCCCTTCTAGTTGTAGAATTTCCATTTAGCCAGCCTTCCTGTGTTTCTGGATGATGTCCATTTTGTCTTTTAGTTGTAGTTTTGAAGTGGTTGTGCGAGGCAGCAAGTTCAGGTGTTTACCTATGCCGCCATCTTGGTTTCTCCTCTACATCAGTGTATTTTTATTGCATTAGTAAAGCCTTGCTTATTTTTTTTAAATAAATCTTTATTGTTCAGCTTATTACAGTTGTTCCTCTTTTTTCCCCCCATAGCTCCCCTCCACCTGGTTCCCACCCCACCCTATGCCCTTACCCCACTGTCCTCATCCATAGGTGTATGATTTTTGTCCAGTCTCTTCCTGCACCCCCACACCCCCAGCCTTGCTTATTTTTAACTTAAATTTTTTTTATTGTCAATTTTATTATAACATCAGCTTTGAAAATTACATTTCATATAACCCTTTAACTTTAACGTTAGTGTTTTTCAGTGGAGTCTCCTAGGAAGATTATGTGGGTCTCTAGTTTGTCTGTAATTACAGAAAATCTAAGTATAGCTCCACTACTTTTTCTCTCTTTAAGGGAGCATACAGAAGTGCAGCTGAATGAGCATAACCTTTTTATAGGGATGTTCTTGAGTTTATTAAAAATGAAGATAAACCAGTCCCAAATGTCAATATTGACACAATGACAAAGAGTCATTGTGTCTCACTTAATATGAGCTTGTAAACTTGTTTTGTTTTTGTGAGTCACTGTTTCCATTTTTATTTATAACTCATTTTAATTAGGGTCTATACCAGGGGTGGGCAAACTTTTTGACTCGAGGGCCACAATGGGTTCTTAAACTGGACCGGAGGGCCGGAACAAAAGCATGGATGGAGTGTTTGTGTGAACTAATATAAATTCAAAGTAAAGGAGCGGAGGGGAGAGCAAGAGAACCGGATAGAACAGCCGGATCCAGCCCGTGGGCCGCAGTTTGCCCACGGCTGGTCTATACCATATTTTTGTAATTTTTTCAACACTTTTATAGTTTCAGTGTTCAAAGCTTGCTCCACTTGTTTTTACTTGTCCTAGTATTTCTCATTGATACCTTTATCTCATTCAGTATTCTCAGATTACATAGTGACTCAGTAACTATTTGTTGAATATTGTAGAGAGGAATCTCTCACACAATCACCTAATATTAGATGGTGTAATTTATATGAAGCTGCCTAGCAAAGGGTTCAGCTCATAATTTTGCTTAATAAGTATTTCCAGGTTCTTTATTCAATTGAATGATTCAGATTGTACTAACATTTACTGTGTCCTTAGCCAGTGTACTGAAAAATAAAGCATGACTGATTCAGAGGACCTTATACAGACGGAAAACCTGCTCTGGTATCCCTATTGTGTTGCACTGCATTACAGTTATGTCATAGCATTGCTTGAGTCTTTGCTATGATTAGGGTTAATTGACTCGGAATCGTCACATAGGTGTTGAATGAACTTTACAATCAGGATTTTATAAATTTCTCTTCTACTCTTCAAAGACATCTTTATTTGTAAATTTTGGATTATTCTGTGTTTTCAACACAAAAATACAAAACAATTATAAGATTTTTACTTTGCCTTTAAGAAACTTAGAATTTAGCCAAAACCGGTTTGGCTCAGTGGATAGAGCGTCAGCCTGTGGACTGAAAGGTCCCAGGTTCGATTCTGGTCAAGGGCATGTAACTTGGTTGCGGGCACATCCCCAATAGGAGGTGTGCAGGAGGCAGCTGATCGATGTTTCTCTCTCATCGATGTTTCTGACTATCTATCCCTCTTCCTTCCTCGCTGTAAAAAATCAATAAAATATATTTAAAAAAAAAAAAAGAAACTTAGAATTTAGTTGGTGAGATAAGGCCAGTGAAAACTAACAGTATTACAATATTAAATTGTGAAATAATTCTCAACCTTTCAGTGTTATATGCCTACCAAAAGGTATTTATTATAAGCCTATTTAAAGTATGACTTACTGAAAAAAGTTGAAATGCTGGAATTTGAAATGTCAAACATGTTTTAGTTTGAGATGCTGAAATGTTGGCATATTATGAAGAGGTACAGACTTTCCTCATTGTATTCCTTTCTCTTGTGCTTAGGAGTCTAAGGTTTCAGGCATGAAAATACAATCCACTAGTGATTTCTATCGCATACTGTGGACGAAAGGGGCCACATGCTAACCTGACAAGCTCAGGAAGGCCTGCATGGCAGTTTTGCAAACTCAAAGATCTACAGTAACCACAAAGGATGGTCTGAAATTAAAACTTCATCTAAAAAGCAGTTATGGTAGGTAGTCATGTCCTAAGCTGGTATCTTCTCTGACAAGGTCAATTTTTTTTTTTTTTTCAAAGAGGAAGGGAGAGGGAGAAAGAGAGAAACATCAGTGATGAGAGAGAATCATTGATTGGCTGCCTCTGCCACGCCCCCTCTGGGGATCAAGCCCGCAACCTGGGCATGTGCCCTTGATTGGAATCTAACTTAGTCTGCAGGTAGATGCTCTATACACTGAAATAAACCAGGCAGGGCACAAGGTCAATCTTTACCTTAACTGAGCCTGTTGTCTTTTTGCATCTAAGGTAACACACCTATGAGATGTCAGTAACTTGTAACTTACCTTTTTCCAGAGCCCTCAGGGCACAACCAAATGCACCGGCCTGAGGACAGAGCCCATAAATTCCTTCATTGTTATTGTTATCATGTTAATTGTTGACTGTTAACTCTTCTGCACCCACCTAAGTAAAAGAAGTGTCTATCATTTTACTTTTTATCCAATCCCAGAGGTTCCCTCTCTCTCCCCCCTCTTGCTTTCTCCTGCCTCCCTAATCTATCACCAGTGGATTTCATGTAACCCACTTACAACTCCTGTTTTGATTGTAATATATAAACAAGGTGAAAAACCGCCATTCTCTGGAGCATTATCCCAATCCGTTGAGATTCTGCTCAGTTTGGCTCAAATAAACTCACAAAAATTCTTTACAGGTTTGAATGTTTTTACGTTAACAGTACTATTGTTCTTATCATCATCTTCAAGTTCTGACCATTTAAATCCCTTGAGTTCTTTCTTTTTTTAACATTTATCTTTATTGTTGAAAGTATTACAGATGTCTCCTCTTTCCCCTCCCATTGACCCCCTCTACCCCACTCCTGTCCCCTCCCCAGGCTTTCCCCACACTATTGTCTGTCCAGGGGCTGTGCATATCCTATCTAATAAAAGAGTAATGTGCAAATTAACCATCACTCTGCTACACCCACCAGCCAATCAGGAGCAAGTATGCAAATTAACCCAACCAAGATGGCTGCAGCCACAGAGTGAGCAGGAGACTTGGGTTTCCCCGGCAATGGAGGAAGCCAAGCTTTCCGCACACCCTGGCGGGCCCAGGCCTCCACTGAAGGCTACAAAGTTTCAATTATAGAAGACTAGAGGCCCGTTGCAGGAAGATTCCTGCAAGAACAGGGCTTCCTGCGGCCTGAGTGAAGCCCGCCCAGGTGGGCTTCCCTCCCGCCGCCGCTGCCGCCACCACCGCCCCACTCTGCCCCCACCCCCGACCCCTCTGCCAAGTGCTTTCCCTTCCCTCCTGCCACAGCTGCCCCCGCCACCTGCATTTTCCCTCCCGCAGCCACTGCCGCCACTGCTGCTGCCCCGTGCTTTCCCTCCCGCTGCCACCACTGCCCAGCTTTCCGCTTTCCCTTCTTCTTCCTTCTATGCTGTCTTCAGTCTTCACTCCGCATCTGCTTATGCAAATTAACCGCCATCTTTGTTGGGTTAATTTGCATACTCGCTCTGATTGGCTGGTGGGCGTAGCGGAGTGATGGTCAATTTGCATGTTTCTCTTTTATCAGTGTAGATAAATAAACCCCAGATACCAGGGCCTTGGCTTGGGTTGCCGGGGAGCGTGGCCGGCCTGCAAACCACCACAGGTCCCTCGCCCAGGCTGCCCCACGCCCCAAGGGAACCCCCACCCTGATCCAGGACACCCTTCAGGCCAAACCAGCCGGCCCCCACCCGTGCACCAGGCCTCTATACTATCTAATAAAAGAGTAATATGCAAATTGACCATCACTCCAACACACAAGATAGCTGCCCCCATGTGGACACAAGATGGCCGCAACAAGATGGCCAGCAGGGCAGGGCAATTAGGGGTGACCAGGCCGGCAGAGGAGGGGAGTTGGGGGTGACCAGGCCTGCAGGAAAGGGCAGTTGGGGGTGACCAGGCCTGCAGGGGAGGGCAGTTAGTGGTGACTAGGCCTGAAGGGGAGGGCAGTTAGGGGAAAACAGGCTGGCAGGGGAGCAGTTAGGCATCAATCAGGCTGGCAGGGGAGTGGTTAGGGGGTGATCAGGCAGGCAGGCAGGCAGGAGCAGTTAGGGGCAATCAGGAAGGCAGGCAGGCAAGCAGTTGGGAGCCAGCAGTCCTGGATTGTGAGAGGGATGTCCGACTGCCCATTTAGGTGGGATCGGGCCTAAACGGGCAGTCGGATATCCCTCGAGGGGTCCCAGATTGGAGAGGGTGCAGGCTGGGCTGAAGGACCCCCCCCGGGCTCGAATTCCGTGCACCGGGGCTCTAGTCTATAATAATAAAAGCATAATATGCTAATTAGACCAGACATCCTTCTGGATATCCTTCCGGATGACCTTCCAGACAAAGCTGCTGCGGCAGGGGCTGAGGCAGAGGCCTGTGGCCGCTGCGGTGGTGGAGGTGGAGCCCCTGGCATGAATTTTGTACATCAGGCATGTAGTCTATCTATATATATAAAAACCTAAGTGACCGAATGACCGGTCGACTGGTCGCTATGGCGTACACTGACCACCAGGGGGCAGACGCTCAATGCAGGAGCTGCCCCTGGTTGTCAGTGCGCTCCCACAGCCAACCTCCTGTGGCCCCTCTCCCCAGCCAACCTCCTGCGGCCCTGATCGGCTCCGATTGCTGGCCAGGCTGAGAGACCCCACCCGTGCACAAATTCATGCACTGGGCCTATAGTCATATAAGTTCATTGGTTAATCTTCCCCTACCTTCTTTCCTTTGAAATACGGCAGTCTGTTGCATACTGAGTGCTAATAACTCCAGTTTTGATAGCAAATCTATTTTGTTAATTCTGCCTAACTGGTTGAAATTTGTGGTCATTAGATTTTGTTCTGGAGATGTTAAAATACTTGCCATGCTGTTTACAGGGGTGGGCAAAAGTAGGTCTATAGTTGTTCATATGGAAAAAGACATGCAGATTATGATGATTACAGTAGCTTTATTAACTCTGTATTTCGCTTACAACTATAAACTTCTTTTTGCCTGACCCTATATGTAAATTGAATCCTACTTTATTTTATTTACAAAGGGCACATAAAATATTAGCCAATTTCAATGTTTTATTGATGTTTCACTTAAGTAACTGTCTTTTGTTCCAAGTTGTCTATTAAGAAAAAAACTGTGTAAAAAAAACAAAAAAAAAACCACACAAAAAAAAAAACTGTAGCGGTAGCCAATGCCTTCCTGGCTGGGAGTTGTTTTTGTCTTCACATGAATAAGATTGCTAGTTTTACAAAGGGTTGATTACTCAAGTAGGCCTCCTATAATTTAATTTTTTAAATACACTTAAAATCAAATAAGATTTTATCCATTAAACAACAACAAAAAAAAGATGAAATACTGCCTGTAAGCAGAGTCTTCCTTTCCAACAGATTGTAAAGGTGTTCCATTGTATTTGCTTAGCTTGCTTTATTCTTGGAGGAGAGTCAGTTCTGACTTTTACAAATTATCTTAACAAATATTCAGTCAAAAAGATTTTTATCCCTTGACATAGGATATTTTATTTTAAGATCACTGACTTGGTGAAATCGAGGAGGAAATCTGGAAATCTGAAATCTTATCATTATTTAAAACATTATTTTTTAAAAACTTAGAATTTAGAACTACATAGTAGAACTAAATGATCAAAACAAAAAAGGCAGCCAAAACCGGTTTGGCTCAGTGGATAGAGCGTCAGCCTGCGGACTGAAAGGTCCCAGGTTCGATTCCGGTCAAGGGCATGTAACTTGGTTGCGAGCACATCCCCAGTGGGAGGTGTGCAAGAGGCAGCTGATCGATGTTTCTCTCTCATCGATGTTTCTGACTATCTATCCCTCTTCCTTCCTCTCTGTAAAAAATCAATAAAATATATTTAAAAAAAAAAAAACAAAAAACAAAAAAAAAAACAAAAAAGGCAGACAGATGGTTGGTTGACATGTTCTTCTTTTATTGCATCAAAAGTTAAAGTGCTCATGGTATGACAAATGTATTATAGTGAAATAATTTGACTATTGCAGTTGTGTATATAAATGAACTGCTGACAAAAACAAATTGCCTGCAGTCCAAATTCAAATTTTAAAGTGAAGAGCCCAAAGTAGAATAATCAGGAAGAAATGATTTTCATATATTTCATATTACTATGAATAACATTTGCTGGTTTGTGTACTTAGGGAAGACTTATTTAGCATATCAACTGGAAAGAGTTCATAGATTTACACAAGTGAACAATTTATGGTCAATGTCTGCTTATTGATGGGCTGATTATTTGTATTTCTGATAGGCCAGTGTCTTTAATCCTTCAGCTGAGTGAGTTAGCATGGCAGCTGGACAAGGGAGAGACTCATGAATAAGCCTGGTTCCAAAATTATGGGTTGGCAGAGCTACGTATCACCCAACTTTACTCTAGGAATGGGTTTTCTCGACATTTCTTAAAGCTTAGGTTAAAAATGTGGTCGTGAAGGATGAGGGGGAAATCAGTACTATGAGGGCAGAAAAGTAAGGGCAGAGTAGAAGGTGAGGGGACCAGATTATGTAGTGCCTGGTAAGAATTTGGGATTTTACTTCCAGTGAGAAGACAAGCCATGGGAGGGTTTTGAGCAGAATGGGTATTAAGTTAGTCATTAACTATTAAGTGCCTGTTGTGTGCCAGATATATTTCCTGCTTCAAAGAGGTTATAGTCCGGGGTACTTGGGACCTCTTTGTTTATTTCTTGTGTTTTTTCCCCCCCAACTTTAAAAAACTATAGAAGTAATTTATCAATTTAACAAATTCGAGTGCCATCTGTATGCTAGGTGCTGTTCTTGATGCTAGGGACTAAGAAGTGGACAAAATGCCTGCTCTCATGGAGCATACATTCTAGTGGAGGGGAGATAGGCAATAAACAAATCAATATATAGTTGGTCATTTGATGACAAGGAGTACTATGGAGGAAAATAAAGCAGAGAAATAGGGTAGAGAGAGTGGAGGTTGGATTGAGTTAGAAAAAGCAGGGTCAGGAAAAGATCCCTGAGAATTTGTTAATAGAACACATGCCTTGAGGTGAGGGAGTGACATGCAGATGTCTGGGGAAGAGTGTTCAGTAAGAAGAATACAAGAGTATTCAGAAGTGCTCAGGCTCTGAGGCAGGATAATTTCTGGCCTGTGTGAGGGTCAACAAAGAGGCCAGTATAGCTGGGGTAGAGTGAGTGAAGAGGAGGGGGAAGTTAGTAGATGAGAAGGTCAGAGACGTAAGGGGCCAGATTGACTTGGACTTTGTAAGTCATTTAAGGACTTTGATTTTACTCTGAGTGAGAACGGAAGCCATTGGAGGGTTTGGAACACAAGAATGAAATGATCCAATTTACTTTTTAAACGGATCACTTTGCCTTCTGAACTCGCAGGTCTGAGGCAAGATCTGCAAAGAGTCTATTGTAATCCAGGCAAGAGAAGATGATGACTAAATTAGATTGGTGGTTGAAAATACAGTATTTTGAAGGTAGAGCCAATAAAATTTGCTGATGGTTTGGATGTGGTATGTGAGAGAAAAAGATACCAAGGATGGCCACAAGGTTTTTTGCCTAAACAGCAGGAGGTTTGCAATTGCTATCAACTAAAATGGCAGAGATTGTGTGAAGAGGAATTTAAAGAGGGCAGGGGTTGAAGGGCCTGAGCATGTTAACTTGAGATGCCTATTAGGTATTCAAGTGGAGATATTAAATAGGCAGTTGTATACATAAATCTGGAACTTGGGGGAGGAGTCAGGTTATAGATACAAGTTTGGGAGTCATCAGGTAATAGATGGTATTAAATATCATGGACTGGATGAGACACCAAGGGAGTGAGTGTAAAAAGAAATCAGCATTCCTGGTGTAATTGTGTCAAGTAGTATGAATAGGGTCAAGTACTAGTAGGATGATTACTAACAAATGAGTTTTGGATTTGTGTATGTAGAGGACTTTGTGCCCTGACTGGGAATCAAACCGTGACCTCCTGGCTCATAGGTTGACCCTCAATCACTGAGCCACACTGGCCAGGCTGAACATTTTTTTAAAGAGAAAATGTGTTTAAGTGCCTGGAAATAGGAGTCAGAGATGGTTTCTATTTACGCACGCACGCACGTACGCACGCACGCATGCACGCACGCACGCACGCACAACCTTCTCTTCTGGTGCCTAGTACATTACGTAAATGGTTTTGGATGATAGTGTCCACAAATGATTTTTTTTCTTTAGCATTCTTAGTATTTTAAAACTGTTTTCATTAATGTAGTAAAAATGATAAAAATTTTCAATATAGTTTAGTCAATAGTATGTGTATTATCTATTTCAAAAATTTACAACCATGTGAAATAAGTTAATCTTTTTAAACTGGCTACTTTTTATTTATTTTTTATTTTTTTATTTTATTTTATTTTTTTAAATATATTTTTATTGATTTTATACAGAGAGGAAGGGAGAGGGACAGAGAGCTAGAAACATCGATGAGAGAGAAACATCGATCAGCTGCCTCCTGCACGCCCCCTACTGGGGGTGTGCCCGCAACCAAGGTACATGCCCTTGACCGGAATCGAACCCAGGACCCTTGAGTCCGCAGGCCGACGCTCTATCCACTGAGCCAAACCGGTTTTGGCTAACTGGCTACTTTTTAGATGACAATAGTTTTTCAATAGATGGAAGAATTTTAAATAACTATATAAGCTTCAGTTATTTACACTTTTAGATTCTATTCCTGTCAAGTAGGAATTTGTATGACCTTTTTTTCTCTTTCTAGGCCTGGATAGCCTTCATCAGGACACTTGGCAGGACTATGTGACTTTTTTTCCTTAGTTGCAGTAAAAAACACATTAACATTAAATTTGCCTTCATAATCATTTTTAAGTGTATGGTTTTGTAGTGTTAAGTATATTCAGTGATGTGTGCTGTATCTCAAGACTTTTTAATCTTGCAACACTGCTATGTGACTTTTTAAAAACAGAATTTTTTCCTGAGATTTTTCAAATGCTTCAGGGACACAGCTTTTCTGAGGTAGAGATTGCATATTGGTTTCCTCAATTCCCTACACAGAAGGCTGATCCAAACTCATCAGATGGAAAACTTGTCTTCTGTGGCCTTAGAAAGTTTTTATTATTTATTTTTGAAGAACTTAAAAATTAATTTAGCTTTGAGTTGGCATATCTTATTAACACAGTTTAGAAAACTTGTATTTATTCTACTATAGTTTATGAATTTCTTGGAGGAAAACCTAATGCTAATACTCAGACTTGATGCACACAGTAACTCTTTGGCATGTCTGTGTTTATGCCCATCTGTTACTGTGGCACCATGCCCATTATTACAGTGGCATGCCAGTAGCAGTGAGGTATGTGAGCCAACAAAGATGAATTGTTTGGATGGAATACACTATTCTGTAATACTAATTAATTTTGAGCTGATGAATCTACATGAGATAATGTTAACCAAATACAGTCAAAGTAATGTCAGTGAAAATAAAATTTATTTTGACTTCGACGGAAGTGTATCACAGATGTTTTAGATTACTATTGAGGATAGTTAGAATTAGTGTATGATTCCAGTGATCAGTTTTCTTTTCATAAAAATTTTGAATTTAAGAGAAAAAACAACAATTTTCTTGTAGCAGATTATAGATTAGGGAGGAAGTATGGCACTGTAGATTATGGATTTATACTTATAAGGTATTACTTTACAGTTCTTGAAATGTGTTCATATATGCTCAACTTTATAGTAGAAATTGGCAACAATGTGATAAATATGAAGAATGTTGGTTTCAAAACAAGACAAGTTTAATTCTTTGTCATTTTCTAGTTCTGGTGGTATACTTAAAAGTTATATGAATTAAGAATTTCTTATATGTTGTATAATCTTTTACTTCTATGTTGCCCTTATAATTTCTAGGCTTCAGTTCCTTATCTATTAAATGGGAATAATAGTCACACATCTTCATAGAGACTTTGTAATACTAAAATTAGATAGTATTATCCTATATAATAAAAGGATAATATGCAAATTGACCCTAATGGCGGAACGACCAGTTGCTATGACGTGCACTGACCACCGGGGGCAGACGCTCAATGCAGGAGCTGCCCCCTGGTGGTCAGTGCGTTCCCACAGGGGGAGCTCCACTCAGCCACAAGCTGGGCTGACAGCTGCGAGTGCAGTGGTGGTGGTGGGAGCCTCTCCTGCCTCCATGGCATTGCTAAGGATGTCCGACTGCAGCTTAGGCCTGCAGTTGGACATCCCCTGAGGGCTCCTGGTCTGCCAGAGGGATGTCTGACTTCCAGCTTAGGCCCGATCCCTCAGGGAGCGGGCCTAAGCTGGCAGGTGGACATCCCCTGAGGGGTCCTGGACTTCGAGAGGGTGCAGGCCAGGCTGAGGGACCACCCCCCTGCCGAATGCACGAATTTTTGTGCACTGGGCCTCTAGTAAGTTCTATAAAGTAATACTACAATCAGTTGGCTAAATAAGTTAATTACATATTATAAATGCAAGTGTTAGTGGCAACTTAATCCATGATATAGAAGGGATGTAACTCACATGACCAAAACCCCAGAGTTTGCTATAATGAACAAGTTCGTACGTATCTTTTCCAGAAAATGTTTTAAAAACCAAGTGATTAATATATATAAAAACCTCCATGTATGTTGCTTTTCCCTTCATATATCTTGGAGGCCTTTCCATGTTAGCATATGAAGCTATTTCAATCTGTTTCATCACTATATAATATTTCCTAGTACTCTCTTTCATTGGTTCTGTTTTTCAGGGGTATTTGATTGATACCAATGTTTGTTGAGTATAAGCAATACTGAAACATAAATTTTTACATAATTGTGTGAAAGTATCTATTTGTAGGAAAAAATCCTAGACATAGAGTTGTAGATCAAAGGTTATTACATTTTAAATTATGATACATATTGCTAAATTACCTTCCAGATGGGTTGCAACAACAGTAAAGTCTGTTTTCATTATACTTTTGCCAATACTGGATACCATCAAATTTCATAATATTTGCCAATCTTATAGTGTAAAATGTTATTACACTGAATCCTTATAATTGTGAGTGCATTAAGTCTTCTCCCTCATATGTATTGGTTTATTCTTTCAGCGAAATACTTTTAAATGTTCTTTGTCCATTTCCCTATTGGATCAGCTCTTATTGATTAGTTAAAGCTCTTTGTATTTTAAGAAAATCGTCACTTCTGTCAGATGAATCCCAAATTCATTTTATTTATTTTTGTGTTAGTTTATGTCATTTTTTAAAAAAATTATATTTTATTGATTTTTTACAGAGAGGAAGGAAGAGGGATAGATAGTCAGAAACATCGATGAGATAGAAACATCGATCAGCTGCCTCCTGCACACCTCCCACTGGGGATGTGCCCGCAACCAAGCTACATGCCCTTGACCGGAATCGAACCTGGGACCCTTCAGTCCGCAGGCTGACGCTCTATCCACTGAGCCAAACCGGTTTTGGCAGTTTATGTCATTTTTAATGCAGAAGTTTAACAAGTTTCTTTGCTTATAATTTTCAGTTTTTTATTGCTTCTGAAATTCCCTCATACTTCCTTCCTCCTAAATTCTCACTTAGGAAGTAAGTTTCAAGAAGTCAGGGACCTCACTACTTTGAACAATTCTTGACACATAGTACCGGTAGATATTGAATAAATGAATGTGCTAGGCCCAGTGATAAGTGCATTTCTCATTGTCTTCATAACAACTTATTTGAAGTAGATACTAACCTTTAGATTACTAAGTGTTGAAGTGATGATAGCAATTGTAGACTCTTTAATTTTGTGAACAGTTTAGGAGGAAAAGCTCATACATATTTACTTGGATAAAAATTGTTTAGTATTTCCTCCTTTTAGAGGGTTAATAGATGGGTGATTTGGTAGTTGGACTTTCCTGTTTTACTCACTCTTTTATTTATTTAGTGAATACTTTGTGCCAAAACCTATACAAGGTTCTGAGTATCATACAAGATGGCACTAACTGAACTGAAAGTTACTAAGCCTTCATGTTGTGCACATAAAACTTACTATGGAGGCCAACCCCTTCAACTGCATGGCAGATAGGAAAGAGCAAATTTTGACTCTTATTACCAGCCTTTTTTCCTATATACCTGTTCATGTGTACAATGTAGCACTTGGGGCAGTAACATTTTTTATTTGAGTGGTTCTCAAAGCATAAAGAGGTATAGCTGCCCATGTTAAAGAATTTTTGGCAGGGCTTGAAAAAGTTCCAGCTCCCCCCATCTTAACGATTTTGATGCATCATTTTGAAATGTACCTCTGATTGGAAATTGCTATTCCTTATCACTGGTGAAGGGCCTTTTAAAATTTTCAGTCCATTATGGATAGATTCTTCAGTAAACTACAACAAAAAATAAATTACTAGGAAAGTGAAATAAAAAAAACATGCAAAATATAAGCCTCAATTTTTCTTAGACTCAAAAGGTATAAAATTACATTGTTGAATTGTTCTGTCAGGTTTCTCACTATGCTTGCTCTCAGTTTCTGTACATAACTCCTCATGGATTAGTAACAAACGTTTGTGGGTTGGTAATGGTTCTTGGACCATACTTTCTTGGATCAAACGTTGAGTGGTACTGATATGGTGTACAGGAGTGGAAGTTTGTAAAGAGTTATGGATTATAGATTTTTAAAAAAGAGGTAATTTATATTATCTAAAAGTCCCACCACTACTTAAGTTCTTATATATAACTGGTAAACTTTGCTTTTCAATTATAGTTGTTGCTTTATCCTGGTGCCGAAATAAAGTGGCTTCTTGGTGATAGTACGATTTTCTTTAATAATACAGTTACATATTTTTCTCTGTTCTTTGAAACTATAAAAACAGGCATATTTCGAACATGAAAGAAAGGTTATACCACTAAATACCACAAGGTGTCACTTATGTAAAAATAAAGTTTGTATCCTAATACTCAAAGCTGAAAAGCTAAATAGGTAAATGAAGAACTAGGCAAATAAAATAATACATTATTTGAAACAGGTATTGGTTTTCAGCAGAGGTAATGAAAATAGTGCCAGTTCAGCAATAATTTGAATCAACTCTTGATGTTTATCAGAAAGAATTTTTAAATTTCTAAGTTAATGCAATAATACATGTTAATAGGCCATATTTGAATCCACATACGAAGGAGGTAGAACTAAATGACTCAGTACGAGTAAACATATTGTAAGGGTAAGATAGGTGTTACGGTGTTAAGTTTTCTAAATCTTTCCTGTTTTGGTGTTAAGCAAAGAGGAATTTGGGAAGAGATACGTAATTTATATCAGAATTTTCAATGGGTCTTTATGACACATATGTGAAAAGTTGTTTAGTATATCTGGTTGAAACAGTGCCTAGGATTTTTCTTGTCTCTTTTCTCTGAACCTCAAAGTTATTGCTCTGCCTGTGTTGACACAAAAGATATTTATATTTGTTGTTGAAGACTGTCTTTTCTATTAAACATTAACAGCGAAACCGTTGGCTATAATATTGGGTTCCTGTTCTTTTATTTTTAGTTTAAGGGGGCTCTGGCATCTCAAGCCCAAGAGGAATAAACCAAGTTTCCATTAGGCTATGAATAAGATATACCTGGGTTTAGAGGTTGGGACTTCCTAGAAATGAACACTTCATTATTCATTGCTCACTTCTCTCTCCAGGTAACACTGGTGGAGTAGAATGGTGAAAAACTGTTGGGGAAAACTAAAGGGGATCAGGAAGAAGAAAACGAATTTTCATTCTTTCTTGACATACATAGTATGATCACATTTTCTTTCTATTCAGTTCCTATCTAATTACTTTAGTTTTTTTTCCTTGACCCCAGTAAAGTTTTTTAGGTTTCTCGTTTATAAAAAATATACATGATTATTAAGTTACCTGTACAATGTGAGGAAGTCTGAGAAGTTTTAAGAAAGGATTCTAAATTCATTACAGTGAACATTTATTGTATTTTAATATTTGGTAGTTGTATGTCCTCAGATATAGTTTTTACATATTGCTGTCTCTTCTATTTACATATTTTTAGCTGTATTTTAATGAGAGAAAAGTCAGTCTTGTAATTATTAATTTTTGTGTCCCATTAGTGGTCACCATTGCATTTAATTTCATGAGTTGCTTGGAAAGGAAGAGTAATTTCTTTTTTCATGATGAATTTCATTGCCTCTATTGTTTTTGGGAAAAAATCTTCTTAGCTTTAATTTTTAAATTTTTTTTATTGCAATGACAGAACTAAGCATCTATACACATGTGAAAAAACACAGTAAAACTTTTCAGTAATAACTTTTTGGAGGTATAATTTACATGTAACAATGATCCACCTAAAGATTATAATTAGATCTTTTGACATAAAAGATCTTAATCATACACTTGTAAAATCACCATCACAGTTAAGAAGATACAGAATATTTCCATCATCTTATGAATTGGGAAATTTTCTTATGTCCGTTTGCTGTCCATTTCTCTAGCATATGGCACCAGGATACTACTGGTCTGCTTTCTGTCATTACAGATTAGTTTCATTTTCTAGAGTTTTAAATGAGTAAGTTATGCTCTTTTGCATCTTTCTTCTTTCACTCAGCATAATGATTTTGAGAATTCATATTGTTGCATGTATCAGTAGTTAATTCTTTTTCATTGCTGGGTAGTATTCCGATGTATGGCTAAGTCACATTTTACTAATGCACATTTAGATTTTTTTAAGTTTTTTACTATTATGAATAAAGCTGCTATGATTATTCATGTAAGTCATTATGTGGAAATACATGTGTATTTATCTGGGGAGTGGAATGACTGGGTCACATGGTAGGTTTATGCTTAAATTTATAAGAAACTCCCAGTTTTTCAAAGTGGCTTTCTTTTACATCCTCACCAGAAGTGTGTGAGTTGTAGTTGTTCCATAGCCTTGGCCACATTTGTTATTGTCAGTCTCTAGTGGGTGTGTAATGGTATTTAATTTGCATTTCCTTGAGAACTAATGATCTTAAGTATTTTTTGATGTGCTTATTGGCATTTCTAATCTTTTGTGAAATGTCTTTAACTCTTTTGACCATTTTTTTTTTTGATTGGCCTATTGGTCTTGCTATAAGTGAGTTATTATAACTTTTAAAAACGTAAACCTTTGATTTTGAGATAATTGTGTAATTACTTCATATTGCAGTTACAAAAAATAATACAGAGAGATTCTGTGTACCCAGTATCAAGTTTCGTTCAATGATAAACTGTAGTACAGTATCACAACCAGGATGTTGATATTGATATAATGTACCAACTTGTTCAGATCTCCCCAGTTTTACTTGTACTTTGTGTGTGTGTGTGTGTGTGTGTGTGTGTGTGTGTGTGTGTGAGAGAGAGAGAGAGAGAGAGAGAGAGAGAGAGAGTGGGAGACAGAGAGAGAGAATGTTCTATTCCATTTTTTCAAGTAGGTTCATGTAACCATGATGACAGTAAAGTTACTAACAGTTCCATTACCACAGGGCTCTTGTGTTGTCCTTTTATATCCTTCCTTCCCTTTCTTGAGCTTAACCTTTAGTAACCATTAATTTTTCCCCATTTTCATAATTTTATTTCAAGAATCGTATATAATAAAGAGCTAATATACAAATGGTCATCACGCCCTCATGCCATCACGCAGTAGTGGCTCAGACACTCAACACTGGCGAGAGAGGAATGGGGACCAGCCAGGCACAAATGAGCTCGTGAGAGAGGAATGGGGACCAGCCAGGCACAAATGAGCTTGCGAGAGAGGAATGGGGACCAGCCAGGCTGCAGCTCGGGAGAGGGACAAGCCACCTGCCCCATGGTCCTGTGTGCCAGCGGCCCTGCCTGCGCCTGCGCCTGCGCCTGCAGCCTGGGAGAGGGACAAGCCACATGTCCTGCGGTCCTGGGTGCCAGTGGCTGGGGCTGCGGCCCAGGAGAGGGACAAGCCACCCTCCCTGTGGTCCCGGGTGCCTGTGGCTGCGGCCCAGGGGAAGCCACCTGTCCACAGTCCCCTGTGGCTACGGCTGGCCCAGGCAAAGCCGGCCCGGGTCCTGGGTGCCTGCCGCCGGCCAGAGGGAGGGAAGCCCGGGTCCTGGGTGCCTGCAACCAACTGGAGGAGGGAATCATGGGTCCCGGGTGTGGGGTGAGGCAGAGGCAGTTAGGGACGATCAGGCTGGCAGGCAGAGGTGGTTAGGGGTGATCAGGCAGGCAGGCAGGTGAGTGGTTAGGAGCCAGTGGTCCCGGATTGCGAGAGGCAGTTGGAGATCCCCTGAGGGGTCCCAGATTGGAGAGGGTGCAGGCCAGGCTGAGGGACCTCCCCCTGTGCACGAATTTCCTGCACCAGGCTTCTAGTTCTATATAATAAAAGGCTAGTAAGCAAATCAACCGAATGGCGGAATGACCAGGCATCGCACTGACCACCATGGGGCAGACACTAAATGCAGGTGCTGCCCCCTGGTGGTCAGTGTGCTCACACGGGGAGCACTGCTCAGCCAGAAGCGGGGCTCATGGCTGGTGAGCACAGTGGCGGTGGCTGGAGATTCTCCCGCCTCCACAGTTTGGCCTAAACCGTCAGTCAGACTTCCCCAGAGGGTTCCCAGGCTGCAAGAGGACACAGGCTGGGCTGAAGCCCTCCTCGCCCCCTCCAATGCACAAATTTTGTGCACTGGGCCTCTAGTATTATATAAATGGAATAATGCAGTATGTTAGGATTAACTTTTCTCACTTAGCATATTTATCTGGAGATTAATTAGAGTTGTCTTATGTATCTAGTTGGGATGTTAAAATTGCCTTTACTTAATTCTTTGAATTAGTGATTGTCATTTGGCGTTTTCCTTCATATTTATATTCTTCTTTTGGGGGATGGTATAAATGACACGAAGCTTTTCTTTCATTAGTGCTCATTCTTGAGATATTCTGAAGAAAGTTTTAACTGGCTTGTTAAAATATTTTAATGCTGAGTCAAGGATTTTTCTTATTTTTTAAATGGTGATTATACAGAAGAAATTTTGGAATGAGAGAATATGTGTTTACATTGTTATTTTGCGCAGAAATGAGATGCAGTTTTATTTTTTTGTTTAATTGGTGGGCTTTATGGCACCATAACACTTGATATTATTTTGTGTAGGTTTAAGATGAGAAATACATATCTAATCTATATATATAAAAGCCTAAGTGACCAAATGACTGAACGATTGGTTGACTGGTTGCTGTGACATGCACTGACCACCACAGGCAGATGCTCAATGCAGGAGCTGCCGCCCTGGTGGTCAGTGTGCTCCCACAGCCAACCTTCTGCGGCCCCTCCCCCTGGCCGGCCAACCTCCCATGGCCCCAGTCGGCCCTGATTGCTGGTCTGGTCGAGGGACCCACCTGTGCATGAATTCGTGCACTGGGCCTCTAGTTATAAATAAGAATGCCCTAACTTAACATTGCCCATCATATTTCTAATTCTTATGAAAATGATTTATTTTAATAGCTATGTTACGTGAAAATCTAAATATGGAATTTTTTTTCTTTTATATAGGAATGAAGATCTAAAGCAAATGTTAGAGAGCAACAAAGATTCTGCTAAATTGGATGCTATGAAACGGATTGTTGGGGTAGGTAAAATAGATCATTTTAATTTTTGGAAAATGACGTACTAATTGTATTAAATATACATATTAAATAATATGATGAATATCAAATTGAACATGCCATTTGCTTTTCAATATTAACTTAAAATTACCTGTCTAAAATGTTTTGGAAGAAATACTGAAGTGTTGAAATTCAGAAATTTGAGTTCTAATTTTATCTTTTCTGTGTTTTGATTTCCCTACCTCTTTATATCAAGATCTTTCTCCTATGAGATAAAAAGAACTAATCATTTTGCAGACAAGTAGATTATATACAACAATATTTTGACTTCCTACAAAGAGGGATACTAATTAGCTAATGGATTTTTTGTTTTTTAGGTCATTTCAAGACCCAAAAATTGTGAACATGCTTTCTTCTGTGTTTTACATTTTATTAACTCCAATATAAATGTTTTATTCAATCCTATATAATAAAAGGCTAATATGCAAATGGACCAAACAGCGGAACAAACAGTCGCTATGACGTGCACTGACCACCAGGGGGGCAGATGCTCAACGCAGAAGCTGCCCTCTGGTGGTCAGTGTGCTCCCACAGGGGGAGTGTAGCTCAGCCAGAAGCCCTGAGCTGTGCTCACGGCTGGTAAGTGCAGCAGCGGTGGCGGGAGCCTCTCCCACCTCCGCAGCAGCGCTAAGGATGTCTGACTGCCAGCTTAGCAGGGAGCGGGCCTAAGCCGTCAGTCGGACATCCCCTGAGGGCTCCTAGACTGCAAGAGGGTGCAGGCCGGGCTGAGGAGTCCCCCCCTGAGTGCACGAATTTTGTGCACTGGGCCTCTAGTTCAGTAATATAGAGCTTCTAATGATTATTAATAAACATAAGAGAATTGCCCAGTTTTCACTTGTAATGCAAAATTTAAACAATTGGGTAATGTTAGTAGAGCTAAATAGATATAAAGCAATTCCTAATTATATATAAAACATTAATAAAATATTTTTGCAATTTGTGTTGCTCTTGCTGTCTTTTAGTTAAATTTTTTACATTTACAGTGAAAAAAACTGGCTCAATTTAGTGACTATCTAATGCTAAATAGTTCTGATTTCGGTTCAGTGGAATTAAATTCACAAAACTTGTTTTTCTCATTACTATTATACTTTTTATCACCACCATTGCTGATTTTATTTTCTACACAGCTTTATATGATGAGGTCAAAATGTAATATATTTGTATAATTGCACAAATAAACTATTGTAATAAGGTGACAACACCACTGCCACCATATGAGAGTTTGAAATTGCATTTTAATATATCAAAGTCCAAATTTCATTTATGAAAGATGATTATGGGTATAGGATGTTCAGTTAAAAGATGAGTTGTTTTGAAACTCAAATATATAAAACTCGGTTGAGCATGGTCCTGTGCACTGAAAGGCTGCCAGTTTGATTCCCAGTCAGGACACATACCATATAGTACTCTCTTTTACCACTTCACATATTATATTTGTTTAGTGTTCCTCACCCCCAATAGAAGGTAAGCTTCAATGGATAAGGACTTCTATTGTTCTTGGTTGTATCCCTAAGGCCTAGAATAATCCCTGGCATGTAGTATCCTCTCAGGAAATATTTATTGAATGAATTTGACTATACGGTATTTTTTCTTCTCTCAGGCATTAACATCCTTTTGAATAGCATACTATAGAATAAAGTTGAGGAAGCCTTAGAACAGGATATAATAGGACAGGATCTGTGACTTGAAGTAATCATCGAATAACTGAAGGGGCACTAGAGAACATTTAATCACTCCTTATTTTACAGATGAGGAAATTGAGAGAGGTTTAAAAATCATATAAAGATGTTTTAGCTGCAGTATTTTGTGAATCTTCTGCAATACTCAGCAGATTTTATAAAATACTCAACATCACAGATAAGTAAAGAGAATATGAAAAGACTAGCTATGTTAGAGTGTTTTAAAGCTGTGTTTTAGAAAGGTCTTCTGAGAAATTGCTGCCTTGGATAGAAGGTTAGAACTCAGAAAAGTAAAAAGCATTGGGTTGGGGGCATGATATGAGCCTAGGCATAGAGGATCCAGAGAATGTTCTGGTAGTGAGTAAGTAGATAGTTTTCTTGGATAAAAATCACAACAAGTCCTAGTTATAAGAGAACAAGATAATTGTGTGGGTTTTGGCATAATTGTTTGATATGTTTGGTATAATTTTTTGACATAATGTGTGGTATCATAGTTTTGTGTAAAATTGGTAGAAATAGGAAATTCTAGCAAAGTACCATTTTATCATGAGAAATGAGTTTGGTTTTAGACATAGCAAGTTTGGGATCAGAGAGACATCTAATGATATCCAATTAGAGAAGGAGAACTAGGACTCAGAATTAGGGCTCGAGTTTGTGGAATTGATCCCGATAGAGATTAGAGTTAAGTTATGGGGTGAAATCTTAGTAGTTTCAGAGAGTGTAGTCCACGTAACTTTGGTTGGCAGAGAAAGAGGACTTGGTGAAGGGAACTTTGAAAGGTAATGGTTGGAGAAGTCGGTGAACCTATGAAATAAAACCAAGGGGAAAATAATTATTTTGTCCAAAATATTTATATTGTCACATGAGAGATTGATTGTTCTTTGTTCTTTGCTGCAAGATAGTTGGAATAAGATGACACAGAAAGAGTTCAGCTTGTTAATTCCATAGCTTATTTTCAGAGTCAGTCTTTCTAAATATTTAATGGGGAATTTAAGTTTTGTTTTCAAATGAATAATTTAAAAGAAGTTTCAGCCCTCATATTTCACTTTTATTCCAGATGATTGCAAAAGGGAAAAATGCATCTGAACTGTTTCCTGCTGTTGTGAAGAATGTGGCCAGTAAAAATATTGAGGTACTGTTTTGATTCATAATTTTCATGATTTTCTTTTTAGGAAAAGAATAATATGTTTTAACTTAATATGCACCATAAGATATTTAAGTATCACTAGATTTTTGCTGATTCTGAGGAAGGTATGTTTACTTAGTAGGAAGTAGTAATATCGGTATAAAATTCAAAATGCCAGCACACATGCCTCCTATTTGTGCATTGTTAGCAACTGTGAGCATCAAGGAGTATGCCTGGTCCTCCTTTTGAGTCTGGGAAGTTTGGAAGAAGGAACAGTCTCCACTGAAGAATATTTACAAGGACCTAGTGACATTGGGGCAGATGTTTTAGGTGGACATAAATGGAGTATAACAGGTAGAAATTAAGGCTATAGAAAGTTTTTTTCCCTTATAATCAAGTATTATTAATGTCCTTAAAGTTGTATCTCTTTGTTTTGTTTATGTATTCAGTAGGTATTTAGTCTGGGGTATACAGTGTACATCTTTAACTTATTACAGTTTACCACTAGGTACAATATACATCTTTAAGTTACCACAATCTGTTTTTAAGTGACATTATACACTACTCTTCCCCCTCCCAGCCCCCGTGGATGCCTGAAACTGCAGATAGCACCAAATCCTATATATACTGTATTTTTTTCTGAACATACATACCTATGATAAAGTTTAATTAGGCACAGTAAGAGATTTACTGCAATAACTAATCATAATATATAAAAACCCAGGGTCTGTAACATCCAAAACGACTGAAGTCTCGACTGGACTGGAAGTCAGTGCTGGGTTGCCGTGGCGACCCAGCACTGACTGCCCGCCGCTGCAGGTGCTGCGACCCAACACTGACTGCCGTGGGGGCTGTGGATCAGGCCCGAAGAGAGGCCTGGAGAGAGAAGCAGGGTCTGATCTGTAGCCTTGTGGCAGCTATAGATCAGCCTTTGCTTCTCTCTTTCTCTTGGGCCCTGGCCAGCAGCTATGCCTCTTTTTTTCTTGGGCCTCTACTGGGGCTGCTGATCAGCCCCACCTCTCTGATTATGCCCGTTGATAGGCCCGGAGATGCTGACTGGCATAGAAACCGACCAATCAGAACCCAAATCTGGGTGAAGTGTGAGGAGCCAATGGCTGCCTAGGAGCTTTTGACACTGACTGGCATAGAAACCAACCAATCATAACCTAATCTGGGTGAAGTGCGAGGAGCCAATGGCTGCTTAGGAGGCGGAGCTTTTGACGCTGACTGGCATAGAAACCGGCCAATCAACCTAATCTGAGTGAACTGCAAATTCAGAACCTAAGGTGGGGCTGGGGAGGGGTTTTAAGGGCAACAGCTGTTTGGTGTAAGGTGTAAGAAAGCGGTTCAATTTTTTAATGACTGGTTTGGCAGTATAGTGCATATGGCTGGCTATCAGTCTAGATATAGGGATTATGTATTTTTGTCTGCCAAGAGCATCTCCTCCTGATGAAAAAGCTTTTCTTCCCAATTTAAGCAATCCTATCTACACTAATAAAAGAGAAACAAACAAATTGATCATCCCTCCACTATGCCCACCAGCCAATCAGGAGTGAGTATGCAAATTAAACCAACAAAGATGGCGGCGGTCATGGAGCTGGAGTGAGCAGGAGGCTTGGGTTGCCCCCAGCGACGGAGGAAGCCAAGCTTCCCGCCCGCCAAAAAAGGAAGGGCTGGGAGCCTGGGTCGCCGGGGGGCGTGGCCAGCCTGAAAATGGCCTTCAGCCACTTACCCAGGCTGGTCACGCCTCCATGGAGTAAGAGTCCCGCTCGGGGACATGGCCAGCCTGCAAACAGCCATCAGCCCCTAACCCAGGCTGGCCAGGCACCCCCCAGCGGGGACCCTCACCCCATGGGGGCGTGGCTGGCCTGCAAACCACCACTGGCCCCTCGCCCAGGCTGCCTCACGCCCCAAGGGAACCCCCACCCTGATCTGGGATACCCTTCAGGGCAAACCAGCCGGCCCCCACCCATGCACCAGGCCTCTATCTATACTAATAAAAGGGTAGTATGCTAATTAGACTGGGAGACCTTCCAGGAGACCTTCTGACGTTCTTCTGGACAAAGCCATGGTGGCAGGGCCGAGATAGAGGTGGTTAGAGGCCAAGAGGGGAGGGCAGTTGTGGGTGATTAGGCAGGATGGGACAGCAGTTGTGGGTGATTAGGCCAGGATGGGACGGCAGTTGTGGATGATCAGGCTGGTTGGAGGGGTCCATTGGGGGTGATCAGGCCGGCGAGGGGTGGCAGTTGGGGGGAACAGACCAGTAGGAGGGCCAGTTGGGGGTGAGCAGGCCGTCATTGGGGGTCAGTTGGGGATGATAAGGACAGTGGTGGGGCAGTTGGAGGCGAGCAGGCCAGTGGGGAGGGCAGGTGGAGGCGAGCAGGCCAGCAGGGGGGGCAGTTGGGGGGCAAGCAGGCTGGCAAGTGAGGGCTGTAGGGGGCAAGCAGGCTGACAGGCAGAGTGATTAGGGGCAATCAGGAAGGCAGGTAGGTGAGTGGTTAGGAGCCAGCAGTCCCAGATTGCGAGAGGGATGTCCAACTGCCAGTTTAGGCCTGATCCCTGTAAACCAGCAGTAGCACATCCTTCGAGGGGTCCCAGATTGGAGAGGGTGCAGGCCAGGCTGAGGGACACCCTCCCCCATGCACGAATTTCGTGCACCCAGCCACTAGTCCTATATAATCTATCTATACTACTAAAAGGGTAATATGCTAATTATACCAGGTCGACCGGCCATCTTCCGGATGTCTGACTTTCAGACAAAGCCATAGTGGTGGGGGCCAAGGCAGAGGCCATTAGAGGCGATCAGGCCAGCAGGGGAGGGCAGTTGGGGGCGAGATCAGGCCGGCAAGGGAGGGCAGTTAGGGGTGATTAGGCAGGAAGGGGAGGGCAGTTAGGGGCGATCAGGCAGGCAGGGGAGGGCAGTTAGGGGCGATCAGGCAGGCAGGCAGAAGCAGTTAGGGGCGATCAGGCAGGCAGAGGGATTAGGGGCAATCAGGCAGGCAGGCAGGCAGAGGCAGTTAGGGGTGATCAGGCAGGCAGGTGAGCGGTTAGGAGCCAGCAGTCCCAGATTGCGAGAGGGATGTCCGACTGCCGGTTTAGACATCCCTAAATTGGCTGTTGGACATCCCCCAAGGGGTCCCCGATTGGAGAGGGTGCAGGCTTGGCTGAGAGACCTTCCCCCCTACCCTCCCGCCCCCCCCCCCCCCCCCCGTGCACGAATTTCGTGCACCGGGCCACTAGTAGTACATATAATAGAACAATGATAATAATATACTGTAATAAAAGTTAAGTGAATGGCTTTGGGGTTATTATTAAGTGAAATAAGGATTACTTGAACACAAGTGCTGTTGTTAATATTAATACTTCAACAGTCAGTCTGGTAACTGCAGTGTGCATAAGCTGGATAAAGGGATGATTTCACGTCCTGGGCAGAACTGGGTGGATTCGTGTGAGTGGATCTAGTTTTTCTTTGTTTGCTTAAGCTTTAGTTATCATATCTAAGAAATTGATGTTAAATCCAAGGTCATGAAGATTTATACTTATCTTTTTCCAAAGAATTTTATAGTTTTAGCTTTTATATTAAGGACTGCAATCTATTTTGAGTTCATTTTTGTGTATGGTGTTACCTGTTTTTTGTTACTGTAGTTTTGCAGTTCTAGAATTTCTTATATATCGAATTATACAATATGGAATCTCGTGTTTGACTTATTTTACTTAGGAAACTGATTCATCTATGCTGTTTTGTGTATTCACATTTTGTTTCTTTTTGCTGTAATCTGGATATCTCACAGTTTTAAAATTTATCAGTTGAAATAAAATTGGATTGAATTAAGTGCTCTTTGTGGGCATATATTTTAACTTTACTTGTGTAAATATCTGGGAGTTGGTTTGTTGCATTGTCTGGGAAGTATATGTTTAATTTTTAGAAAATAGTGTAGTGGCTGTATACATTCCAACCAGCAATATATGAAGAGCTCCAGCTGGTTTGCATCCTTTCCAACACTTGATCTTGTTAGACTTTATGGTAACTTCATTGTACTTTTAATTGCAGCTTTCTGGATATTTGGTGATGTTCAGCATCTTTTAATAATCTTAATGGTCAGTCATATATCTTCTTTTCTAAAATATTTGTTTGCCCTGTCCAGGGGGCTCAGTTGGTTGGAGCATCATCCCAAGCACCAAAAGGTTGCAGGACCTATAACTAGGTTGTCGGTGTAATTCCCGGTAGGGGCATGCACAGGAGGCAACTGGTCAGTGTTTCTCTCTCTCTCTCTCTCTCTCAAGAAAAATCAATAAAAACATATCCTTAGGTGACGATAAGCTTTTTAAAAAAATATTTGTTCAAGTCTTTAGCCTGTTTTTACTTTTTTATCTTATTGAAGTGTAAGCATTCTTTATATATTCTGACGGAAGCCATTTGTCAGATAGATGGTTGTTCACTATTATTTATTTTCTCCTGGTCTGTGGCTTTCCTTTTTGTTTTCTAATGTCTTTTAAAAGTCAAATATTTGATTTTGATAAAGTCCATTTTACTTAATTTTTTCAGTGATAATTCAGGCCATTTTGTGACCTGTTTAATAAATTTTTGCCTAACTTAATGTTACAAAGATTTCTCCTGTTTGTTTTTTTTTCTAAAAGTTTAATAGTTTTGCCCTAGCTCCGTGGTCGGCAAACTGCAGCTTGCGAGCCACATGCGGCTCTTTGGCCCCTTGAGTGTGGCTCTTCCACAAAATACCACAGCCTGGGCGAGTCTATTTTATTTTATTTTATTTTTTTATTAATTTTTTACAGAGAGGAAGGGAGAGGGATAGAGAGTTAGAAACATTGATGGGAGAGAAACATCAATCAGCTGCTTCCTGCACACCTCCTTCTGGGGATGTGCCCGCAGCCAAGGTACATGCCCTTGACCGGAATCGAACCTGGGGCCCTTGAGTCTGTAGGCCGACGCTCTATCCACTGAGCCAAACCAGACAGGGCTGGGCGAGTCTATTTTGAAGAAGTGGCGTTAGAAGAAGTTTAAATTTAAAAAATTTGGCTTTCAAAAGAAATTTCAATTGTTGTACTGTTGATATTTGGCTCTGTTGACTAATGAGTTTGCCGACCACTGCCCTAGCTGGTTTGGCTCAGTGGATAGAGCGTTGGCCTGTGGACTGAAGGGTCCCGGGTTCAATTCTGGTCAAGGGCACATGCCTGGGTTTCAAGGTTGATCCCCACTAGGGTGCGTGCAGGAGGCAGCCAATCAATGATTCTCTCTCTTCATTGATTCTTCTCTCTCTCTCTCCCTCTCCCTTCCTCTCTGCAATCAATAAAATATATATTAAAAAATAAAAATAAAAGTTTAATAGTTTTCTCGATGACATTTAGATCTATGATCCATGTCATGGTGGGGTTTCCAAGACACCTCACAGATTTGATGATTCATTGGGAAGATTCATAGGAATCAGGATGTAGTCGCACTCATAGTCATGATTGATTAAAGAAAGATACATAACAAAAGCTGGTACTAAAAGAGATGCATAGGACGAAGTCTAGAGGAAACCAGATGCAAACTTCCAAGAATCCTTTTCTAGTGATTTTCCCAATGACAATCGATTCTTTCAGCATCAGTTGTAATAAAATGTGTGAAGTGTTGTCTACTAGGAATGCTCATTAGAGACTTAGTGCCCAAGTCTTTCACTGAGGATTGCTCATTTAAGCATTGACTGCTTAGCATATACCAAAATTCCAGACTCCCAGAGAGCAGATAGTTAGCGCAAACCATATTGTTTGTGTGTAAACCACACTTACTAGTTAGGGAACGAGGGAATACCCCTAAAATTGAAATTCCCAGATACCAGTCAGGCCCAAATTGTAAGCAGACTTTCTGTGGTGTGAGGTAAGATTTGAGATCCCCCACCCTCCTCCCCCCGGCCCCCAGATACTGAGTTATTCTGGTATCATTTATTAAGAAGATTATATCTTTTTCCCATTGAATTACCTTGCCATTTTTGTGAAAAATCCTTGATTATATTTTTGAACTTTTTTTCTGTTTCATTGATATATCTGTGAGTATATTTTTGAACTTTTTCTGTTTCATTGATCTATCTGTACATACTTATTTCTGAGCTCTTGGACTGTTCTATCTGATAAAAGAGTATTTTACAAGCCTGGGGTCTTGAACCATGGTATACCAGTTTGTCCAATCGTTTATACTAAACATGTGATTTATGGTGAAAATTTGCTTTCCTTCTATGCTCAGGAGCTTTAGTTACTAATGACATAGATACTGATGACAGTGTATGTGGGTTAGGCGTACAGCACCTACATGATCCCTAAAAAAAAAAAGCCTGGACAATCTGTCTTACAAAGTTCTGCTGGTGGTCAGCTCTTTATACATGTTTTTTATACTTCGTTGCTGAAGGGATTAAGCAGGTCTTAGGTGACTCCACTGGCAGAAGAGATCTTGGAAACTTGGACTTTTACCCCATATGCTATTTCCTTTGGCTGATTTTACTTTTGCTCTAATGAACCATAACCCTGAGTATAACAATTCTGAGCCCTTTGAGTTCTTCTAGCAAATCATCAAGCCTTAAGATAGTCTTGTGGACTTCCAACACAGGACTATTTCAAATTTCTATTTCTTCTTGGATCTGTGTTGATAATTTGTCATTCAAGAAATTTATTCATTTCATCTAGGTTGTCAGTTTATTTGTATTAAGTTGTTAACATTCTTTATTCTATGAGGACAAGGTAGCAGAGAGGTTAAATTATCTGACCAAGGTCATACAACTAAGAGTCCAAAGCCAAGTAAGTTGGCTTCAGAACCAGTCTTAGACCATTCCCCTTTTAGAGCCATCCTTCCTGTTTGATGCCTTCCTCCTTTTTATACCTTAGTTTGACCTCTAATCAATATCTGGTATTAGCTGTCCTTTGGGAGGTATCTGGCATTGGTATAAATTTTTTATGTTTTAAATATGGGTAGAAATGACTAAGTCCTTAGAAACCTGTAGTCAATAAACTAGTTCTCCTTGAACTTGTAGTCTTCTTGTAAACAGAAAATTCTGTACTAGTTATTGTTCATTCAAAGTTGTTTGTACTTTTCAGATAGTTATAATAGTTGAACTTTTCTATTTGTTCATTGTTTTCATTTATAATCAGATTCTGGTTTGTTGCATAATGTTTTGCCACAAAATGTCACTATAAGCATAATTACTAGTCTATTTGTTTGAATTTCTTTTGTTATTGAAATACTTTATTTTTGAAACATGCTTAATCCTCTGATGTGGGGAAATTGACATAAGCTTCTTAAGAGGATTGATGTTTTATTGCTATCAAGTGCAAAATTCATTTTTATAAGTACCTGCTGCCTTAGACACACAGTTGAGCTATACGTCATCTGCCATTTGATGTTAAATGATGCCAAAAGTGACCTAGTAAGCAGTCGGTGGTTATAGTACAAAAATAATCAAAGGTTTAGTCAATAACTCATGAAGTTTGATGTACTAGTATTGATAAACTAATTAAACAGTTCTGCCTGTGTTCTTCCAGCCTACTGGGGCTCTGCTATGATTAGCTTTACAGCAAGGAGTGTTGTAACATTGAATGAAAGTAACTGATCAGAAAATGGTGTAGTCACGGAGCTTTAAGTACTCCCATTTCTGGTCACAGAATGGTTTCAGGGAAAGTAGGTTTTCTCTGCACACCTGCAGCCAGTCAGTGCATAGGCCTCTTGTGGTCAATATTGATTGATTCTTATAACAGAACTAGAACAAATTTAGTGTTTTGCAACCTTCTGTGATTTAATATTGTTATGCTTTTTGCTGTAACGGTCACAGAATCCTTCTGTAATAGTGGATAATTATAGCAATACCTACTGGCTCAGCTGTGGTTCTGAATGTTTCAGTGTTGCCAATATAAACTTCTGGATATATTCTGGAGTTTGTAATTCAGCTTTAAAAGTTGGCTATACCAGTTATTTGATAAATAAAGGTGTTAACTAAGAAATCACAAGAGGATGAGGGGATGGGTGGACTCTAACTCATACTTTCAAAACTTTCCAGAAAACTGTAGACTGAAGTCTGAATATAATTAGTTAGGAGAAAGAATATTCGAAGTCATTAATTTTCTAAAACCCTACAAGTTAAAGACTTTGGAGGCAATCTTTTTTTTAAAAGTTTTATTTATTTTTATTTATTTATTTATTATTTTTTGTTAATAAGGTATTATATGTGTACATATCTTACCATTGCCCCCCCCACCTGGAGGCAATCTTTATAATACCTATCATTTCTTCACAGTATGTTGGTGTCCTCCTAAACATCTGAAAAGATATGAATTATAACCATTGGTGGTAAGTTAGACCCTAGATGTAGCAATCTATGGGAAATGTCTTAATTTTTTTCAGTCTACCATTGGGCTGTGATGTTTCATTCAGCTGATAATTATTGAGCTCTTACTATATGCCAGGCATTGTGATAGGTACACTGATAGGTACTGGAAATCTACACTAATAAAAGAGTAAGATGCAAATTGACCCTACCTTCACGATGCCCACCAGCCAATCAGGAGTGAGTATGCAAATTAACCCAACAAAGATGGTAGGTTAATTTGCATACGTAGGCGCCTAGCGGCCGGGGGCGGGGCGTTCCACACCAGAGTGAAGGCGGTGCCGGTAGCCAGGGGAAGGAAGGCCCATTCTTGCACGAATCTTCATGCATTGGGCCTCTAGTATAGAGATAAATAAGGAATGATTTCTGTGCCAAGTAACCTCGTGTTCATTCCAAAGTTGATTTGAGAAACAGTCTTACATAAATACATCTTGTGTATTGATTTGATATATTGACATTGCTATATATAAATTAGTTAACCTGCAAATGTTAATTGCTTTTTGACACTGTTGTAATCTTAGGAACTTTAAAATCTGGTTGGGAAGAAAATCATCTATACCTCAAACAATTAGATAAATGCTTCTTAAACTGTAATTTAAGAATTTTTAAAACATTTTCATTTTAAAAAATCTAAAACTTTGGGTATATTTTGGATCATTTGGTTGCCATCTTCTATACTTTTATACACATAATTTTGGAACCCATTTGTATTTTTGTGTAAGATCATTGGTTCTAAGGGATTATTTAAAGGATTCATAAAAAAAGGTTCATAGTCTTTCAGGGATAACATATGTAGATGTGAGATCATCTGGGTGAGACTGCCATTGATTGATTGATTGGCATTCAGAGGTGTGGTTATTTTTAGGAGTGAGTTTGTTCTTGATTGGCCAATGCTTAGAAGCAAGGAGCTGTAACAGATTGGTTGACTTGCAAAAGTTTGTTCATTTAGCAAGTTTTATTAATAATAATGATGTAGAAAATATGCTCATTAAGTTTTCACTTGTGCTAATAAAATTTTAAAGAGCAGCAAAATAGGTCAGATTGCAAATTAAGGTCTAAAAGTTATCTTAGGATGCTGTGATGGGTTGAATTTAAGTTGTTGAACATTTTTATTCAGGGGTCCTCAAACTTTTTAAACAGGGGGCCAGTTCACTGTCCCTCAGACCGTTGGAGGGCCGGACTATAGTTTTAAAAAAAAACAATGAACAAATTCCTATGTGCACTGCGGGCCCGGACGAGTCGGCTGCTAAGCAGGACAGGCAGCGGCACCCAGCGGGCCGGATAAATGTCCTTGGCAGGCTGAATGTGTCCTGCGGGCCGTAGTTTGAGGACCCCTGCTAGGTAAATGTAAGATCTTGCCCTTCTTTTAAAAGAAAAAGAAAGAAAAAAACCTCACAAGGACAGTTTTCAAGTATGGCTTGATTTAGTCAGTAGAATATTTGGAAAAGGGATCTTGCCATAATTAAGAATTAGTTGTATCACTGGAAGCACCTCATCTGGAACAAAGTCTTAACTAGTTTGTTCTTAACCTTCATTTGTAGTTTAGAATGTCATACTGAAAGAAATATAGACAAATTGGAGTGAGTTTAGAAGGGAGCAAAAGGATGGTAAAGGAACTCAAAAACTATGCTGTGTCAAGGGAAATTGGAGTGGGAAGAAAGGGAGGCCATGCAGTTGTCTTTAAAGTAGTCCAGATTAGTTGGTATGATATAAAATGTGGCCCAGTGTAGTACTGATTTTCCTTTTCAGCATCAATTCTAGCTATTTTTAACGACTTCCATTCATTTTCTATGCTCTCTGAGCATTCCATAAACTTTTAGGTATGTACTATACTGATATATAAGGAAATTAATCAGGCAGTGGTGTCTGAAGATATTTGAAAGGGAGACACAGGCTATGAACAGTGCCAGAAGGAGGCAATTGATGGATTTCTACTCAAATTCTAGTTTCATTTAATTTTTTTGTTTATCATAGTTTTGTTATAAAGCAATTAAATTGCCTTTAAAAACACTTTTCTGAACACACTTCCATCCTTTGGCATTTTTGTCAAATGTTATTATTACTGAGCTGATGATATTATATAATATATATTAGAATGTGAATATTACCATAGAAATAGATTTGGAGCTTCAGCACCTTATGACAGATGAGGAAACATAATCTACCATACCATATAATTAGTAGGCAGAACCCAAGTTCTTTGTATTATTTGTATCCCTCATTTTGAAACTATTTTTGTAGTTCAGTTAATATTTGAATAGTCTTACGAGTTTTGCTCAAGGATGTTTTTTCCCCTTGAGAGGAAGAACTCCTTGATAGGATGTTATTATTATAGGTTGGGTTATTAAAATTCCTATTTCATAAGCTTTTTCTGTTACCATTCATTATCCTATAATATATATAGGGTGGGGCAAAAGTAGGTTTACAGTTGTGAGTACACGAAACAGTGTAATTCTTGTATTACTATTTATTAATTATTGCATTATTTTCTATATGAAAACTACTTTTAACCCACCCAGTATTCATCTTTATTTTATAAACTAAGCCATGACCAGGCTCACTTATTTACTTCAAGAAAATTAAGAATGGATTTTGGTATAGAAAATACTGAATTTTTAATTTTCACTCTGGCTAGGATTAAATGATTTTTTTTTTTTTAACAGATCAAGAAGTTAGTATATGTTTACCTGGTTCGATATGCTGAAGAACAGCAGGATCTGGCACTCTTGTCCATAAGTACTTTTCAGCGAGCTCTGAAGGTAAATAACAGAGTGAGCAGGCAAATAGCTACAAGGTTTCTGCACAGTTGAAGATGTGTCATTTAAAGAAGTGGAGCAATAATTCACTAAATGGCGCAGTAGTGTTTTGAAAGAGTTAAAAGGCCTCTCACAGTGTCTATTCAATACCCTTAGAAAATAATTTATATAACCAACTGGACCTTGCCCTGTATGTTTCAGTTTGTGTTTAGTATAATGATTATCATGTATCAGAGAACTCTTCATCATTATACTAACTAGTTGTTGAAAGTGTACAAAGAGGGAACATGACTTTTTAAAGTCAAAATTTATCACCTGTACCATTTTATTATTATGAAACTCAAAAACCTAGTATGTTTAGTAATGATTAACAAGAATTATAACCATTACTTTTCTTATTAAAACATTATTCAGAGAAATAAACATTTATTAATCCTTTCTTTTTTACCAATTTCCATATACTGATTATTTATTGTAAATTAAGTAGCTTTCCCCCTGCTGTTTTTACATTGCACCCTATAAGCATCTATTAACTATGTCATAAAGATGTCTTTGAAATACTGTAAACTTGAAATTTTGATGAATATTTTTGCATAATTTTTAGGACCCAAATCAGCTAATTCGTGCAAGTGCTTTGAGAGTTCTGTCAAGTATTAGAGTGCCAATTATTGTACCTATTATGATGCTTGCTATTAAGGAAGCTTCTGCTGATTTATCACCATATGTTAGGAAGAATGCAGCCCATGCAATACAAAAATTGTACAGGTAGGTGCCTTGTTAATAATGCCAAATATTTCTAATATTATGTGGAATGCCATATAATCTGTGGAGGCTTATTTTTTTTAGCTGTTTTAACTAATCTGTTCTTATACTAAGTAGTGATTTGAAGGAGTTAAAAGAGTGACTATGTTTTTCCCACCACAAAAATTTTTTAGACAACTTTGTTTAGGTTTTGGAGACACTACACAGGTTTTTACTTGTGAGCCTGTTAAGGCCTGTAATACTTTATAGATTTTATGACTTAAAAATAATCAGAATTTGAATTCTCATTAATATGGTCTACCTCTCATGAACACATACACATATATTACTAGAAAATTATTATTATTTTCAGTTTACTGTAGGGTAGGAATTGTAAGTATGTTATCTTCTCAACTCGCTTTGCTTCCCTTTCTTCATCTTTGGTCCTGCAGTTTCCTTCCTTGTCTGATTCTTTCCCAGAGCTATTTTAGTAAATAATTTTTTAAATATAGCTCCATACCGTATTTCTATGATACTTATTAAAATACCATACACTTCTTGATCTCTGTGGTAAATATATTGTTTAAGTAAAAATAATACTATCTGCAATAATTTGGTATTATTTTCTGTTACCATTAATTTCATAAGTTTTGTCATTATTATTTTGGTTCCTGGTGTTGTGAAATATGTATAAAATGTATGAAAAAAGTAGAAGATGTATTATCACACATTTGAGGAAAAAATCAAACATATGCTAAATAATTAAAGGCAGTCTATAATCAAATATGATATTAACATATGATATATATGTACATACAAAGGCACACTAACAATACCTGTAATAGGATAGGGCTCAGAGATTATCATATGGGGTTTCATAATGTAAAGATGTAATGAAATGGCATTAGTTGGTAAAGACTTCCTGGAGAAGGGAGACTGGGGTTGAAATTTGAAAGAATTAAAAGGTTTGAATGTTCAGATAATTATAATAGTAATAAACATAAAAATAAATACCCTATATAATAAAAGCCTAATATGCTAAGTGTCTGGTCATTCGTTCAACCAATCAAAGCGTAATATGCTAATGGTATGCTAAGGCTGCTCAATCGTTCGCTATGATGTGCTCTGACCACCAGGGGGCAGACAGTCAACTGGTCGACCAGTCACTATGATGTGTACTGACCACCAGGGGGCAGATGCTCCGACCGATAGGTTAGCTTGCTGCTGGGGTCCAGCTGATCGGGACAGAGCGAGATGGGTGGACATGCCCTGGAGCCCTCCCGCGGTCCCTCCCTGGCTCACCAACCTCCCACATCTCTCCTCAAGCCTCGATCGTGCACCGGTGGGGTCCCTCGGCCTGGCCTGCACCCTCTTGCAATCTGGGCCCCCTTGGAGGATATCGGAGAGCTGGTTTCAACCCAATCCTGCAGGCATAAAAGGCTAATATGCAAATCGACCAAATGGCGGAACAGCTGGTTGGTAATGATGTGCACTGACCACCAGGGGGCAGACACTCAATGCAGGAGCTTCCCCCTGGTGGTCAGTGTGCTCCCACAGGGGGAGCGCCACTCAGCCAGAAGCCAGGCTCACAGCTGGCGCGCCCAGTGGCGGCAGTGCTAAGGATGTCTGACTGATGGCTTTCAGACTGCGAGAGGTCACAGCCTGGGCTGAGGGTACAAATTTCGTGCACTGGGCCTCTAGTTAAAAAATAAAAACTAATTTTCTTAGGTTAATTGTCAAAGTTATATCATGCTTCTCACTCATTATCTTTTCTTGTTTATAAACTTGCAGAATAAAATCGAAACTCACTGTGATGGTTTAAAAGTTTATCACGGGGCTCCATTTTCTCTCACCCCTTCAACTCTTACTCTTCTTCCCTATTAGTCCTCTACTTAAAATGTTTTTATCTCATTACCATCTCTTGTTCCTCCTTCAGTTTCTTATCTGGAAAATTTCCTCCTTACTTCAGCTCTAAAGTCAGTTGTTTAAGCGTCCTCTGAGATGTTACTTCCTTAAGAAACCCTCCACAACCCTCCTGTCTCCATTGGTGCCTTTCCTCTTTACTCTCTGTTATATGGTGTGTTTATGTTCGGCACTGTCTTTACTAACCTCTGCTGATTTTTTTCTCTTTAAAAAAATATATTTTTATTGATTTCAGAGAGGAAGGGAGAGGGAGAGAGAGATAGAAATATCAATGATCAGAGAGAATAATTCATCAGCCGCCTCCTGCAGACCCCACACTGGAGATTGAGCCTGCAACTGGGGCATGTGCCCTGACCAGCAATTGAACCTTGACCTCCTGGTTCATAGGTCGATGTTCAACCACTGAGCTACACTGGCTGGGCTAACTTCTTATTTATCTTTGTATATCTATTTTTAGCTTCTTGGTGAATGAACAACAATTGAATTCCATGCTAGGAAGAAATTATATTGTCAGTATTTTAGTGATTAGAACTGCTATTAAGATGCATTTCTCAATTCTGTACATATGTAAACTTTTGCTTATATTTTTTGGTTTTAGATGGCAGGTTTTATGGTATATGTTTCCATCAGTGAACTAGAATGATACAAAATTCTTACTTGGAAATTCTGTACATTTATTTTGACAATTATGTATCAATAACAGAAAATGATTGCTATCCTATTATTTCTCTCCTCAGTTAAAAAAAAAAGAATTTGTGGTTTATCTATTTGTAATTACTTTCTTAATGTTTTCTAACTTATTTTAAGAAGTGAACTTGTTATTTAAATACTTTCTTAATGGTATTAGTATCTGAGTTTAATTAATATGAGGAACTTTAGAGAGAAAGAATAGGTCCCATTTGGAAGAAAAAGTATCCCATTTTACATTACATTCATTTTCTATATTTATCTTTACCTAATTCTCGCTTTCCCTTCCCTCTTTAAATGTTTCTCAATATTTTTGAAATGGTTAGTTTCATGTAAAGTTAGAATTAAAGGAAAAAATTTAATGTATGTTCTGTTCTCTTTATGTTTTAGCCTTGATCCAGAGCAGAAGGAAATGTTAATTGAAGTTATTGAAAAACTTTTGAAGGATAAAAGCACAGTAAGCAATATATTCTTATGTTCGAGTACAATTATATTTTATTTATACAGTATCATTTTACTGTTATATATTTGATGTAATTATTCTTACTGCTTCTTGAATGGTATAAAAGTAGAACATTACAATCCTTGAAGAATAAAAGTATCCACATAAAGGGAAGGATTGCATTTAAAATTATTTTTTTAACAATAGTGTGGTGAAGGCCTGGGGTAGGCTAGAAGGGGTCAATAGAGGGAAAAGGAGACATATGTAATACTTTTAACAATAAAGATTAAAAAAAATATTTCATTTGTTACATGTTTCTTCATCAGAATCTGAAGAAGAGCAAGTTGGTAAAAAATCCTTCCTTTAATCTGTGGCTAAATTGTTGACTGCTTTTAGTGCCAAAGTTTTTATTTTAAGCAATGATTTATTAGAGTTTTTAAAGGCTGAATCACCTGGGAACAAATAATTATTTTAAAATAAAGTTTTAAAAAGTATTGGAGATACTGAAAAATTAGAGAAGTGTGTTTTAGTATCAGAATTTTTAAAAAATACTGAACGTTTTCATATGTACAAGACTTATTGACTGGTAAGAATGATCTGACTGGCTAATATGAGTCATCTTTTAGGAATGGGCGTAATTCTGCCTTCTTTCTTTTCCACTCCCATTCTTTGTATGTAGTGATAATGAGATCTAGGAATAGTGATGACCCATGGGTTCTGTGAGCTGACCTCTGGAGGAGCTGATGTAATGGTTTCTTTGATGGAGGCTTCTGCACCCACCTATATGGCTCTGCTATTGAGGAAAATGCTGCCAGCTCATTTTAGGATAATATCAGCAGCTATCCAAATACAGTAGCTACTAGGCCCTTACAGCTATTGTTGATTGGTGTAGTGTATGATTTATCATGGAGAATATTCAATTTGCACTTGAGAAGAATGTGTATTCTCTTGTTATTGGGTGTAATGTTTTATGTTCGAGTGTTTTATGTCTGTTAGGCCTAATTAGTTGATAGTATTGTTCAAGTCTTCTGTTTCTTTGTTTGATTTTCTGCCTGGTAGTTTTATCCATTATTGAAATTGGAGTATTGCAGTCTACTGGTATTATTGTAGAGCCATCTATTTCTTTTTTTAAATCTGTCAGTATTGACTTCAAGTATTTAGCAGCTCTGATGTTTGGTGCATATATGTTTATAATTGTTTTTTTCTTCCTTTTGTCATTATAAAATGTCCATTTATCTCTAGTAATGCTTTTTGTTTTAAAGTCTATCTTGTCCATTTTAAGTACAGCTACTCCAGCTTTTTTATGGTAGCTGTTTACATGATATATCTTTTTCCTTTTACTGTCAACCTGTTGGTATTTTTAATTTAATGTGTGTCTCCTGTAGACAGCATATTGTTGGATTTTTTTTTAATTTAATAAATCTTTATTGTTCAGATTATTACAATTGTTTCTCCTTTTTCCCCCCATAGCTTCCCTCCACCCAGTTCCCACCCCACCCTCTGCACTTACCTCCCCCGCACTGTCCTCATCCATAGGTGTACGATTTTTATCCAGTCTCTTCCTGCACCCCCCATACACCTTTCCCTCTGAGAATTATCAGTCCACTTCCTTTCTATGCCCCTGATTCTATTATATTCACCAGTTTATTCTGTTCCTCAGATTTTTTATTCACTTGATTTTTAGGTTCATTTGTTGATAGATATGTATTTGTTGTTCATAATTTTTATCTTTACTTCTTTCTTCTTCCTCTTCTTAAAGAATACCTTTCAGCATTTCATATAATACTGGTTTGGTGGTGATGAACTCCTTTAGCTTTTTCTTATCTGTGAAGCTCTTTATCTGCCCTTCCATTCTGAATGATAACTTTGCTGGGTAGAGTAATCTTGGTTGTAGGTTCTTGCTATTCATCACTTTGAATATTTCTTGTCACTCCCATCTGGCCTGCATAGTTTCTGTTGAGAAATCAGCTGACAATCGTATGGGCGCTCCCTTGTAGGTAATTAACTGTTTTTCTCTTGCTGCTTTTAATATTCTCTCTTTGTCTTTTGCCCTTGGCATTTTAATTATGATGTGTCTTGGTGTGGTCCTCTTTGGATTCCTTTTGTTTGGGGTTCTGTGCGCTTCCTGGACTTGTAAGTCTCTTTCTTTCACCAGGTGGGGGAAGTTTTCTGTCATTATTTCTTCAAATAGGTTTTCAGTATCTTGCTCTCTCTCTTCTTCTGGCACCCCCATAATTTTGATGTTGGTACACTTGAAGTTGTCCCAGAGGCTTCTTACACTATCTTCAACTTTTTGGATTCTTTTTTCTTTTTGCTTTTCCCGTTGAGTGTTTTTTGTTTCTTTGTATTTCAAATCTTTGACTTGATTCTTGTGTTCCTCTAGTCTGTTGTTGGGTCTCTGTATAATATTTTTTATTTCAGTCAGTGTATGTTTAATTTCTAGTGGGTCCTTTTTCATATCTTCGAGGGTCTCGCTAAATTTATCGGCCTTTTCTAGGATATTCTTGAAAAGCCTTATAACTGTGGTTTTGAATTCTATATACAGTCATTTGTTTTCCTCCATTTCTTTTGTTTGTGATCTGTTTCTTTGTCTCCGCATTTTGGTTGCTTCCCTGAGTTGGTAGGGTAGATTTGTGTGCTAGGTTTCCTATATGGCCCAGTGGGTTGGCCTCCCCAGTTAACCTGAGGTGGACACTCTTGGTGCACCCCTTTTTGCACTGTGTGTACAGTCTTGTTGTAGTTAAGTCTTGATTGTTGTTGGTATCACTGGGAGGAATTGACCTCCAGGCCAGTTGGCTGTGAGGATCAGCTGTGTCTACGCTGGGAGAAGTTCGGTGCTGGAGACAGCCTTATGAGACAAGACTTGCCAAATTGCAAAAGCCTCTGTGCTCAGCTTGGATGGGGCGGAGTCTCAAGGCAGAGCAGAGAGTCTTGGCTTCCTGTCAGGCCTGCCCTTGCGCGCGCGCCTCCTGACCTCTGCCTTCCGCAGCTCCCCTGAGTTTTCACCTGACAGTCCAGATTCCCCCGGTAAGAGCATGGGTCCCCAGGGTCTTGCCCGGAACTGGGGTTTAGTGCAGTCAGAACTCGGGTTCAGTGCAGTCAGGAGCTTCCGACTCCCTTCCACTAGGGAATGCCTGTGGCAACCTCCGCATTCAGTCTTCTCCGTGAGCACTCGCGCGAGTGCGCGTCTCCAGACCCCTGCCCGCTGTGGCTCTCTTGAGTCTTCGAGTTTCCGTGTGTCTTTCTCTCTACCTGACAGTCCAGACTCCCCCTGTATGAGCCTGGGTCCATGGGGTTTTGCCCGGAACTGGGGTTCAGTGCATTCGGAACTGGGGTTCAGTGCAGTCAGGGGCTTCCTTCCCCCTCCTGCCAGAGAAAGTCAGCCAGGCACTCAGCCGCCCTTCCTCTCTGCGCATGTGTCTCCGTACCTCAGCCCTTGGCCGCTCCTCTGATTCTTCGTGAGCTTTTCTCTTTCCTTCTAGTTGTAGAATTTCCATTCAGCCAGCCTTCCTGTGGTTCTGGATGTTGTCCGTTCTGTCTTTTAGTTGTAGTTTTGAAATTGTTGTGCGAGGCAGCAGTTTAGGTGCTTACCTATGCCGCCATCTTGGTTTCTCTGGATTTTGTTTTTTAATCCAGTTTTGAATATGTGCCTTTTGCTTAGATTACTTAATCCATTTATATTTCATGTTATTAATGATATAGTTTAATTTAAAGCTATTTTACTTGTTTTTGGTTCTTCATTCCTTCTTTACTACTTTGTTTTTTTTTTAAATTTAATAAATCTTTATTGTTCAAATTATTATAATTGTTCCTCTTTTTTCCCCCTATAGCTCCCCTCCACCCGGTTCCCACCCCACCCTTTGCCCTTACCTCCCCCCGACTTCCTCATCCATAGGTGTACGATTTTTGTACAGTCTCTTCCTGCACCCCCCACACCCCTTCCCCTCGAGAATTGTCAGTCCACTCCCTTTCTATGCCCCTGATTCTATTATATTCACCAATTTACTCTGTTCATCAGATTTTTTATTCACTTGATTTTTAGATTCACTTGTTGATAGACATGTATTTGTTGTTCATAATTTTTATCTTTACCTTTTTCTTCTTCTTCCTCTTCTTAAAGAATACCTTTCAGCATTTCATATAATACTGGTTTGGTGGTGATGAACTCCTTTAGCTTTTTCTTATCTGTGAAGCTCTTTATCTGACCTTCAATTCTGAATGATAGCTTTGCTGTGTAGAGTAATCTTGGTTGTAGGTTCTTGCTATTCATCACTTTGAATATTTCTTGCCACTCCCGTCCGGCCTGCATAGTTTCTGTTGAGAAATCAGCTGACAATTGTATGGGTGCTCCCTTGTAGGTAACTAACTGTTTTTCTCTTGCTGCTTTTAATATTCTCTCTTTGTCTTTTGCCCTTGGCATTTTAATTATGATGTGTCTTGGTGTGGTCCTCTTTGGATTCCTTTTGTTTGGGGTTCTGTGCGCTTCCTGGACTTGTAAGTCTATTTCTTTCACGGTGGGGGGCGGGGGGGAGTTTTCAGTCATTGTTTCTTCAAATAGGTTTTCAGTATCTTGCTCTCTTCTTCTGGCTCTCCCATAATTCTGATGTTGGTACGCTTGAGGTTGTCCCAGAGGCTCCTTACACTATCTTCAAGTTTTTGCATTCTTTTTTCTTTTTGCTTTTCTGGTTGAGTGTTTTTTGCTTCTTTCTATTTCAAATCTTTGACTTGATTCTTGCGGTCCTCTACTCTGCTGTAAGGTCTCTGTATAATATTTTTTATTTCAGTCAGTGTATGTTTAATTTCTAGTTGGTCCTTTTTCATATCCTCGAGGGTTTCGCTAAATTTATCGGCCTTTTCTAGGAATTTCTTGAAAAACCTTATAACCGTGGTTTTGAACTCTACATCCAGTTGTTTGCTTTCCTCCATTTCTTGCATTTGTGATCTGTTTCTTTGTCTCCGCATTTTTGCTGCTTCCTTGAGTTGGTAGAGTAGCTTTGTGTGGTAGGTGTCCTATAGGGCCCAGTGGCTCAGCCTCCCCAGTTACCTGAGGTGGACACTTTTGGTGCACCCTTTTGTGGACTGTGTGCATAGCCTTGTTGTAGTTAAACCTGATTGTTGTTGGTATCACTGGGAAGAATTGACCTCCAGGCCAATTGGCTGTGAGGATCAGCTGTGTCTATGCTGGGAGAACTTCTGTGCTGGAGACAGCCTTATGAGACAAGACTTGCAAAATTGCAAAAGCCTCTGTGCTCAGCTTGGATGGGGTGGAGTCTCAGGGTGGAGCAGACATCCTTGGCTTCCCGTCAGCCCTGCCCTATGAGGCCCTGGGTCTCAGTGTCCCTCGGTAATTGCTGCAGGCACCTCTGAGAGAAAGCCGCCCTCAAGTTGCGCCCAGTGCCACACAGTCCAGTTTCTCCCCGAATGAGTCTGGGTTCCCTGGAACTGGAGTTCAGCTCAGTTGGGAGCTTTTGTCTCCCTCCCGCTTGAGAAAGCCAGCTGCGCACTCAGCTGCCTCTGCACTCAGCAGTCAGTCCTCTCTGCGCGCGTGTGTGCCTCTGGACCTCTGCCTTCTGCAGCTCCCCTGAGTCTCAGTGTGCTTTCTCTTTTCCTGACAGTCCAGATTCCCCACAAATGAGTCTGGGTTCCCAGGGTCTCGCCCGGAACTGGAGTTCAGCGCAGTCGGGTGCTTCCGTTTACCTCCTGCTTGAGAAAGCCAGCCGCGTACTCAGCTGCCTGTCCTCTCCGCGTGCGCACGTGTCTCTCTACCTCAGCCTTTTGCAGCTCCTCTGAGTCTCAATGTGCTTTCCTCTTTCCTTCTAATTGTAGAATTTCCTCTCAGCCAGCTTTCCTGTGGTTCTGGATGGTGTCCGTTTTGTCTTTTAGTTGTAGTTTTGATATTGTTGTGCGAGGCATCAGTTTAGGTGTTTATCTATGCCGCCATCTTGGTTTCTCCTACTGCTTTGTTTTTATATTAAGTGAATATGTTCTATTGAACATTTTAATTCCTTTAAGGAGGTTTTCAATATATATTTTTAAAAATATTGTATTATACATGAGATTATACTTGGAAGTTTTATTCCTAGGCCATCCAGCAAATTTATTTTAACCTATAATGTGGCAGGATATTCATTGTATTTCTTCTATAATATTTGGTATAATGGAAGAGATAAACATGTATAGTTTTGTTTAATAAATAAGTATATTTCAAAGAAAACAAAATCCTCAGGGTCATCATGTTACTTAATGTAGACATATTATAGGCATTTCCTTTAGATTGACACAAGGCAAGGATGCCCACCTTCTCCACTACTATTAAAAATTGTACTAAAGGTGTAAGCCAGTATAATTAGACAAGAAAAATTAGTCATAGGAATTAGAGAAAAGTAATTACAACTTCTCTTTGCAGATGATATGATTCATTTTCTAGAATAAACCATGAAGAATGAAGAACAAAACTAAATCAAACAAAAAAAGAGCTAAGTAGAGAAGCAGGTTATAGAATTACCATACAGAAAATCAGTAGCTCTCTTATATACCAATATAACAAGTTCAATTACATAATGATAAAGCAATTTCAATTTATAATAGCGTAAAAGTAAGACCAAGATAAAATGCAACTTTAAACCACTGCTTAACTCAGTTGTCTCCATCTCACTACTCCCCACAGAGGTACATTAGCAATTCTAAAACAACACTTTCTCTGCATTCTGGAATGGAGCTAATAACTAAATATATTGTGGATAATGTGAGCCACATTTCTTAATGTTGGGCACTTTGCAATTTAACCATCATGTCTGATTTTTTTCTGTTTCGTAACCTGTTTTCAATCAACTGCTTTATTTTTGATGTCTCTTGTTCATTTCTGTTCTCTGTTTTTGAATTTCTGATTCATGTAATTTTTCCGTTCTCCAAATACTGCTTTGAGGGTGCTTATTAATTCATTTGGAGTGTTGTGTTTGTTTTCTTTTGCTTCATCATTGATTGTTTTGTGGATAATTTTCATCAGTTGAATTGTTTTGATTTTCTGTTTTTAGTACTTACAGATTACTTACATCTTTACTTTTTTTTTTCTGAATAGGGTTGGTGATGTGAGTTTGAAGAACTTTGCAAAATTCTAGTATAAGAGCACTCTCTGTCAGAATAGCGGAATAGCAGAATAGCAAAGTATGTTTTTTTAAAAACTTAGGTGGCTTTTATTTATTTATTTTTTTTTGGTTTTTACTTTTTTATGAGAAGGGCATCCATAGAAAGGGATATATGTTCTAAGATTATTTTGATTATGATTATTTTTTACTTCTAGGAGCCTGAATCTTTTCCCCTTTTTTTCTGTCACCTTAGAGTTTCTATGGTGTTCCTTTTCCTCAACTCTTTAAAGCATCCTTCCTCATAATCTGCTTTGATCTACCAGGAATCATTTGCAGTTTTTTCACACTTAGAGTTCTCTTTCTGCTGTTGCTATTAGTTACCTTTTATACCTCCACCAACTCCTGTCTGCTTTGTTCTGGGCAGTTTTATCAGGCTGAGATAGTTCTCTGTGAAGTTTTGTGACATAAGCATGAAAGATAACTCTGGGATTGAGGACTGACTTTTGTACTTACATGTAATTTGAAGTTTGGAGATTCTCTGTGTTTTAATTATACTTAGTAGTACATAGGTTTACATCTTTAGTTTTTCTGGGTTTGGAATGGAAGATTCAGATCTAACCAGGTTTCAGTAGTATTTAAATTAGTTTTGAGAATGTTTTCTGATTTTTTTCCCCTTTGTGTGATTATAATCTCTTATAGATAGAATGAAAATATTCTTAGATCTATACAGATATTTATGGATCTTTGTTATTACTTTTGCTTGTTGCATGTAATACTTCATTGAAGGAAGACAGTTATATTTATTCTTTCCCCCAAATTAATAATGTCAGCATTGACATTTAAAATCAATAAGAATTCTGCCCTGGCTGGTTTTGGTCAGTGGTTAGACATCAGCCCACAGACCATAGGGTTGTGGGTTTGATTCCTGGTCCAGGGCATATTACCTGGGTTGCACGTTCCCCAACACCAGTAGGGATGCGTGGAGGAGACAACTAATCAATGTGTCAATGCTCCTTTCTCTCTCTCTCTCTCTCTCTCTCTCTCTCTCTCTCTCTCTCTCTCTCTCTCTCTCTCTCTCTCTCCTCTCTGCCCCCCGCCTCCCCCCGCCACTTCTCTCCCTTCCACTCTGGAAATCAGTGGGAAAAATATCCTTGGACTGTGTGCACAGCCTTGTTATAGTTAAGTCTTGATTGTTGTTGGTATAAAAAAATTATAAATCATGTTTGTTTAAAAATTTCCCAATTAAATGAACCAGGTCCAATTTATTTCCACATTGTGAAAAAGAATGTATTCGTTATCAGCGGAGCTTTTGGGATCATTATCATGATGACATTGCTGTTGCTGCTGATAAGTATAAACTTGAAAGGTGTTGATATATTTAAAAAGTTTTCTTCATTTAACCTCTTAATTTTTTTAAAATATATATTTTTTAATTGATTTCAGAGAGGAGAGGAGAGGGAGAGAGAGATAGAAACATCTGTTATGAAAGAGAATCATTGATCAGCTGCCTCCTGGATGCCTCCCACCGGGATTCGAGCATGCAACCTAGGCATGTGCCCTGACTGGGAATTGAACCATAACCTCCTGGTTCATAGGCCAACATTAAACCACTTAGCCATGTCAGCCGGGCTGTTGCTTATTGTAGCCTAAGAAGATTTTCCTACAATTGAGATAAGTCTCCAAGAAAACTAGTTCTAGAACACTTTAAGGAAAGGTGGAATATATACATATTAAAAGATAATAGATTGGGAAACCAATATTAGTCATACGACTAATTCTTTCCTAATAATAAATAATTTTGGGTTTAGGAATATAGTTATGGTAATATAACTGGAAGAACATGTTAGTGTTACTTACCTAACTATTGTTTGAATATATCTGTAAATTTTTAAAAACTATACTAGAAACCTCATAAATACAGTCAATGAAATTAAAAGGGAATATTTTTATCTATATTCCCCAATCAATGGTTACAAGTTTTCTTTATATAATTTCTTCATTTTATATTCCTACATTTACCATTTTCATCCTATTTTCTCTATTTAACATATCCTGAACACTTCCTTACTACAAACCTTTCCTGATTTTCAGTTATAAATTCATTTTTTACATTTGTAACACTTTTTTAATGCATAAATCCATATTTGTTGAGCAAGTTAAGCATAGAAGCGGACGGTGTCTCTTATTTAGTACACCTCAAAAGCAGGCTGGTACTTAATTTGTTTTTCCTTCTACATAAATTTTAAAGAAATCCTTTTGATGGCATTTAACTTTCTAATAGAAAACAATGTTACTTAGGAAAACAAATTTGATCCATGGCTACTGAAAAACTGAGTTGTTTATTTTTTTTTCATGAGAAAGTTTTCACTTCTTAATTTAGCTACAAAATGATGTTTAATGAATATATTGTTCATAACTAAGCTGTGGGGAGAAGACACCATTTTCTAAGTTATTGATTTAATGTTGGTAAAAGCCTCACTGTTATGGGCAAAAAAAACACCTCTGAGTTTGTGCAGATGTTTTGTTGTGATAGATCTATTATCCAGCTATTAGAAGATAAATGACGGATCTTTCCCATTTTCCATGCCTCAAGAAAATTGAAATAAGAAGGGGAATATCATTTGGGCTGTATGATTAGGGCAGGTTGGATGGCCATTAATTTAAGAGAAGAAAATCTTGGCAGCATTGGCTAGCTTATACCATATTATCAATCAAACCTTGATGCACTTCTTGTGATGACCCAGCACTCTCAGGTTTTTGCAATGTTAATTAGAATTCATGACAAAATAGATGCAAGGAAACGTTTTGTACCCTTCATAATTTTATAGAAAATTTATTGTTATTAGTGGAACCATTTGCTTAGTGTGATTTTTTTCATTACCAGCTTGTCAACTAGCATAGATAATCTGGAGAAAATATGAACTCCATAGATGGGGTGTCACTTTTGTTGATGGTTCATGTAGTTTACCTTGGAGCACAGCTAATGGCTGAAGTTCATAGCAACAGCACAGAAAAACGTGGCAACCAAGGAAAGATAAATGAACCATGTTTATTGCTTTAATATAAAAAATACATAAATGGAAAACTGCATTTGAATTTGATGAGCTCATTGCTAGTTTGGTTGGAGTGATTTATTTTTCTCCTTATATAAATAGCTACTATTGACACAGTGGGATAGAAATTAACTGTCTTTTTTTGGGAAATGAATATTTTTGGTTTTAAAATCTGAGTAGATCATTTTATTTTAATTCTGGGAGTTTTATAGAATATTGATCATTTAACAGACCGTAATTATTAATTCTTCTGGCAGTATTTTAACCTAGGGTAAGTTTGTTAAAACCATACAATGAAATATCTAAAATAGCCAGTTTTATTTTGCAAAGGTATCTTTTTTACATTCTTCCTAATTATCAGTTTCCTTAAACTTTATTTGTACTTAAGTAATTATTTTCTTTCATTTTTCATGTTCTTTGTTAGTTCTTAAGAATTATTTTGTATCTATAGTTCTTGGTTTAATAGATTTAATAACATGTGGTAGCTGATTTTTCTTTTAATTATTTGGTATCTACCAAACACTTTGAAAAAAAGATACTCTAGGCTTAGGCAAAATAACTTGATTTTACACAATTCTTAAATTTAAACTTTGTTGAATTATTATTTCAATTCCATGGATTATTTTATTCTAAGTGGTATTACTTATTTTTGTACTTGAACACCTTTTACCAATTGATACAGATATGCCTATGTATAAAACATATATAAATATAGATATATTTCACAATTACTAAGTCATTCTATAGTTTGATGCTATAAACTTAGTTGTTTTAAGAGATTTTAAAATGATATTAATTCTGTCCTTTTGAAATACGATTATCACAGAATAGAATTTTTAAAGATTTATTAAAAAGACATCAAAATGTAAAGTTGAAAACACTAACTTAACTTTCTTTCCATATCAATAGCAAATAGAAAATTATACATATAATACAGTTTTATATAGTTCACACAAATAGTCAATTCTTTGCTTTTTCAATTGAGGTGCATACATGCTGAGACCAGCAGGCGCCAGTACATGGGCAGGGCTGGAGTCAATAAATGCAGCTTCACGTTTATACTGATTGGTAATTCATAAAATCCCCACAGGACTGGAAACTTGTTTAGCATAATAGCAAGTCTATATTCTGAGCTGTTTTCTTTCAATTGTATTGTTGGTTGCATATTAATAAACTAAATGTCAGCCAAGTAGAGGGACAAACATTAAAAATATGAATATCATTGTATCTAATATTTTTCAAAAAGTACTGTTTCAGTATATTATTTCAGTAAGTTATATTTCTACTTAATTGTGTATTGTAAGTCATTGGGGAAATTTTAGACACTAAAATGAAGATCCCTAGTGTTCAGAAAGAATATGCTATTAATTTATTTTTTCAAAATTGTTTTATATTGTTGGCTAATTATATATATATATAATATATATACACACACACACACACACACATATATGTATATATATATATATATATATATATATATCAGTGGTACATATATAGAAGTATTTGAGTATCATATATTTTGCTTAGCTTATATTTTGATACCAATGAAATCTTGATTTTACCACTTTGAAAAAGCATGAGAATTCCAAAAACAGCATTTATGGTTCATTAATTGGTCTTAGAGAAAGCTGCCTTTTGTTGGTAATTCATTATTTCAATTTAAGCACATAAGTGATAAAACTGTACTAAAATTATAGCCTGCATTTTCTTTGTAAATTATATTGGTAAAAACAGTTGGATTAAAATGTGTAAGATATGAAAGTGCTTTTGTTTCAAAAACATTTATGAGTTTCTCATTCACATTTTAAGATACATTCGTTGTGAAATTATTGTCATTCTCATTGTAAACTGATATGATGTGGTCATGGTTATTGTCTTGATTCTTTTTCTGAATATTGTCATGTACTAAATAATGACTCTTTAGATTAGAATTTAGGTTAGCTTTAAAAATGAAAAATGTGCATGATGAGTAAATTTAATCCATATGTGAACAATTTGTAGAAGTTTAATTTCATGAAATAAAAAAATTACCCAAATTTCTAATATTAATATTTCAGAAAAATATTAGTTTTATATACATGTTACAACTCTTAAAATTATTCTTTTAGGGAGTGACACTTTAAAATTTGTTATTTAAACATGTGTAATCATTTATTATTATTATTACTTTTTATTCATACATGTTTTTTATTTATTGTCTAAAGTTTTACATATGTCTCCTTTTTCCCCAATTGACCTTCTCCCCCCAGCCATTTTCATCCCAGGCAAGCCCCCAATGATCCAGTGTCTGTGTCCATTGGTTATGCTAATATGCATCCATACAAGTCCTTTAGTTGCTCTCTAACCCCCCATCCCTACCATTTGTCTCTAGATCGATCTATTCTTGTTCATCAAATTATGTTGATCATTATATCCAATATATGAGTGAGATCATGTGATATTTATCTTTCTCTGATTGGCTTATTTCGCTTAGCATAATGCCCTCCAGTTCCATCCATGCTGTTGCAAATGGCAAAAGTTCCTTCTTTTTTATAGCAGCATAGTATTCCATTGTGTAGAGTTACCACAGTTTTTTAATCCACTCGTTTGCTGATGGGCATTTAGGCTGTTTCCAAATCTTAGCTATTGTAAATTGTGCTGCTATGAACATAGGGGTGCATATATCTTTCTGATTGGTGTTTCTGGTTTCTTGGGATATAGTCCTAAAAGTGGGATTACTGGGTCAAATGGGAGTTCAATTTTTAGTTTTTTGAGGAAACTCTATACTGTCTTCCACAGTGGCTGCACCAGTCTGCATTCCCACCAACAGTGCAGGAGGGTTCCTTTTTCTCTACATCCTCACCAGCACTTGTTGTTTGTTGATTTGTTGATGATAGCCATTCTGACAGGTGTAAGATGGTATCTCGTTGTTTTAATTTGCATCTCTCGGATGATTAGTAACTTTGAGCATGTTTTCATATGTCTCTGGGCCTTCTGTATGTCCTCTTTCGACAAGTGTCTATTTAGATCCTTTGCCCATTTTTTTTAAAAAAATATATTTTATTGATATTTTACAGAGAGGAAGGGAGAGGGATAGAGAGCTAGAAACATCGATGAGAGAGAAACATCGATCAGCTGCCTCCTGCACACCCCCTACTGGGGATGTGCCCGCAACCAAGGTACATGCCCTTGACCGGAATTGAACCCGGGACCCTTCAGTCCGCAGGCTGACGCTCTATCTACTGAGCCAAACCGGTTTTGGCTGCCCATTTTTTTTTTGTAATCATTTATTATTAAGTGACTGAATATTTTAAACATTGATTGTCATAATACTGATTGCATCTCTGTAATGCCTGAGTAGAATCTTTGACAGTGGGAAAACTTTTTTAATGAGTTACTATTTCTTTCTATTGCAGCTGGTAGCTGGCAGTGTTGTGATGGCTTTTGAAGAAGTATGCCCAGATAGAATAGATCTGATTCACAAGAATTACCGCAAGCTGTGTAATTTACTAGTTGATGTGGAAGAGTGGGGACAGGTTGTCATAATCCACATGCTGACTCGATATGCTCGTACACAGTTTGTCAGTCCTTGGAAAGAGGTAAGTGTTGAGTAATCTTCCACTGACAAAATATAGTAAGCAAATGGATGCGTTTTGTTTATTTTTTATTTTTTAAAATGTATTTTATTGATATTTTACAGAGAGGAAGGGAGAGGGATAGAGAGTTAGAAACATCGATGAGAGAGAAACATCGATCACCTACCTCCTGCACACTCCCCACTGGGGCTGTGCCCGCAACCAAGGTACATGCCCTTGACTGGAATCGAACCTGGGACCCTTCAGTCCCCAGGCTGACGCTCTATCCACTGAGCCAAACCAGTCAGGGCAAAAAATGGATGCGTTTTAAAAATGTGTATGAAAATTAAGAGTAGTAAGTTATAGAAATCTGTGTATTTAAGGAGATCTCGTTTTTCTCATGTTCTTTTAGAAAGCAGGAAACCAATATAAATGCAGGGATAATTGGTCATTGTTTTGTCATTAGAGGATATATATTTAATGGCATAGTGCATAAAATTTTAGCTTATTCTGCTTAAAAATTGAAGTATACTTTGAATTATCCTATCTAATAAAGAGGGAATATGCTAATTAGCCATCACTCCATCACAAAGATGGATGCACCCACAGCTGAGGCCAAGTTCCCATAAGGAGCCTTAACAAGCAATCAGCAGGGACCTGAGGCTACGTCCTCCCCCGTCCCCGTGGGGCTTGACAGGGGACCTCAAGGTGCACTTCCTGTCCTGGTGCTGGGCTAGAGGACCTCAGGCTGCTCCCCCTGCCCCAGCGCCAGGTCGGGGGACCTCAGGTCACGCCCCCACCAGGTGGGGCTTGACAGGGGACTTCAGGCCTGCCCCCCACCCCAGCACCGAGCCAGGGGACCTGAGGCTGAGCCCCCATGCCTGGCGGGGCTTGACAGGGGACCTCAAGGTGCACCCCCAGTGCTGGGTCGGGAGAACTCAGGCCGCACCCCCCGCCCAGGGGGACCTGAGGCTGCACCCCCCTGCCGATGGGGCTTGACAGGGGACCTGAGGCTGTTGCCCCCTCCTGGTGCCAGGCCGGGGGACCTTAGGCTGTGCGCGCCCCCCCCCCCCCCCCGACCTGGTGGGGCTTGGCGGGGGACCTCAGGCCATGCCACCAACCCAGCGGGGCTGGAAAGGGGATCTCATGCCATGTCCCACACCTGGCAGGGCTTGACGGGGGACCTCAAGGCATGCCCCCCCACCCTAGTCTGGGCTGAGGGACCTCAGGCCACGCCCCCCATCCTGGCGCCAGGCCAGGGGACCTGAGGCTACGTTCCCTGCCCTGAGGGGCTTGACAAGGGTGGGACTAGCCAGGTCTGGATCTAACCCAATTGTCGGGGGGGTGGCCGGGTCTGGGTCTCACGCGATTTTGAGGGGCATGTGGTGGGCGGGGACTTGACTCTGGGTCCCGTGGTGTGCCCCAGACTATGACAGGAGGAAGATTTTCATACACATTTTACTAATTTTCTTTCATCTCTCACACTTCTATTACAGAGAAAGAGCAAATAGCAATATTAAATCATTTCCTCTAATTAATCCCCTTTTAATGTGCATGAATTTCGTGCACCGGGTCACTAGTCCATATATAAAAGTCATGTCACATAGGGCTCTTAAATTGATGCAGTTTTACTAACCATCTGTGCATTTATTTTATAAAGTTAATTTTATTTATCATTTAGTAAAGTAAACTTTTGATGACATTTTTGCTGGATTAAGCAACATGTCCATGCTGCAAATGTCAAATGTCTTGGCCCCTTAATGTAAATGGTGACTTTGACAATAGATTTTTGTTGCTAATAGCTAGTTGTTTAATTTCAGCCTGTACTTTTCCAGATTACTATTCAGATTTTTTTTCCCTGTTGTATAGGTAATTTTCTTACCTAGCCACTGTCACTATTTAATAAAACTTTTTATTGTACTTTCCTGTCAGCATCAAATTACTGTTAGTAGCTTTATGCAAATGATCCTTTACTTTGTCACTATGTAGAAATTGGAGTTAAAATATATACATTCTTTACCATACCTCCTAAAAATATGTCTTTGTAGTTTGTCTATTTATTTGTGTTCCTTGATTTTAATTTCATTTTAGATAAAATTCATGTTTGAAGCTATTTGCCAAACAAAGAAGTTAACTTTTATACTACATATATATTTAGGTAGGATCAGGCCTAAACAGGCAGTTGGACATCCCTCTCACAATCCAGGACTGCCGGCTCCCAACTGCTCACCTGCTTGCCTTCCTGATTGCCCCTAACTGCTTCTGCCTGCCAGCCTGATCACCCCATAACCACCCTCCTGCCAGCCTGATTGATGCCTAACTGCTCCCCTGCCAGCCTGATTGCCCCTAACTGCTTCTGCCTGCCAGCCTGATCATCCCCTAACCACTCCCCTGCCAGCCTGTTTGCCCCTAACTGCCCTCCCCTGCAGGCCTGGTCACCCCTAATTGCCCTTCCCTGCAGGCCTGGTCACCCCTAACTGCCCTCCCTTGCAGGCCTGGTCCCCCCCCGCAACTGCTCTCCCCTGCAGGCCCGGTCGCCCCCAACTTCCTTCCTCTACTGGCCTGGTCACTCCTAACTGCCCTCCCCTGCGGGCTTGATCGCCCCCAACTGCCCTCCCTTGCAGACCTGGTCCTTCCCAACTGCCCTCCCCTGCTGGCCATCTTGTGGTGGCCATCTTGTGTCCACATGGGGGCAGCCATCTTAGACCACATGGGGGCAGCCATCTTGTATGTTGGAGTGATGGTCAATCTGCATATTTACTCTTTTATTAGATAGGATTAGATAGGATAGAGGCCTGGTGCATGGGTGTGGTCCGGCTGGTTTGCCCTGAAGGGTGTCCCAGACCAGGGTGGGGGTTCCCTTGGGGCATGGGGTGGCCTGGGTGAGGGGCCTGTGGTGGTTTGCAGGCCGGCCACGGCCCCCGGCGACCCAAGCAGAGGCCCTGGTATCTGGGATATATTTATCTTCTACAATTGAAACTTTGTAGCCTTGAGCAGAGCCGAGCCTCCTGCTTGCTCCATGGCCGCAGCCATTTTTGTTGGGATTTATTTATCTTCTATAATTGAAACTTTGTAGCCTTGAGTGGAGGCCTAGGCTGGCCACGGTGTGCGAAAAGCTTGGCTTCCTCCATTATCGGGCAAACCCAAGCCTCATGCTCGCTTTGTGGCTGCAGCCATCTTGGTTGGGTTAATTTGCATACTTGCTCCTGATTGGCTGGTGGGCGTGGCTTTTGGGTGTAGCGGAGTGATGGTTAATTTGCATAGTACTCTTTTATTAGATAGGATGAGATGAAACACTGGTCATTGTCCTGGTACACTGGAATTGGGCTAAATAATTTTTTATCTTTGCCACTTATTTGCAATCTGACCTAGGGTTTATTCTAAATTATGTGGTTAATGGACTAATTCAGTAGTTTTCAGTTGTGCTCCTCTGCCCTAGGATGCTGTAGTCCTGCCACTGGACCAACCAAGAGGGTGGTGCTCTAGAGTCTCTAGAATGTTCCAAACTGAGCAGGCTTCGCCTTTGCCTGCCTTTCATATGCAGCTTTGCATATAATTTCCTTTAGAAAGATTTCTGGGCAAAAGAAAAGAAAAACCCTCAGTAAAATAGAAGATTTGTAAAGGTTTACCTAACTATAATCGTATATATTCTTGAAAACATAGAAGCAATTCAAGAACATTGTGAAATAAATGGCATCCTTTTCATAACATCTTGGTAGCCCCTTTAGAGCTAATTACTGGCAACCTTTTAATTTCATTTGTTCTAGTGGTTATAAATTTTACTTTAGATAACACATTTCACTTTATTAATTTAAAATGATACCAGTTCACCCACAAATAATCAAGATAACAGGCTTGTGTCTCTTTGGATACACATATGTTTTGTTTATTACCAGTGTAAAAGATTTGAAAGGTCAACCTTTATGTTAACATTAAAAGTAAGGGATTGTTGCCCAGCCATTTTGATTCAGTGTTTGAGTGTCAGTCTGTGAACCAGGAGGTCTTGGTTCAATTCCCGGTCAGGGCACATACCCTTGGTTGCTGGCTTGATCCCCAGTGTGGGGCATGCAGGAGGCAGTGGATTGATGATTCTCTCTCATCATGGATGTTTTTATCTCTCCCTTCCTCTCTGAAATCAATACATTTGTGTATTGATATAGTGTGTGTGTGTATAAGGGATTATCAAAGATGTTAGATTTTTAGTACAAATACATTGTACAAAAATAAAGTTCAAATGGATTATCATCATTTAGAGCATGTTTATACTCACTCTGTCACTTAACCCATCTCAGACTTTCTGTGCCTAGGTCAGTTCTGTTTTATAGAGAAACTTTTGAGTGAGCAGTCCAGCCACTTTTAGTCTTAAAGACTTTTTGGCCTAGACTTTTAAGTTGTATCCAACTTTTTAGGACTCCATACGGTGATTTTAACTTTAAAAGTTGGCAAACTGAATTATAAAGCAATGTTTGATCATACCTGGAAGGAACTGAGAAGTATTTGGGATTTATATCTGCTCTCATTTTTCATTTCTCTTGTTGTAAAAATCATACTATGAAGTAAAGAACTGTTTAAGAATATTATCCTATCTAATAAAGAGGGAATATGCTAATTGACCCTCCCACCGTCACAAAAGATGGCATCACCCACAGCCAATAAGGAGGGAATATGCTAATTGCTGCCCCGCCCTCAAAGATGGCGGCGCCCATAGCCAATAAGGAGGGGATATGCTAATTGACTGCCATGCCCTTAAAGATGGCGCCGCCCAGTCCCCTAAGCCCCGCTGGGGTGGCAGGTGCGCAGCAAGGCCTGGCCTGCCCCCAGGCAGGCCTGGCCGCTCCGCACACGCCTGCCTCTGGGTCCCCCAGTCCCCTTAGCCCCCCAGCCGCCCACGGCTGGCCCGAGGTTCAGGCAAGCCTCGGATGGTGGCTGCCCTGCTACCCAGGGCCGCCCAAGGCTCAGGTAACCAGGGCTGGCATAGGCTTGTGCTGCCGGCAGTGGCAGCAGCAGAGGTGTGATGGGGCGTTGTCTTCTCCTGATTGCTGGGTCGCCTCCCTCCCCTGAGGGCTCTCGGACTGTGAGAGGGGGCAGGCTGGGCTGAGGGACCCCCCACCTCCAGTGCATGACTTTTATGCACTGGGCCTCTAATAGAATATAAAGATAAAGTGGAACAGTACTCTAGCAAAGTGCTGAGTTGTTACCATCCTTTTTTATCCTTTTACCATCAACATTTGCATGTGTGTGTGTGTGTGTGTGTGTGTGTGTGTTTCATGAGATTGGCAGAGTACAAAGGTATTCATTTTAGTACCCTCATCCTTTTTTACATAACAGGCAGAAGTCACTTGCATAAATGCTATATGAACACCACTGTATGATATATAAAGGCTATTTATAAGTGGGAAAAATATCACTAAAGTAATATATTGACTTAAGTTATATAAAATAAAAAACTGGCCTAAAATACCGAATTCATTACAATTCAGCGGTTTCTTTCTCAATACTAAGAGAAAATATGAAAAATAGCACTGTTGATACTTTGTATTTAGCAATTTAATACTTTGTTTACTTTCTTATGTTGTATTTAATTTGAGATAGGGCAGTGGGAATTATTATACCCATTGTATAGTTGAAGAAACTGAGGCATGTAGTTTTTAATGACTCACCTAAGACAATTTTACTTTTAAAAGGTAGAGCCAGAAGTAGAAACAGAGTAATCTAATACTTAGGTCAACATTCTTCCCATATATTCTGTTACCCCATAACTTTTAAATTAAAGTATCCTTTTGTTTACTTTAATAAGTTTCTATGTGTTTGCTTATTATGTTCCAGTGAAAACTAATATTGAAGCCCCCAATCCATAATACTCAGATATTGCAATTAGCTAACAACCATAATTAAATTTGCTTTTCACAAAGAGAGGTAATATTTCTCATTGAATTCTTTAAAACAGTGTTTAAAAGAATTGTGTTTATGGGCTTGAAAGGTAGCAAAATTGTTTTTTGAGGAATTAAAAATTAGTGGAAATACTTTTTGAGATGAGCTGATGTACATGCATTTGTCACTAAGTTCTCAAATGAACACATCATATACAAATAGGCTTCTTCAGGGGCAAAAGAGATTTTTAATTTAGTTTATTTGCATCATTATAGATCAGTATTTAGGCTGTTTATATGTAAATGGATGAATTGAGGAACAATTAAGTGTTGACAAAGTAGATTTCAGTCATATCAATTGCAGTGCATTTTCTATAATTTTTCTAACTGACATCTTTGATGATAAATAGTGGATGCCAAGTCAAAGCAGATTATACAGAGCACTAGGAATTCATGGGACTGTCAGGGAGAAGACCGATTGACTTTAAATTTACATATTAATGAGAAGATTTGTTAAGAGGATGCTTGACTATAGAAAATAACAGCGTATTTATAGGGCACGACATTTTATAAATAAAGCTGATGCAGGAAAATGGAAATTAAACCTTTTAGGTTAATAAATTCAAGAGACTGCTAAAATGCATATTTGCATTTCTATTTTCTTAAATTTACCTTACTCTTTGCAGTCCTAGTGGGTTGATTTTTTATTCTAGGTCAAGTTTGTATAATTTTCAAGGACATAAAATTACTTAAATATTTTCTTTGTGTCATTCAGGCTATTATGGGAGATTACTTGAAGCATAAGTATAAATCTCTAAGACTAAAGTTGTTTTTGTAGAAGTAATGGACTTTAAAAAGTGCTATAAAACATCAAGTAAATTTTAAAAGTGATTAAAAAAACAAGCTTTTAGTGGCATTAATTATAAACTGAAATAAAACTCTGGCATTGGGTCTGACAGGAATGGTTCTAATTTTATTAATCTATCTCTTTAAAGTTGAACTTTCTCAAGGAGATGACAGTTTTGTAAGAAATATCAAAATACTTTATTAATTTGGAACTTAAAACTGTATAACTTCACAGTTCTTTTTGCATATTGAATCCAAAATATAATTCTGGTGGCAGTATGTATGCCTTTTGAAATCTGGAGTGATTCGTCTACATTTATTTCTCTCAATGTATTAGTACTTCAGTCATAAAACCCTTGGTAGGTGTAAGAAAGTTCCAAGTTTAGTTTTTTTTTTTATTGTTTAAAGTATTACAAGTAGTAGTACATATGTCTCCTTTTTTTCCCCACTGACCTTCCCCCAGCCTCCTCTACCCGCGCCCCCGCACATGCCCTCATCCTCCCCCCCCCCCCGCAAGTTTCTTGCGTCCATTGGTTATGCTTATATGCATGCATACAAGTCCTTCGGTTGATCTCTTACCCTCTCCCCCACACCCTCCCCAGCCTTCCCGCGGTAGTTTGACAGTTTGTTCGATGCTTCTTTGCCAAGTTTAGAATTTTGTTTCAAGTATCCTATATAATAAAAGCCTAATATGTTAAGTGTCCGGTCGTCCATTCAACTAATCAAAGCGTAATATGCTAATGATATGCTAAGGCCGCTCAACTGCTCGCTATGACATGCACTGACCACCAGGGGGCAGAAAGTTGACTGGTCAACCAGTCACTATGACGTGCACTGACCACCAGGGGCAGACTTTCAGACTGGTAGGTTAGCTTGCTGCTGGGGTCTGGCTGATCAGGACTGAGCGAGATGGGCCGGACATGCCCAGGAGCCCTCCCGCGATCCCTCCCCAGCTGGCCAACCTCCCGTGCCCCTCCCTGGCCCCAATTGTGCACCTGTGGGGTCCCTCAGCCTGGCCTGCACCCTCTCGCAACCTGGGACCCCTCGGGGGATGTCAGAGAGCTGGTTTCAGGACAATCCTGCAGGCCAGGCCGAGGGATCCTACTGGTGCACGAATTCGTGCACTGGGCCTCTAGTTTTAAAAATAAGTTTCTTTAGCTTTTTAGGGATAGGTATAAAATATAAACTAATCAGAACACAAAATTTATATACTGTACATAGTTCTTGATTAGCAGTTTTCTGAAAATACAAAGGCACTTTGGGAAAGGGTTCAAAACTCCACATTTAGGTCCTGTCTTAAAGGACCTAAGTGTTAGAGATGATTATTTTTGTTGAATTTTAATTTTCTTATAGGTTAATTTTTTGGTAAATTTTGCTTTGTTTCTTGCTCGTGGACTATTTTTCAATCTTACTATTCTGTGGAAATTTAAAAAACCAAAATAGTGAAGAGTTGTGATAGAATCATACTTTACAATGTGAATAAAAAGTTTTTGTGCACTCTTTCAGGCAACTGTTGATGAAGGGGTTCAATGTGCAATTTAATGGGAAACTATGGACCATGTGCTGATGATATTGAAATGAAGCCTCCATTAGTTACGAAGCATTCATTTTAAAGATTCCTTATTCTTTTTGTTCTTATTTATTTATTTTAAATAATTACCTTTTTTATTCATATACTTTTAATGAGATTATTGCCATTGCGTACATTTTTTTAAATTAAATTTTTATTGTTGAGAGTATTATATGTCTCATTTTTCCCCCATTAACTGTGCCCCCTTCTTCCCCACAGGCCTTCAACCTATTGTCTGTGTCCATGGGATATGCATATATGCATGCAAGTTCTTTGTTTGATCTCTTCCCACACACCCACCTCCACCTTCCCTCTGAGATTCCACAATCTGTTCCATGCTTCTATGACTCTGGATCTATTTATTTTTTATTGGAATTTTTTTAACTTCGTTGGCTCCTAAAATCAGAGAGTTAATACAGTCAAAGCTATTCCATTAGTACGGGCTAAAACTGTAAGTTTATGAGGTATAACTCATAAACTTAAAACTCTCTGATTGAGAACCACTCTAAAATGCATTCTGCTTAACAAAAAGCAATTATTTTCCATCTTTAGATAGAGATTAGTTTTCATATAATTGGGACCCTTCTGTTTGATGCCTTGGAACCTTTAGGCCTAAATTCAACATGAGTATATTTTATTTCAGAGAAATTTGGAAAAATGCCTTTTGTAGATTATCCAGATTTCTCAGTTACAAAAATTTGGAAACCCCTGCATTCAGAAAACGTGTTTTTTATATTCTGGAGATGAACATATAGTCATAAGAAATGAGAAGTGTTGTGGGCAATTGAACACTGTATTTTCATAGTGGCTCAATACAAAGTTACTGGGCACAGGTGTTTCTGTAATTGTGATGTATTGAGGGAGATTCAGTGTTCAATGGTCCTCAAACCCACACTTCTACCTGTGTGGTATAGTGGTCACTGGGCTATGGTATAAAACATGTAAAGTAAAGAGCATAGCAGTTACCTCACAGAAGGAAAATATGTCTCCAAGCCAGTATTCATATCCTTGGGTGTGTTTTTCTTTTTTTTATATAGGCCCAGTTTTGGGGGAAAGAGATTTTTTTCTTTCTTTCATTTTTCTTTGCAAAAAATAATAAATTAAAAATTTTATTCATGACATTTTTCTACTGAATGTATTTCTCTCATAAGGTATGGTATTCATATTGAATAGCTGTTTTAACTAAGTGATTATGATCATGCTAATCACCTACCTACTTTGGTCTTGTCAGGGACATCTAACCCAGTGTCAGGTGTACTACCAATATATTGCTGTGGTATATATGAACTGAATGTTTGTGTTTCCTGAAACCTATTCATTGAAGCCCTAAACAACTGAATGGGAGAAGATATTTACAAATATGCATGTGATAAAGGGCTATCCAAAATATATAAAGAACTCACACAACTTAATAAAAAAACAAAACCAAAAAACCAACAACAAGCAATCTAAAGTATGATATTTTAGATAATTTATTTTTTTTTAATCCTTATACAAGGAAATGTTTTCATTGATTTTTTTTTTTAAGAGTAAGGAAAGGAAAGAGAGAGAGAGAGAGACAGACAGACAGACAGAAAGAGAGAAACATCAATGTGAGAGAGAAACATCGATTGGTCGCCTCCGTAAGCACCCCAACTGGGGATTGAATCCACAACCTAGGTATGTGCCCTGACTGGGAATTTTGGTATACAGGACAATGCTACAACTGAGTCACCAGGCCAGGGCTTAGATCATTTCTTTTATTGTTATAATAATAAATATGTACAAATAGATTTTATGTGATTTACTAATTTTTTCCCTTAGTTTTTATTAAAACTTTTAATTTTAGATAACTGTAGATTTATATGCAGTTATAAGAAACTAGAGGCCCAGTGCACGAATTCATGTACCAGTAAGATCCCTTGGCCTTGCCTGTGGGATTGAGCCAAAACTGGCTCTCCGACATCCCCTGAGGGGTTCCGGATTGTGTGAGGACGCAGGCCAGGCTGAGTGACCCCACCGGTGCACGATCGGGGCAGGGGAAGGACGCGGGAGGTTGGCCAGCTGGGGAGGGACTGCGGGAGGACTCCAGGGTGTGTCCGGCCCCTCTCTCTCAGTCCTGATTGGCTGGACCCCAGCAGCAAGCTAACCTACCAGTCTGAAAGTCTGCCCCTGGTGGTCAGTGCACATCATAGCAACTGGTTGACCAGTCAACTGTCTGCCCCCTGGTGGTCAGTGCATGTCATAGCGAGTGGTTGAGCGGCCTTAGCATATCATTAGCATATTACACTTTGATTGGTTGAATGGCCAACTGGACACTTAGCATATTAGGCTTTTATTATATAGGATAATACAGAGATATCTGGTATAACATTACTCATTTTCCTCCAACAGTAGCATCTTGGAAAACTATAATTACAACCAGAATATCGGTACAGTCAAGATTCAGAAGATTGCCATCACAAGAATTCTTTATGGTGCCATTTTATAACTAAACCCACTTTCTTCCCTGTGCTTAACCCTGCAACCCTTAATCCCTAGCAACCACTACTTGTTTCTCAATCTCTATAATTTTGCCATTTCAGAAATGTTATTATATCAATGGAATTATATAGTATGTAACCTTTTAGGATTAATTTTTTTCTTTCAGCATACTTCTCTGGAGATTATTCAGAGTTGTGTGTATCAGTAATATGTTTTTTATTTATGAGTAGTATTCTGTGGCATAGATATTTAACCAATTGTTTAACCATTCATCCATTGAAGGACATCTGGGTTGTTTCCATTTTGGCTAATAAGAATAAAGCTGCTGTGAATATTTTGTGTGCAGGTTTTTGTATGAGAATAAATTTCCATTTCCAAGTGATAAATGCCCAAGAGTGCAATTACTGGGATATACAGTAATTACAGGTTTAGTTCTGTAAGAAGTTGCCAACCTGCCCGAGTGACTATAACCTTTTGCATTCTTACTAGCCATTTATGAGTGATCAATTTCCTCTATGTCCTCACCATCATTTGGTCTTGTCACTATTTTTAAAATTTAAATGAAGCCATTCTGATAGGTGTGTGGTGATATTTTGCTCTGGTTTTAATTTGCATTTCCCTAATAGCTAATGAAGTTGATTTTTTTTTCCATTTGTATATCTCTTTGATGAATAGTTTGTTGATATCTGTATTTTCTAGAGCTGCCATAAAAAAATACCACAGACTAGGTGCCTCAATCAACAGAAATCTATTTCTTATCATTCTAGAGGCTGGAAGTCCAGTATCAAGGTGTTTGCAGATTTGGTTTCTCTTGAGGCCTCTCTCCTCTCGCGACCCACAGGTTGAGAACCGTAGGCAGGGTCGCCCAAGACCATCGGAAAACACAGATGTTTACGTTACGATTCATAACAGTAGCAAAATTACAGTTATGAAGTAGCAATGAAAATAATTTTACGGTTGGGGGTCACCACAACATAAGGAACTGTATTAAAGGGTCGCAGCATTAGAAAGGTTGAGAACCACTGCACTAGAACATAATTCAGCCAAGTTTTTTGCCACCTTATAACATGGATTGCCTTTCCTCCAGTTTCTAGTAATGTTTTCCTCATTTCTATCTGAAACCTCATGAGAATCAACTTTCACATCCATATTCCTACCAACAGTCTCTTCAAGGCAATCTTGGTTTCTTTAAACATGGAAATCAAAATTGTTCTAGCTTCTACCCATTACCCAGTTTTAACGCCACTTCAACATTTTTAGGTATTTATTACAGCAGCTCCCCACTTCTCAGATGTTGGGATTTACTGGTTATCTTTTTCAACCAGGTTGAGATCCTTTGGGCTCTTGGAATGAAGAACGATTTTTGATTGAACTTGGAAATTGTGGCTATTATGAAATTCTTTTTTTTAAAATTTAATAAATCTTTATTCAGAATATTACAATTGTTCCTCTTTTTCCCCCCCATGGCTCCCCTCCACCCGGTTCCCGCTCCACCCTCTGCCCTTACCTCCCCTGCACTGTCCTCATCCATAGGTGTACGATTTTTATCCATTCTCTTCCTGCACCCCCCACACCCATTTCCCCCTGAGAATTGTCAGTCCACTCTCTTTCTATGCCCCTGATTCTATTATATTCACCAGTTTATTCTGTTCCTCAGATTTTTTATTCACTTGATTTTTAGATTCACTTGTTGATAGATATGTATTTGTTGTTCATAATTTTTATCTTTACTTTTTTCTTCTTCCTCTTCTTAAAGAGTACCTTTCAGCATTTCATATAATACTGGTTTGGTGGTGATGAACTCCTTTAGCTTTTTCTTATCTGTGAAGCTCTTTATCTGACCTTCAATTCTGAATGATAGCTTTGCTGTGTAGAGTAATCTTGGTTGTAGGTTCTTGCTATTCATCACTTTGAAAATTTCTTGCCACTCCCGTCTGGCCTGCATAGTTTCTGTTGAGAAATCAGCTGACAATCGTATGGGTGCTCCCTTGTAGGTAATTAACTGTTTTTCTCTTGCTGCTTTTAATATTCTCTCTTTGTCTTTTGCCCTTGGCATTTTAATTATGATGTGTCTTGGTGTGGTCCTCTTTGGATCCCTTTTGTTTGGGGTTCTGTGCGCTTCCTAGACTTGTAAGTCTATTTCTTTCACGGTGGGGGTGGGGGGGGGAGTTTTCAGTCATTGTTTCTTCAAATAGGTTTTCAGTATCTTGCTCTCTTCTTCTGGCTCTCCCATAATTCTGATGTTGGTACACTTGAGGTTGTCCCAGAGGCTCCTTACACTATCTTCAAGTTTTTGCATTCTTTTTTCTTTTTGCTTTTCTGGTTGAGTGTTTTTTGCTTCTTTCTATTTCAAATCTTTGACTTGATTCTTGCGGTCCTCTAGCCTGCTGTTAGGTCTCTGTATAATATTTTTTATTTCAGTCAGTGTATGTTTAATTTCTAGTTGGTCCTTTTTCATACCCTCGAGGGTTTCACTAAATTTATCGGCCTTTTCTAGGAATTTCTTGAAAAACCTTATAACTGTGGTTTTGAATTCTATATCCAGTCGTTTGCTTTCCTCCATTTCTTTCATTTGTGATCTCTTTCTTTGTCTCCGCAGTTTGGTTGCTTCCCTGAGTTGAAAGAGTGGCTTTGTGTGGTAGGTGTCCTATAGGGCCCAGTGGCTCAGTCTCACCCAGTTACCTGAGGTGGACACTTTTGGTGTACCCCTTTGTGGACTGTGTTCACAGCCTTGTTGTAGTTAAGTCTTGATTGTTGTTGGTATCACTGGGAGGACTTGACCTCCCGGCCAATTGGCTGTGAGGATCAGCTGTGTCTATGCTGGGAGAACTTCTGTGCTGGAGACACCCTTAGGAGACAAGACTTGAAAATTGCAAAAGCCTCTGTGCTCAGCTTGGATGGGGAGGAGTCTCAGGGCGGAGCAGACAGCCTTGGCTTCCCGTTAGCCCTGCCCTATGAGGCCTCCGGGTCTCAGTGTCCCTTGGTAATCACTGCAAACACCTCTGAGAGAAAGCCACCCTCGCGTTTCGCCCACTGCCAGACAGTCCAGTTTCTCCCCGAATGAGTCTGGGTTCCCAGAAACTTGCCCGGAACTGGAGTTCAGCGCAGTCGGGAGCTTCTGTCTCCCTCCTACTTTAGAAAGCCAGCCGCTCACTCAGCCTCCCGTGCACTCAGCAGTCAGTCCTCTCTGTGCATGCGCGCCTCCAGATATCTGCCTTCCGCAGCTCCCCTGAGTCTCAGTGTGCTTTCTCTTTCCTGACAGTCCAGATTCCCCCGAATGAGTCTAGATTCCCAGAGTCTCGCCCGGGACTGGAGTTCAGCACAGTCGGGAGCTTCCGTCTCCCTCCTGCTTGGGAAAGCCAGCCATGCACTCAGCCGCCCATGCACTCAGCCGCCCGTCCTCTTCTCACGTGCGCGCCTCCGTACCTCAGCCTTTTGCAGCTCCTCTGAATCTCAATGTGCTTTCCTCTTTCCTTCTAGTTGTAGAATTTCCTCTCAGCCAGCTTTCCTGTGGTTCTGGATGGTGTCCATTTTGTCTTTTAGTTGTAGTTTTGATATTGTTGTGCGAGGCAGCAGTTTAGGTGTTTACCTATGCCGCCATCTTGGTTTCTCGCCTATTATGAAATTCTTGATCTTATTCAAACTTGGGTAAATACCTTATTATTATTGCCAGGTCATGGTACAGTTCAAGTTCCCCCCTCAGCCTCCACTGATTATCACAGAGGTTGTGGTTATTATTGTTACTGTGAGTGAATGTGTGATCTCTGGCTCCCCACTAATACTTCCCTGATAGCTCTTTGTCTGCTTCATTTCTGTGTACATGTATCTGCCACTAACACCACAGAGTGGTGTGTCCTTGTTACCACTGGGTGCTGCAGGTTCTGAGTGTCCAGTAAGCATCCCTTTTGCATTAGCTTTGTGAGGAGGGATAAGGTCACCTCTTTATTTATAGGTGAGCTTGAATGTCCAAGCTCCCCACTTGGTCTCCACTGAACCATTGGGCTCTCTCACTTAACTCCTGGTGGGAATTAAAGTCTCAGTGCTGTCTTGTTCTTTTCTGATACCACCACAGTGGGATGATTGGGTTATCTCATTACAGCCGGTGAGGGCTGAAGTCTACTCTCTTCCTTTCATCCTTCGCAGATGAGGATAGGTCTGGGACCATGGTATTTTCTCTAGTGTTGGCTGCAGTAGAGCAGTTATTTTTTTTAAAAAAAGTTATTTTCTTGCTAGACTGTCCCTTTCTTGGTCCTCTGGCAACATAGGGCAGACTTTTGCTAATTTATTTTTTTGTTTGTTTGTTTTTAAATCTATGCTTATTGGTGTTTCTGGGTTACCTGCTTCTCTAGCACCCAGTCTTAAATATGAGATAAAAATGAAAGCCTAAGGAACTCACTATAGTTATTCTTTGGGTCCTGAGGTCTCTACTCTTCTGATCTCTGCTTTTCCTTTTTTAAATGCTTGTTTTATATATAATATCTTTGGTTTCTGGTTGTACTTTGTGAGAAGAATAGGGAACAGTATATTTACTTCATTCTCTCAGAATTAGAAAATATGTTTCAGAAACTTGATAATAGAAATTACCTCTAAATAGTAGTTGAATTGGATCCAGATAGATATTATTTTTTTGTTTATTTTTACGACTAAATGCTTATTGACTGATTTTACTGTTTAAGATAATAAAGACTTCAAATAAAAAGGACAAAACAGAATAAACTTATGGATATACCTAAAGCTCAAACTGAGTCTTTCTTGACAACATAGGGACCTACTTAATCAGTAGTTGTAAACCTGTCAAGCTTTATTATGATTTCCTTTATATGTGTTGAGTTCAAAAAATTATCCTCTTTTTTTTCTGACCCTTTGATCCAATTACAGAGTGGCTGGTAATTTATGGAAACAGTTTTCAGGTTTTAGGTAGTCTCATATTGTCGGCTTTGTTAACATCTAATTGTCAGGTTTTTCCCTTTGGGCAGCTATGGGTATTTTTATGGGGATTTAATATTTTTTAGAGTTTTCCTGTATAAAAGAGTATCATCTATACCACTAAGGAACAGTTACTGTGTTATGAAATATGAGAAAAATCAAGACCTTCATATAAGTAGCAAGTATTTTGAAATCACCTCAACAGTTGTATTGTATAGTAAAATATTATCATTATTGTAGAAGTTTTAAAAAATTTTCTTTTTGCCATGTTTGGGCTATTCAGGGTCTGAACTAAACATGGGATTGGATTTCTTTCCTGTAGGATGATGGTCTAGAGGACAACGAAAAGAATTTCTATGAGTCTGATGAGGAACAGAAAGAAAAGGCTGACAAAAGAAAGAAGCCTTATACTATGGATCCAGACCATAGACTTTTAATTCGGAATACAAAACCTTTGCTTCAGAGCAGAAATGCAGCGGTATGTTAACATACTTATAAGAAATAATTCTCAGATTTCTTCTTAAGATATGGCTAAAAGTATGTAAGTTTGGTAAACAAGTCTTTATATTTGAGTGTGCTAATGGAGCATTTGCTTATTTATATAAAAAAGTTTTGATGATATTACTTGGTTTGATCGTTGTATGCCTATTGGACTTGATTTACTTGTACTTTTTTGTGGTTTTGTTAATTGGTTTTTCCTAAGATACGAGCTCAAGATGTTTCAGAGCTGATTGGAAGACTATTTGTGTTTCTCTATTGCTAGTTTGTAGTTGTGGGTACTTAATATGGTATCAGTCTAATATTTGTATTTACCTGATAAAAGTACCTAGCATAATGCCTTATGCATAGTAAATTTTAACTGGTAGAAATAACTATTAAAAATAATCTGTATCTATACCCTAGTTTTTTATTTTATTTTGTTTTAACCTTTTTATTTTAAATAATTCTTTATTTTTAGAATATACATGCACAGTAGAAAATTAGAAAATGCAGACTAGCAGAACTAAAAACGAAGAAACATCACATTCCCATCACTAAGAACTCATTATCACATATCTTAATGTATTTTCTTCCAGATTTTTTTCTGCATAAATATATATATATATTATCATGTATGTATGTCTATACATATATATATTTTAAATCAAGATAGAAATCATACTGTATGTAGTATTTTTAACCTGTTTATTTTCTAGTCAGTCCTCTCCACCTTTCTATTTCAATGAAGTTTCATCTCATTTAATACCAACTTATCTGAAATTATCTTTTATAAGTGATTAATCTAAACCTGCAAAATGTATCTGCTACATTTCACTTGCTTGTTATCTCTTTTAAACTTCTCAATTCTTTCAGGATGTTCTTCTGTGTTTATTTGGTTGATTCCTATATAGAGTGCTACTTAATTTTTTCTTTCATACCTGCATTTCCTATTAACTGGAAGTTATAGCTAAAGGCTTGATGGATTCAAGTTAAACATTTTATTAAAAATTTTCAATTAAAATATTCTTATGAATTATTCCCGTCAAATAGCAAAAACTTTGAAAATGAGGAATTTCATGTGAATTACTTTGTTTTTTGATGTTTGAGAATTTAGAGTATGAGCTTTGTATATATGTGTTAGTAATTAGCAGACATTTTTATCTTATACTTAGTAATTTAGTTTCTGAATCATTATTAAATAACCATGCATATTAATAAAAAATTATTGTTTTACTAATGTTGTAAATATACTTGGCCAGATAGTTGTGAAGTAGCTGTTACTTGCCACCTAAAACTCTATTTTATAATTGACCTACTTATAATTTAACTTTGTCTTGGAAATTGATTTTGTAGTACAAATACTGATCAAAAATGTTCTTGAATGGTGAAACATATTATAGAAGTAGATTGTACTTGTTGTCCCAGTATGTTCTGGTTCCCTGGTTCCCTGCTTATTTGGTTGTGTACCAAGTAGAGGTGGCTAACTTTTTGTTCCAATATGTTTTGTTATCCTGCTTATTTGATTTTATATATATACTAGAGGCCCAGTGCACTAAATTCGTGCACTCGGGGCGGTCCCTCATCCAGGCCTGTACCCTCTCACAATCCGGGACCCCTTGGGTAGTGTCCCTAGGCCTGGCCTGAGATCAGAGCCTATGAGGGCTTTCCTTCCCCTGGCTGCAGGAAGCTGGCCCCACCCCCGCCGCTGCCACTGCTTACCATCTGTTCAGCACTGCCCCCCCCTCCCCTGCCACCGGTGGCCTCCCTCTGCAGGCGACAGTCGTGGGGTGTGATGGCTTGGCTGGCCTGGGCCTCCCTCTGCGGGGATATCGCCGGCCGGCCGGACACCTGCCACAGAGTTGCTGCCGGTGGCCTGGGCATCCCTCTTTCTTTGCTGGGGGGCGGGGCCAGCTGTGCAAGGGGCTGTCTACGTACCTGATCACCCCTAACCACTTGCCTGACTATCTGATCACCCATAACTGCTTGCTGAGGGGCAGGACCAGCCCTGCGAGGGGCCGTCTGCCTACCTGATCACCCCTAAATGCTGGCCTGCCTACCTGATCGCCCCTAACCACTCTGCCTGCCTTTCTGATCAACCCTAACTGCTTTCTGGGGGGGCAGGGCCAGCCCTGCGAGGGGCCGTCTGCCTACTTGATTGCCCCTAACCACTTGCCTGCCTACCTGATCACCCCTAACGACTGTCCGCCTGCCTGGTCACCCCTAACTGCTTGCCTGGGGGCGGGGCCAGCCTGGCAAGGGGCCGTCTGCCTACCTGATCACCCCTAACTGCTGGCCTGCTTACCTGATCACCCCGAAACACTTGCCTGCCTACCTGATCACCCCTAACCACTCTGCCTGCCTGATCACCCCTAACCACTCTGCTTGCCTACCTAATTGCCCGTAATCAGTGGTCTGCTTACCTGATCACCCCTAACCACTCTGCCTGCCTGCCTGATTGCCCCTAACCACTTGCTTGGGGGCGGGGCCAGCCCGGCGAGGGGCCGTGGTAGTTCTGGTCTCTGGTTGTTCCAGCTCATGGTGGCTGGCCTTTTATTAGATAGGATATATATTCTGACTTCTGAAGGATTATGAATAGATATTTTTTGTTTTAGTCTTATTTGCAACTTTTACAAGAGACTTTAAAAATTTGTTTCAATTTGTTTATGCATGTGTATATGTGTGTTTGTGCTCATATGAATATATGTAAATAGTTTTACATAAAATTTGCTTTTCTTTTTATGGGCAAGGACCTTGTCAGTATTTGGTTCATTTGGTTTGTGCTCATATGAATATATGTAAATAGTTTTACATAAAATTTGCTTTTCTTTTTATGGGCAAGGACCTTGTCAGTATTTGGTTTATTGGCTAAAGCAGGTACTCAGTAAATACTTGTTGCATGAATGAATGTTCTACAACTTGCTCTATGTTAATAAAGATATGTCTAATTAAAAAAAAAATAAATTTGTTTCCAGAAACCTAGAGCTTTATGCTGTAATATTTTAAAAAATCACCATCAATGATTTGTAAATTATGTCCATCATTAATTGAGATTTTGTTTTATAATATTTTAAATTCAGAAGAGTTTGTTCTATAATTAAGTGTATTTGTGGGTCACAAATGAAGAAATATCCTCAAATTCCCAAATAATATCTGAAAGCTATATTACAACAAAAATGCCAAACAACAGTAATTGTAGGACCTTATAAACTGTATTTAAAAAAAAATTTATTAGTTTTAGAAGAAACTCTTTTTACTTCAAGCTTCCTCAGGTGCTGTATATATATGCTCTTTATGCATATGTAAAACTCCTGTCATACATTTGTTACAACTTTATAGGCCAATCAGAAATAAAGTAGTATTAATATATCTTCTGAGTTAACGACAAGGTGATATAATTTAGATAGCTCTGTTTCTGCAGTTGTCACATGTTAAAGTGATACTTTCAGTAACTGGGAAGTCTAGACTTCTGGTCTCTGAATCTAAGTATACAGGCATGTAGGGAAAACAGAGTACTCATATTTTACGACAGAGAAATTCTGATGATTCTTTTTTTAAAAAAAATAAATTGTTCAGATTATTACAATTGTTCCTCTTTTTCCCCCCCATAGCTCCCCTCCACCTGGTTCCCACCCACCCTCTGCCCTTATCCCCCCGCCCCCCGTGCTCATCCATAGGTGTATGATTTTTGTCCAGTCTCTTCCTGAACCCCCCACACCCCTTTCCCCCTGAGAATTATCAGTCCACTCCCTTTCTATGCCCCTGATTCTATTATATTCACCAGTTTATTCTGTTCCTCAGATTTTTTATTCACTTGATTTTTAGGTTCATTTGTTGATAGATATGTATTTGTTGTTCATAATTTTTATCTTTACTTTTTTCTTCTTCCTCTTCTTAAAGAATACCTTTCAGCATTTCATATAATACTGGTTTGGTGGTGATGAACTCCTTTAGCTTTTTCTTATCTGTGAAGCTCTTTATCTGCCCTTCAATTCTGAATGATAGTTTTGCTGGGTAGAGTAATCTTGGTTGTAGGTTCTTGCTATTCATCACTTTGAATATTTCTTGCCACTCCCGTCTGGCCTGCATAGTTTCTGTTGAGAAATCAGCTGACAATCGTATGGGTGCTCCCTTGTAGGTAACTAACTGTTTTCTCTTGCTGCTTTTAATGCTTTCTCTTTGTCTTTCGCTCTTGGCATTTTAATTATGATGTGTCTTGTGGTCCTTTTTGGATTCCTTTTGTTTGGGGTTCTGTGCGCTTCCTGGACTCGTAAGTCTATTTCTTTCACCAGGTGGGGGAAGTTTTCAGTCATTATTTCTTCAAATAGGTTTTCAGTATCTTGCTCTCTCTCTTCTTCTGGCACCCCCATAATTCGGATGTTGGTACGCTTGAACTTGTCCCAGAGGCTCCTTACACTATCTTCATATTTTTGGATTTTTTTTTCTTTTCCGGTTGAGTGTTTTTTGCTTCTTCATATTTGAAACCTTTGACTTGATTCTTGCGATCCTCTAGTCTGCTGTTGGATCTCTGTATGTTATTTTTTATTTCAGTCAGTGTATGTTTAATTTCTAGTTGGTCCTTTTTCATATCCTCGAGGGTCTCGCTAAATTTATCAGCCTTTTCTAGGAAATTCTTGAAAAACCTTACAACCATGGTTTTGAACTCTATATCCAGTCGTTTGCTTTCCTCCATTTCTTTCATTTGTGTCCTATTTCTTTGTCTCCGCATTTTGGCTGCTTCCCTGTGTTGATAGAGTGGCTTTGTGTGCTAGGTGTCCTATAGGGCCCAGTGGCTCAGCCTCCCCAGTTACCTGAGGTGGACACTCTTTGTGCACCCCTTTGTGGGCTGTGTGCACAGTCTTGTTGTGTGTAAGCCTTGATTGTTGTTGGTATCACTGGGAGGACTTGACCTCCAGGCCAAGAGGATCATCTGTGTCTGTGCTGGGAGAACTTCTGTGCTGGAGACACCCTTATGAGACAAGACTTGCTTTAGTGGGGCTTTGGTGCTCACTGAGTCTGCCCCCTGAGTGTGTCCCTTATGGATCTGAGGATTTGTAATCTGGATGGTCCTACTCTGACCCCTGGGTACACTGGCTCTTGGATCTCCAAGGAGGTGCTAATTTAGCCTCTGCCTGAGGCCACCCAGCAGGAGCTACAGAGAGATTTGCAGATTCCTCTTCTTTGTTTGGGTTTTGGAGGTGCCCAGATGAGGCCCAGCTGTGAAGCAATGCAAGCTGCTGTGGGCCTTGGGCCTTCTTTTGGATGTTCTGGGTCTCTCTGACTCAGCTGCAGTTTGTTAGGTAAGTTTAGATTTCAAAGGACCAGGCCATTCATATGCAAAAGCCTCTGTGCTCAGCTTGGATGGGGCGGAGTCTTAGGGCTGAGCAACCAGCAATGGCTTTGTGGGGCGGGATCTCAGGGTGGAGCAACCAGCAATGGCTTCCCATCAGCCCTTCCCTAAGAGGCCCCCCTGGGTCTCAGTGTCCCGCAGTAAATGCTGCAAGCACCTCTGAGAGAAAGCTGCCCTCGAGTTTCGCCCGCTGCCAGACAGTCCAGTTTCTCCCCGTATGAGCCTGGGTCCCCAGAGTCTCGCTTGGAACTGGAGTTCAGAGCAGTCGGGAGCTTTTGTCTCCCTCCTGATTGAAAAAGACAACCGCGTACGCTGTTGCCAGCCCTTTCCATGCAGGTGCCTCCGTACCTCTGCACTTTACTTCCACACCTTCTCTGAGTGTCAGTGTGCTTTTCTCTTTCCTTCTAGTTGTAGAATTTCCACTCAGCCAGCCTTACTGTGGTTCTGGATGATGTCCGTTTTGTCTTTTAGTTATAGTTTTGAAATTGTTGTGCCGCCATCTTGGTTTCTCCCTCTGATCATTCTTATAATGGCTTTGAACCAAAGACTATTTTTAAGGTTCTACATTTTGAAAACCAAGAAATAAACCATTGAGATATAGATAAGTATCACATAATCTAACTCATATGTGGAATCTAATGAATAAAATAGATCCAGAGACATAGAAGCTGGAACAGACTGACCAATCTCAGAAGGAACGTGTGGTTGGGTGGGAGTGATTAACCAGGAAAGTTATATGCATACTAGAGGCCCAGTGCACAGATGCGTGCACTGGTGGGGTCCCTTGGCCTGGCCTGCAGGGATTAGTGGACCTCTGCGTCGTCGCAGCCAGGCCTTAACCTGCCAGCTCCTTGGGCTCCAGCCCACTGTCCGTGTTGATCCCACATAGCACGAAGTAGTTCACAAAGCGGTAGGCAGCCGAAGAGGAGCCTAAACCCAGGCTGGGTGCTGTGTCGCTCCCGCTCATCCAGGCCCCGCTGCGCCTGCCACCACCGCCACTCAGGTGTGCACGGGGAGTGTCTGCAGGAGAGGCTCGCACTGCTGCAGCTGCGCTTGCCAGTGTGAGCCTGGTGTCTGGCACCCTGTCTGTCAGCTGAGCGGTGCTCCTGCTGTGGGAGTGCATTGACCACCAGGGGCAGCTCTTATATTGAGTGTCTGCCCCTGGTGTTAGTGTGCGTCACAGCTACTGGTTGGTTGTCTGGTCGTCCGGTCCTCCAATCACTTAGGCTTTTATATATATAGACTAGAGGCCTGGTGCATGAAATTCTTGCACGGGTAGGGGGATCCCTCAGCCTGGCCTGCACCCTCTCCAATCCAGCACCCATCGGGGAATGTCCGATTGCCGGCAGTCGGATATCCCTCTCAATCCGGAACCGCTGGCTCCTAACCACTCATCTGCCTCCCTGCCTGATCGCCCCTAACTACTCTGCCTGTCTCGCCCCTAACCCCTCTGCCTGTCTGCCTGATCGCCCCTAACCCCTCTGCCTGCCGTCCTGATCGCCCCTAACCACTCTCCCCTGCCAGCCTGATCACCCCTAACCGCTCTCCCCTGCCGGCCTGATCGCCCCTAACTGCTTCTGCCTCGGCCCCTGCCATCATGGCTTTGTCCTGAAGGACGTCTGGAAGATGTCCAGTCTGTCTGGTCTAATTAGCATATTACCCTTTTATTAGTATAGATTAGTATAGATATGCATAGCCCATGGACACAGACAGTAGTTTTTTTTTTAATATATTTTATTGATTTTTCACAGAGAGGAAAGGAGAGGGAGAGAGAGTTAGAAACATCGATGAGAGAGAAACATCGATCAGCTGCCTCCTGCACACCCCCTACTGGGGACGTGCCTGCAACCAAGGTATATGTCCTTGACCGGAATCAAACCTGGGACCTTTCAGTCCACAGGTTGACGCTCTATCCACTGAGCCAAACCGGTTTTGGCCACAGACAGTAGTTTGATGAAGGCCTAGGAGGGGCAGGTGCAGGAGGAGGGCGTCAATGGAAAAAAAAAAGGGGGACCTCTGTAATACTTTCAACAATAAAGATAAATTTTTTAAAAAAATAAAAAATGCTGTTATTTTAGAGGCTCTGAGGGAAAAACTGCTTTTTGCTAGCTCTGGTGGTTACTGACAATTGTTGGCATTCCTTGAATGGCTTATCACTTTATATCTGCCTCCATTGTCAATTTGCCTTCTTTTCTGTGTCTCTATGTGTCCTTTTCTGTCTCTTATAAAGATGCTTTCATTGGATTTAGGGCCCACCCTAATTCAGTATGATCTCATCCTCATCATTACATTAATAACATCTGCAAAGACCTTATTTCCAGATAAGGTCACATTTGAGGGTAGACATGAATTCTTGGGGCGGGGTCACTAATTACCTGCTACAAAAGGTATATATTCATCGTATTTCATAGGAATTTTATAGGAGTTAAAGGAAATAATATATAAGAATGTTATTTGAGCCCTAACCGGTTTAGCTCAGTGGATAGAGCGTCGGCCTGCGGACTGAAAGGTCCCGGGTTCGATTCCGGTCAAGGGCATGTACCTTGGTTGCGGGCACATCCCCAGTGGGAGGTGTGCAGGAGGCAGCTGATCGATGTTTCTCTCTCATCGATGTTTCTAGCTCTCTATCCCTCTCCCTTCCTCTCTGTGAAATATCAATAAAATATATTAAAAAAAAAAAAGAATGTTATTTGAAACTGTAGTGTGCTCCAATGTTCATAGTTCTGATTATTTTCCCATGCTTTTGTTTTTTAGGTGGTTATGGCAGTTGCTCAGCTGTATTGGCACATATCACCAAAATCTGAAGCTGGCATTATTTCTAAATCACTAGTGCGTTTACTTCGTAGCAGTAGGTAGGACATGGTTTTATGTACTTTTTTTTTTTTTTTGTATTCCTTCAAAAGGAATATTTGAACAAATAAAATGTAACTTTCATTTATCTCAAAGTTTATGATAAATATTGAATTTTTGAAACCTCAAGCCCAAATAGCCCAAAGGAATTACAAATATCTTTTGGCCCGGCTGGTGTGGCTAGGTGGTTGAGTGTGGACCTATGAACCAAGAAGTCACGATTCAATTCCTGGTAAGGGCACATGCCCAGGATGCAGGCTCGATCCCAAGTAGGGGACATGCAGGAGGCAGCTAAACGATGATTCTCTCATCATGATGTTTCTCTGGGCAGAATTGAGACAAGTTTATATGAGCTCTCCAGTCATGTTTGTTTCATCAGGCCTAAGAATGCCTTTCTTACATGTGTTCAGAGCAGCTACAGTATTGGCTTTACATCTTAGGAATACAGTATTATAAACTTGGTTTTAATTCTTACTCATCATGAATCTAATGTAATTTATTAATCGTTTGTAGGGAAATGTACTTTAAAATAAGGCATAAGTATCTAAAATTTATTGAAAATTTTCAATATTATATTTGAGTTCTATTTAATATGAAACTTACCACTAATTCCTTTTCTTTAATGTACTTAAAGGTATTTCATTGGAAAATATACCCAGTGAAAATTCTTGTTTAATTTCTAGGGAGGTGCAGTATATTGTCCTACAGAATATAGCAACTATGTCAATTCAAAGAAAGGTATGTACATTGTGAGTACATAATTTAAGAGAGAAATGAATGCATTAGTACCATTACATGTATTTGTATATTTATTTTTGTCATTTAGGGTATGTTTGAACCTTATCTGAAGAGTTTCTATGTTAGGTCAACTGATCCAACTATGATCAAGACACTTAAGGTAGGCATGCTCTTATTTTTAAGATACTCTAATATGTGTTTTCTTTGAAGATACTGCTATAGCTTCTAGCATCTGTAAAATGGAAATCTGTTTTTACATCATTTAGGGATTTTCTTTATACTTCCTAAAATACATTATTATATACTAGGTATACTAGTTAATAATGCGGATTTTGTAATAAAAGAAAACATGTTAATTTCAAGAGAAACATCAAAAGTGCTTTATGCAAAGTAATGTCCATTGCTAGCTACACATATCCCCCATCTTTAGGTAATTTGTGGATACCGTCCCAATAGAACTTTTCTTGTTTTGAGGCAAACCATTCAGAGTTTCAATTTTCCACTTCTTTGTACGTTTTGAAGTGCTGCTCAGAAAGTGCGTGTGCCATCAATCGGAACAAGTGGTAATCTGAAGGAGCAAGGTCTAGTGAATACAGCTGGTGGCTTAATACTTCCCAAGCAAGATCTTTTTTTTTTTTTTTTTTTTTTTTAAATATATTTTATTGATTTTTTTACAGAGAGGAAGGGAGAGGGATAGAGAGTTAGAAACATCGATGAGAGAGAAACATCGATCAGCTGCCTCCTGCACACCTCCTACTGGGGATGTGCCTGCAACCACGGTACATGCCCTTGACCGGAATCGAACCCGGGACCCTTCAGTCCGCAGGCCGACGCTCTATCCACTGAGCCAAACCGGTTTCGGCACCAAGCAAGATCTTTTAATGTGTCTTGAACTGGTTTTGAAGTGTGTGATGGTGCGTCATCATGAAGCAAAATTACTTTGCTGTGTCTTCTGGCCCATTCTGGTCATTTCATCATCAAAGCTTGGTTGAAATTGATTATTTGTTGTTGGTAGCGATCAATATTAACGGTTTCACCTAGTTTTAGAAGCTCATAATACACCACACCTTGCTGATCCCACCAAATGCAGAGCATTGTCTTCTTTCAGAAGCAATTTGGCCTTGCAATTGATTTTGATGGTTGAGATGGATCAACCCATGATTTTGTGCATTTGGGATTCTCAAAATAAGTCCACTTTTCATTGCCAGTCACAATTTAATGCAAAAAAGACTTTCTTTCGTGCCATTGAAGCAACATTTTACTGATGATTTTTCAGTTTTCCATTTGTCTTCCGTTCAGTTGATGTGGCACCCATTTTCCTTCCTTCAAAATCTTTCCCATTGCTTGTTAATGATTGGAAATGGTTTGCTGAGCAATGTTTAATCTTTCTGCAAGTTGTTTTTGAGTTTGACACGCATCTTCATCCAATAATGCTTGTAATTGTTGGTCTTCAAACTTTTCGGTTGACCTGGACGTTCTTAGTCTTTCACATAGAAATGATCACTTATAAAGCGTTTAAACCAGCATTCACAAGCATCTTGAGATAGAGGATGTTCACCATAAGCTTCCTGCAGTATACAATAACCTTTTCTTCAAAATAAAGTAATAAATTAAAACTTCCTGCAAATGCTCTTTTTTTGGCACGAAATTCGATATTTTAAGCATAAAAATATCTATGATGTTAACACATTCAGCAAATTTGACATACGAAGTTTTAAAGCTTGTTGTCAATACACCAAAATAGCATACATATCAAATCGCATATATATCAACATATGTGTAACTTCATCTATTGAAAAAAATCCACATTATTAACTGGTACAGCTAGTACTAGTTACTGTGCTATATCTTAACAACACAAAGTGAAAACATGCTGCCACACCCTGAATAACTCACAGTATACTGAATGAAACAGATGTGTAAATAGATCATTTTAACAGTATGTGATATTATGGAGATTTGAATTGAGTGCTGTGAAAAAAATAGTCTTCTCTGAAAGATTTAGAAAAACGTGTGAAAAAGATGATGTTAGAGTGGATTTTAAAATAACATTTTTGAGAATTTTGTTGTTGGTTAGTAGGTTGATTGGGAGGTTGTAGAGTTGCAAGTAGGAGATAGCCACAGTTTATGCTAACACAAGGGATTGTAAGAGTTGTTTTGAGGGAATGATAACTACAGTATAGAGTGTAGTTTGGATATAGCACTATATGGGTTAAAACAATGTGGTATTAAAACAGAAAAAAAAGTGGAATAGAATGAAAACCTGGAAATAGATCAGTGTATATGAAAGTGTACTGTGTAATAGAGGAGACATTACAAACCAATACGGAAAGGGTGGACTATAAATATTAGAATTATTGGTTATTCACATGGAAGCTGAGTTTAATCATAAGAAAATCTAAGACACATCCAAATACAATGTGTGATATTGAACTGGATATTTTTATTATACATTATTGAGATAATTGGTGAAACTTAAATAGAGAGTAACAATCGCATAGATGTGATGTATCAGTGTGAATGTCTTGATTTTCTTGGTTGTATTGTGGTCTGTAGGACATGTCCTTGTTTGTAGGAAATATGCATAGAAGTATTTGGGGACAATGAGATATCAAATTGGCAATTATGGTCTCAAATGTTTCAGATCAAAAATAGTAATTTTTACCTTTTCTTTTTGTTGAGATTTTTTTTTAAATTGTACAGAAAAATTAAATGTCCTCATCAAAATAAAATGAAAAGTCTAGCCATAATCTGGGAGAAAATATACCCATATATATCTGCAAAATGACTGGTACTTAGAATATATAAATAACTTCTATAATTTGTGTCTTTGAATTGTAATATTTGGACCATTTACTTTTTTTTTTTTTTTAATATATTTTATTGATATTTCACAGAGAGGAAGGGAGAGAGATAGAGAGCCAGAAACATCGATGAGAGAGAAACATCGATCAGCTGCCTCCTGCACACCCCCACTGGGGATGTGCCCGCAACCAAGGCACACGCCCCTGACCGGAATCGAACCCGGGACCCCTCAGTCCGCAGGCCGACGCTCTATCCACTGAGCCAAACCGGCTTCGGCTGGACCATTTACTTTTAATGTGATTATTGATATGTGTTTATGTCTATATCTTGTGTGTTTTCTGTTTGTCCCATTTGTTCTCCGTTCCTTTTTTCCTTTTTCATGTTTTCCTTCAGATTAATTGGATATTTTTTATGAGTAAAAACATTTTTTTAGTGAGCCTATTGGAAATGGGCTTTTAATTGCATATTTCTTGTAACTCTAAATCCAGAATAATTAAAATGTCTAAGAATTTGGGATGGTAGGATGAAGGAAACACAATAAGACAATCTGGAACACAGAAGTATTACTTACATGGAGGGCAGTATTTTCTAATTTTCTTAGTCACAGAAAAAAAGTCAAACTACCTTAAATTGTTTAGGTTAATTGGATATAAATTGTAAAGTTGGGACAAACAATTAGGGAAAATGTTGGATTCTCTTTTTTGTAATTACTTGTTAAGCACTCTGTAAATATCTATATGTAGATGTAGGGAGACAAAATTCACTTGAAGGGTATAATGCTTCACAACATTTGTAACTGTGACTTCTTTAAAAAGCATAAATTACCTTTCTATTAAATGCCTAGCCTTTATTAAATTCATCTTTTTTGTTTGTTTCAAAATGTTTATTTCTTCTTTTTTCTACTATAGCTTGAAATTTTGACAAACTTGGCAAATGAAGCCAACATATCAACTCTTCTTCGAGAATTTCAGGTTTGTATACAGTGCTAATTCTTAACATTTGTTCAGTTTAAAGTTAAATATACCTCTTTCTGAACTTTGAAATATGTAATTGTTTAAATAAAACAGTCATTTGGGATGGGGTAATTTTATGGTGTTAGTTGTATAGAGGTGACAAATTGGACCTGTTTCAGAATATTGGTGATATAGTATCAGATGTTTAAGAAGGTCAATTGTTTAATATATTATTTTTTCAGTATCCATTTTATCATTTTTTTCTCTTTCTACCTTATTTTTGTGTTTGCTATGTTCATAGGTATGTTTACTTATAATTTTTTTCAGTAAAATAGTCAATTTTTCTAAAGACTCTTATTTTTAGTTGAGGAAATTAGGTAATCAACTGGGTAACAGGTTTTAAATATAATTGATCTTTCCTAAGTGGAACTAAGAGACTTTAATTTGTTTAATCTATTTCTTCAACAATTAATCATGTTCTTGTTACCATTTTCACTATATTTGTAAGTTTTTAGATATTCTTAGATTTTTCTCCTCCATTTGTCATTTAGACACCATTTAAATGTATTATTCTATTTTGCATGTTAGATAAACCATAGTGTTAAATCTACAGCATGAACTTCTCATTTGAGCTTGGCATTTCAGTTGAATATTGGATTTTAAATTTTATTATATATATTATATATAAACGTGCATGCTAAAAGTGCTTTCATTTCTGTAAAGAATAAAAGCTAAGTTTTTAAATCAGGAATGTTTAACCAAGTGAAATTCTTTTGGGCTATCATAAATTTTGTAAAAATCTTTTAACTTCCTGTTGTTAAATAATTGAATTATTTATTTTTAAGTTTATATAAATATTTAGTTTACATTGTATCTTTAAAAATTATTTTAAAGAAAATCTATTTATTAAAAGTGTGGTATTTTGTTTTATTGTAAACTGAGTATTTATAAAGTCTTTATTGAAATGTTGTTCACTGTAACTATTTTGGAGTTACTACTATTCAGATACTATTTTGAAAGTAAGATATTTCTGGAAGCATATTGGTTTTTTTCTTCCTCTTCTCCCAATTTTTAGATTTAGTGTCTGAAAAATTAACCCTTATTTTTCATAGATTCACAGATGCTGTGAATGAACTGAAATGAACTGAAACCTCCAAAGAAAGAGTTCTCATCCTATCTTAGCCTTGCACTTAAAGTAATTGCTATCTTTGGGTGACTGCTCCCCACTGTCTGTTTTGGAGTCATAAGCCACTGTAGTCACAAGTGAATGAATCTGGCTTGAAAATGTACCTCTTTTATAGGCACATTCTTTAAGTAAAAAGGAAACTAAATTTAGCTAAGTCATCAGTTCTCCCATTGTACTTATAGATGAGATTATGTGTGCTGCAATTTTTGTATCGACAAAACTTAATATAATAGGCATTATTATATTATGTTTTGTTCACTTGATATAGTACCAATGTATAAACTAATTGAAATAATATTTTTAGACTTACGTGAAAAGCCAGGATAAGCAATTTGCAGCAGCCACTATTCAAACTATAGGCAGATGTGCAACAAACATCTTAGAAGTCACTGACACATGTCTCAATGGCCTGGTGTGTCTGCTGTCCAACAAAGATGGTAAGTTGACAGTTTCATTTTGTTTTTCAAGTAATTTATCATTTGAACATGCTTGCATTTTATTTTTTCCTGTATGTCAGTAGCATGGTCATGATGAGTAGCATTTTGTCTTTGAAACACACACACACACACACACACACACACACACAGTTTTGTTTTGTTTTTTAGTAAATTGGGTAATTAACTTACAAACAATATCTGTCTTGCCTGAACATAGCTAAGAAAGTATAATTTGTTTTATTTCTTCACAATTTAATTACCTTCATTGTACCCTGTCTCAAAGGCTTTATTTTGCTTTTCAGTGGCATGTAAGCCATGTATAATATTGATTCACCTGCAGAGGGTGCTAAAAGCAGGCAAATGACTCTGTGCCATGGAGAAGTTGCTAGATCAAAAAAGTATGTTGAATGTGTTACCATCAAAGTTTATTCCCAGAAATCCAAGATTAATCCTAGATTTAGAACTCATCAGTTTGGAACAGTTTCATGTTTTTAAGCCCTACAATATCTAAACATTTTGTAAAACTAGATGGTAAAATATATAATCTCGGTACTGTTCTGTGGTGAAATGTCAGTTATTTCTATGGTATGGCTTTAGATTAAATGAGGCCATTTGGAGAGAGAGAAAAATGAGTCACCTGTTACCTTTAAAATAGTTTATGTAGAGGACATTTATTATAATTATGTATATGATTAAAAAGCATAATTTTTAATGTAAAATCATTGAAATTATTTGTGGGATTCTAAATTATGTCATATCTAGACGCAGGCGTATGTGACATAGCAACCATAGTTTAAACATAACAATTATTTTACTTGAAAAATCACTTTTCACTACAATAACTCTTTTATTCCTAATTATCTTTTTTTTCACATGTAGATTTCTTTATAAAATTGGAATATTGTTATAAGTACTTATGATGAAAAGATAATTGAAACAAAATTCATCCCCAAATAAGTTTTTTTATTGTGAACATAAAATTATAATCTTTTACCTATAAACTCAAGATGTTATTATTGATAGAATACTTTTCTACATGTAGTAGTAAAACTCTGTGGCAATGTAAATTATCAGGTATATAGATTCTTAAACAAATAGACTGTAGGAGGTAACTAGAGGAAATAGGATGCTAACTATACATTTTATCTATTTTCTACTTTTAATAATATCCTTTTTATCTATTTCTATATCACACTTTAAAATATGAGTTCAAAAACATGTTTTATTTTCTTACATCTTTAATAATGACTTTCTATTTGATCAAATAAGACACACTCCTTGGATTATATTTAAAATTACAGTTTTTAAACCATGGTTTACCATGGTAGTTGTTATTTTAAAATTTAATTGCATACAATAAAGCACCACAAATTAGTTAGAACACATATTTGTTCTTTTAAGTACAAAATATATTCAAGATTTTTCAATTTTATATTTTGATGCTTTTTTCTCTTGTGAAATTTTCAAGCTGTGAATTTAAAAGCACGTTTTTCTACTTCAGCTTATAGCACATTAATTTCTCAAAAAATATTTTTATTGACTTTGATTTAAAAGATGAATATTCTACACTATAGCACTTTTAAAGGAGGAATAGATTACTTTATAAATAGGTAATGGGAGACTAATATAATTTATAATCACTCTTAAAAGTAGGAGGATTTAATCATGAAAACATTGATATTTTAATGTTTTTAGGCTTTTGTTTTTGGTAAACCAAAACTTTCTTTAGAACCATGATTTTTTTTCTATAGTTTTTATATTAAGAAACTTAAATTGTACTGTCTAGTTATGGTTGCATAATCATTATTAGCCCATAATACTTGATTCTTTAACTCTTTATCATATGTACCAACAACCTTTACAAGTTGGAAAAGGCAACAGATTTTCCCATGGAACGTAATCCTGTCAACACCTTACAATCCTGGTTCCAGAATTGTAAGATTATAATAAACTAGAGGCCTGATGCATGAAATTCGTGCATGAGTAGGCCTTCCTTCCCCCAGCTGCCAGCACCGGCTTCCCTCTGGCACCCAGGACCTGGGCTTCCCTCCGGCCACTGGCTTCGTCCAGAAGGTCGTCCGGAAGGATGCCTGGTCTAATTAGCATATTATGCTTTTATTGTTATAGATGTGTGTTGTTTTAAGCCACTAAGTTTCTGGTAATCGGTAACAACAACAATGGGGAACTAATACAGCACCAAAGAATAAATAATATCGAGTATATAGTTCAACTATAGCCAATCCTGCTTCTGCATGAGGATAATTACAATTATACATTTTTTTTCTTATTTAGGCTAGCTTTACAATATATTTTAAAATTAAAAAATTTTATACTAAGCAGTCTTTAAAATCACACTTAGGTCATATTTTACTTTGTGTAGTAATTACTTACATAACCATGTAATGTTTTCTACTAGAGTGTAAGTTTGATGAGGGCCGGGTCTCATTCATTCAACCATAAAAAAGAATGAAATCTTACCATTTGAGACAACATGAGTGGGTTTAGAGCAGGGTTGGGGAACCTTTTTTCTGCCAAGGGCCATTTGGATATTTATAACATCACTTGCGGGCCATACAAAATTATCAACTTAAAAATTAGCCTGCTATATTTGGCCAGACTTTTACTTAACTCACCCCTAATGCCTTGGCAGGGCCAGACCAAATGATTTTGTAGGCCTTATGGGGCCTGTGGACTGGACATTCTCCACCCCTAATCTAGAGGGTATTATGCCAAGTGAAATAAGTCAGACAGAGAAAGACACCATATGATTTCACTTACATGTGAAATCTGAAACACACACACACACATACATGCGCACACACCCCCCCCCCCCCAAAATAAAGGAACAAATAAAACAGAAACAAACTCATAGCTACAAAGGGTCACCAGATGGGAAGGGGATTGAAGGAAGGGATTAAAATATACAAATTGGAGTCATAAAAATAGTCACAGGGATATCAAGTAAAACAGGGAATATTGTAATAGCTATGTCTGATGTCAGATAGGTACTAGACTTACCGGGGTGATCACTTTGTAAGGTATGTAAATGCCTAATCACTATGTTGTACACCTGAAACAAATATAATATTGTATGTCAACTGTAATTGAAAAATAAAATGATGATACTAAGATACCTACCATATGTTAATTGTGAGAAGAAAAAGAAATATATCATTTTGTTTATGATTTAAAGAAGCAGAGATTAGAAAGGGATATCATAAACCAAGAGACAATAACATGTTAGAAATTAAAGTATACTCTTCTTTTTAAGATGGATATTCACCCCCAAAATTTCAAAGTACATTCATGGTTATAGTTTTCACCTAGTCATTTAAGACATGTAGAATATTTTGCTAATTTGAATTTGAATTTAATTATACGTGTTTAATATGAATAATCTCTTTCAGAAATAGTTGTTGCTGAAAGTGTGGTTGTTATTAAGAAATTACTGCAAATGCAACCTGCACAACATGGTGAAATTATTAAACATATGGCCAAACTCTTGGACAGTATCACTGTGAGTACCAATTTTTGCTGGATAAAATGAATTTTACTCGGTATATTATAGTTTCGTTAAAATAAATGGGGATTTTCTTGTGCTATAAAGGATTGTATAGGGATAATTGGCAAAATCTCAATAATATCTGTAGATTAGATAATAGTACTGGTTGATTGTTTAATTTCCTGATTTTTAAATAATTTTACTGTGGTTATGTAAGAACATTTATTAGGAAGTTCACACTGAAGTATTTTGAGGTTAAAGGGCATGTCTATAATTTTTATCTATTCAGAAACCAAAATGTATTTGTATACGTAGAGAGAAAGCTAGAACAAATATAGTGAAATGTTAACATTTGGGGAATCTGGGTAATGGGTATTCAGAAGTTCTTTTTACTCTTCTTACCAATTTTTTATAAATCTGAAATTATGTTTAAAAATTAAATTAAAAATAAATATTAATCTTAGTTCTATCACTTACCAGTTCCATGTCCTTACATTAAAATCTCTGCTTCACTTTTCCCATAATAGTGATAGTAGAAGAACCTATATTGTTGTATCTCATTAGTTAATACTAGAGGCCCTATGCACGAAAATCTGGCTTCGTCCAGAAGGTCGTTTGGCTGTCCAGTCTAATTAGCATATTACACTTTTATTATTATAGATATGTAAAGCTCTTAATACCTAGGAGTAGTGCATGTTAGCTGTTATTATCTGTGTCTCATTTCATTCTCTTCTTCCCTTTAAAACTAAAGTTTTGGAAAAAATTATCTGAAAATAATTGTATTTCCTCACCTCACACTCTTCAACACATCACAGTCTGATTTTGATTCCTACTTTTTCCAAGGTCACTATCTCCTTCTTATTAAATCCTGTAGATAATTTGCTTTCCATATCTTTCTTGATCTTTTGTTAACATTTGATTTCACTGACCACTTCCCTTTTAAAACATACGCTCTCTATGGCTTTTACCTGATTTTTTTTTCCAAATTCTTCTCCATTGTGTTTGCCTTTTCCTATGCCTGTTCCTTGAATATTATAGTTTGATAACTAATGTTCTATAACTGAAAGGGTTGTGTTTTAGGAAGGGAGTATATAATTTCCTTCTTTAAAGCTTGGGTAATCTATAGTTTGCCTATTCAGAGGGATCATATTTGTGTAGTGAAAGGTAATGGATGGCAAGGTTTGGAGCCTACCAATTTTTAATGTCTTTTAGGGCAATTACACATTTATCTTGAAGATGAGAATCAGACTTAACAGGAGTCACTTACCATTTGAGTTTCTACCACATCTCTCACCAGAGAGTTCCTTTGTCCTCATATCCACTCTTATTGTTGATTAATTATCAAAGTCAGGACTTCTCATAAAGATTGTATATGTGAGGTATAGGGCTTAAGAGAGTGGATTGGAAAACTGGATGGCTTGGGATCAAATTTAGTCTCTACCTTTTACTAACTTTGTGAATTTAAGCAAGTTATTTGACTTCTATGCTTCAGTTTTTTCATTTGTAAAATGGGAACAATAATACTAATAACTTTCAGACCTATTGTGAAGAATATGAGTCAATGTATTTGAACCATTTAGTGTGTAGTGTAAGCTGTTATTATGATCACGAATATATTTAATGTCTTTAAAGAAGACACACTTGATGAAGTTTAAATTTAGTAAGTGATCTCATGGCCCCTTTTATACTTTACTTAACAGAACTCTTATAATGCTGTTCATATGCCAGGTACTATTCTAAGCATGTTAAAGATAAAAAATTACTAATTTTAATAACAATTATGCAAGGTAGATTCTATTAGAATTCCCATTTTACATGAGAGAAAGCTGAGGCACACATAGGTTGAGCAACTTGCCTAAGCTCACAATAGGCTAGTAGGTCTGCTTTCACTAATAGATTATGCTGTCTCTCTTCCATTCCCCCCTCCCCCCTCTCTCTTTTGTATTCAATTCACTGTCCTACTCACTGACGTGGCCAGAATTTTATTATTGTTGTTGTCTAAAATCATTGACAAATTGGACATTAGATGGACATGGTCCTTGTTTGCCCAAATATGGAGCAGATGTTTGACATTATTTGTCAGTGATCTATTGATGTGAACTGAGAGGGTACACCTTTTTCCTCAAGTCCACTGAAATGGACATCCAGCATTTGTGCATACCAAGCATCAAATTACAGTAGCATTTTTAGTCATTGTAACAACCACAAATACTCCTACATATATTTAGATACCTTCTAAGGATGTGGTATATCCTTCAGTAAGAATCACTTTTCTAACCAATAACTAGATAGGGGAATACTAGATAGGGAAAGACAAAGAATAGAGATACATACATGAGGCCATTTTATTACATCAACTTTCTCTACAATAGTTGTTGGAATATTACCCAATTAAATATTTTCTTATGAATCCAATATAGCAAAGCCTGTTTTTGTTTTTATTTTTTTGTCAGAAGATAATTATTAGTGGAATATAAAAATATGGTGGAAATACCAAATTGACAAAGGGAAAAAAGTAATAATGTAAAATAAGTATTTTAAAGTAATAAATTTTTAAAAGTAAAAGTCAAACATATTCTACCCTAACTATGAATGGAGTGAATTCTCTCATTAAAAAACAGACTTTCAAATTGGAGTGAAAAACAAAAGCTAGCTACAGTCCATTTATAATTAAATAATATAATCAAAGTGATAAGAGTTGAAAATAAGAAGATAGGGAAAGAGATATTAAATGAACACAAATGAGGAAGTGAGATTTAAAATTAAAAGCATTTAACAACATAAAAAGGAACATCATAAGATGAAAAATAGGACAATTTACAAAGAAACGAAGAAGTATAAGCCTATCTGCACACAAAAAAATATGGCAACTACATAAATATGTAAAGGAAAAGTCTATAGGAAATATAAGGACAAATATAAAATACAGTTTTGGTGGGTGACTTTAATATAGTTCTCTCATATAAGATATACCTAGGAGATTTTAAGGAAGATGTAGACTTAAGGACACATAGAGAAATTAAATAATAGACTAAATGCTTGATTTAGTAAGTCTAGCTAAAACCTTATATCTCTTGAACAGATAATACCCACTTTTATGGGTATATCCATAGAAAATTTAAAAGTGTAGTTGGACATAAGAAAACTTAAGAGATTTAAGTTTTAGTTAGAATTAAATCATTTAAAAGCATACCGGCCAGATGTGAAGTAAGAAAAGACACTTTACAACAAAGGAAAAGTTAAGAGAATAAATACAAGCTCTCCATTAAACACAGAAAAAGAACATACTACAAAATGTGTGGGATGTGGCTAACTGCTACAATTTTTTAAAATAAAGAAATTAGAAATAAAAGAATTTGTATTTGTCCAAACAAATTTGAAAAAAACACACCCTCAAAACAATGAAACAAAGCATAAAACTTAAGCCGGATCAAAGCTGATTTTGTAAAATAGAATATAAAAAAAGTTGAAATTGATAAATATATGTTAAATCTGGTCCTTTGGAAAGATAATAAAATAGTAAACCCTTCTTGAGTCTGATAAGGTAAAGAGAGAAAGCAAAAATAGACAAATTGGGAATGTGATGTAGGAGAGATTAAAATAATTACAAAGAAAACTATATGCAATTCTATAGTAAAAACTTGAACTTTTGGAAAATGAAAAGATGATGATGTGTTGTTACTTAACATTATCTGAGGAAGCTGAAGTGCTTGAAGTGAGACAAGGCAAGACAGTTTGTGATGCAGACCCTAAAGCAATTGGGAGGCACAAGTCACTCCAGAAGGAGGTGCTGAGGGATTAGCAGGCAACAGCTTTAAGGTCAGGAAAGAGGGGTGATTGAAATTCCACAATCTCTGATCTGTCAAGAGTTACTCACATAAGGACAATAGCCACATGGAAAGGAAAGCAGGGTTTTATTAATCTCATCAAATACGGGATAACTCTTAAATATCCGCAAGTGATTTTAAAATGAATGGCACAGTCTCAGAGCTTTCAATGAGAGCTCTTTCTTCTGAATCTCTACCTATTTCACCCTAAATCCAAGAATAGTATCTTAACCCACTGTGGTTTTACAGTCAAACTGACCAGAGTCAGGACAGTATTGAGCTTGTTTTTAGTGACTCCTGGCTCATCTCCCCTCTGGGAGGAGGGGAACAGAAGTGGAGGAGGAGACAGCCTCTTTCCACCCTGGCCACCTTACTAATTCATAAAACAAGAGTTGAACAGAAGTGGGAAAAGGCCCCATCATGCATGGGCACAGGAGTAGGCTAGAGATTGACCTAGGCCCGTGGTTGGCAAACTGCGGCTCGCGAGCCACATGCGGCTCTTTGGCCCCTTGAGTGTGGCTCTTCCACAAAATACCACGGCCTGGGCGAGTCTATTTGAAGAAGTGGCGTTAGAAGAAGTTTAAGTTTAAAAAATTTGGCTCTCAAAAGAAATTTCAATCGTTGTACTGTTGATATTTGGCTCTGTTGACTAATGAGTTTGCCGACCACTGACCTAGACCATCCCTGGCTCTCGGGAAGCTGCAGAAGGCCATAAGAGAGCCATTGCACAGAGTGGCGGAAGAAAGGGAGTGAGCCTTGGTTTGATTAATGAGTAAATAGACCCACTGAAGTGAAATTTTTTGTCTCCATAATATACATAATCAGTCTGGGAGCAGGAACCGGTCTTCTTGCCTTGCTGGCTCGTATTTTTCCTGTATAGCACACTCTTTTTTGTCTGCCCAGTGGCTTTGGTGAACTCTGGATTCAGACTTGGAATTCCAGTGTGAGTTCTACCACTGACAAGCTATGAGATGTTGGGCAAGTTCTTAACCCCTTTGTGCCTGGTTTCCTCATATATCAAGTAGGGATAATGGTAGAGCCTACTTCCAAGGGCTTTTGTAATAACTGATTGGGAAAAACCGGTGAAGTCCTTAAAAACAGTGCCAGGTACATGGTAAGAACTCAATAGATATTAGCTGTGTAATTTTTTTAAAAAAGGGAACACAGATTTTACTGTATTCAAGACTTTTCATTCCATTTGTTATCTAGTAAGTAACATAGCTGAAAATGTAAACACTAAAATTTAAATTAATTCTACTTTTAAATTTTATTTTAATTGAATAGATGTATGTTGATAGTACAGTCAGCTTATATGTTCTTATTGTGAATATTTTATTCTTTGGAGTATCTTTCACTTGTAGTAAATACTGCTTTGGGAGCAAAGTTCTTCCAGAATAAAATGCATACTACCAGAGGATTGTTCTAACAGGATTTCACATAATGTTTAATGGGACAGACAAGGATTTCATGTCATAAAAGAACAGTTGAAAGATGTTTTTCTGTACTTTGTGTACTTCTTGTCCAGGTGCCTCCCTGAATGCCTGCCATTTTGCAAGTTAACCCCAGCTTAATTTAGACTTAAATTTTAATACACACAGAGTCCAGATAAAGAATTTTGGATCTGATTTGCTGTTTGTATGCAGTTTATTTAGATGTCTACTGATTGCCTTTGACAAATTTAAATAAATAAAATTGATGTTTTTGCAGGATTTAAACTGTTGCACTGTGCAGTGGGCTGGTGTGGAAACACAATAGCTTTTAAACTGAACTGCTTACAGAGTGATCTGTAAAATCTTTCTAGATGTCTTTCTTAACGGCTGTAGTGAGCTAGGAATCATTATTTGTTTTCCAGCCAAGTTAATGGGTTAAAATGGCAGTGGAAACTGCCTTCTGGTAGAAGTTTAAAAAGTGCACTTAACCACATGCTCAAGGCATTTAGAATAAAGCATCAGGCAAAGTCATTTACAATCTAGTTTGTCCTTGAAAATATTGAAAAGCAGAGGTTCATAATGAAAGTATTATATCAACTACATACATGTGTGCTATTAGTTTGGTTTTAATTCAGCGTTTCTATATATTCTGTAGTTGAAAAGATCTCGGCGAACAAAAAGTGGTTAATTTTCTTACTTGCTCTTTTGTCACTTGCTTCAAATCTTTGAATATAGTGGCCATGGAGTCATAGTATCAGTGTCAGTGGTATACATGTGAGAGTACTATACTTAATTGGGAGAGAATGAGGGCTGAAATCTGAAAATCTTAGGATTCTGATTCCCTCCACATGCACAGAAACATTGGGTTTGTCAATTTCCTAAGCTTTTTAACAAAATGCCATCACTAAAAGTTTGGCATATTGATATTGATATTTCTTATCATGGAGACGTTTTCTAAGTTATCAAAGTGTTTACTTAATTTTATTACCTCTGAATGTTATTCTGCACCCTCCCTCCCCCAAACCACCACCACTACCTTCAGGTTTTCATTGTGAACATGAGAATTTATTGATTTTTTAATGTTTTCAGCAAGTTGTGTTTTAAATGTATGTAATCATAAGGGTTTTTTGTTATTTTTAAAAATATGTTTTTATTGATTTTAGAGAGAGAGGGAGAGGAAGAGAGACATTGATGAGAGAGAGAAATCAATCACCTGCCTCCTGCATGTATTGTTATTTTAATGTTAGCATATTAATGAATAGGAATAGATGCACTGGCTGGTGGGTCAGTTGGTTGGAGCGTCATCCTGTACAACAAAAAGCTGTGGGTTTGATTCCCGGTCAAACCTAGGTTGCAGGTTCAATCCCCAGTTGGGGCACATATGGGCGGCAACTGATAGATGTTTCTCTCTCATATCAATGTTTCCCTCTCTCACTCTCTTTTCCTCTCTCTCTCAAAAAAATCAATAAAAACACACCCTTAGACGAGGATTAAAAATAACAATAATAATCTTAGTTTATTAATGAATAGGAATAGAAACAATTTCTTAAAACTTTTTGGGACTGCCTTTTTAATTGCAGAAAAGAATTTTAAGTGTGTTACCAGAAGAAAATTACTTAAAGTGGAGTAATAGATTTTTATATGTCATAAAATTCTAATTTTTACACTAGGAATATGTAATAAAATATTTAAGAAAAACAAACCTAGCATAACTGAAATCTGAAGTTGCCCATATATTCTTATTTAGAGGTACCTTTCACTATGGCAGGCAACTTGAATTGCTTCATACCAGAAAATTTAATGTACCACTCTATTATATTATTTTGTAGCCCAGTTTAAAATAATAGATTGGGAGTAAGGTCATAATGCAGTGTAACCTTTGGAACAGGAGAAATAACCCCTGTCTTTCTAGAAATTAGTGTACACACAGTAAGGATATCAGTTTTATCATACTGCATAAATGGATTTACAATAGCATTTAATATTGTACTTATTACTTAACACACTTAATTGCATAAGTATGCTGATTTCTTGCTTACTAAACTTATTCTAATATTAATTTAAAAATTATCCTGTTATCATACTATTTGCAAATACATATTTTTATTTTAAAGTCTTTTTGATTACCTCATTCTCATTCTGGTGAAAGACCCAACTTAGGGGTATTAATAATTTTATGTTATTTTATAAAATGGGTGTTTTGAAATAATTTGAGATGGTGGATATTGTGATAAAATTTTAGCTGTGCAAAGGTCCTTATTCTCACTTTTTAACAGTAATATGTGCAGCTGTGAAACTGTAATGAAAATATTAGGGCTTTATTTGAGGAATTGGAAAAGGACTTTTTAAAAAGAATTATCTATTATTTTTATGCTATCTCTTAATGATAGTTATTGGCTTTTTCATTTCTTATAAAAAGCAAATTTTCCATACTAGGTGAAAATGTTCACAGAAACTAATTTACACACCCGTTCAAATTCCTTTTGGAATAGGGGATAATACAAGTAAACAGAAATAAAACTAATGTACATACTCTAAAATAATGGTCTTAATGGTGTTGATGGCAGGTTTCCAATTTGTTACAAAGCAGTAATTTTTAAGAAACAAATTATGTAAAAATGTACATTATTTAAAAAAATTTCATTATTAAAAATATTTAATGCCAAAATGCAGTATTGGACAAATTTATGTTATTCCTATTTCTTTTGTTGGTGACCAAATAATAGACTAGGATTAATGATTTTGTAAGCCAAATCTTGATGATCTTGTAAGTTTTATATATTCCCAGTGCTATAGATAGAGGACATAACAGTTGAAATCAAAGCCTGTAGTGGATCTATTCTTTTTTCTATATTATCCATGACTCTCAAAACATGGTTTGCAGACAGACCACCTGTCTCAGGAATCATCCGTGATGCTTCATAAAAATGTGAATTCCGGGGCCCCACCATAGAACTATCTTGGAGCGATACCAGAACCCTGCAGTTTTATTATGAACCATAGATGATTTTTCTGGGCATCGAGGTTTGTAAATCAGTGCCCTAGAGCAGAGGTCCGCAAACTTTTTCTATAAACTGCTATTCTTATGGACTTTGTTGCAGCCACTCACTTCTGCTAGTATAGCACAAAATCAGCAATAATAATACATAAACAAATGGGCATGGCCATCCAGATTCAGTCCAAGAATTTGCAGATCTCTGATAGAATCAAGATTCTAGACCAGTGATTTTTCCTCTATGAATCTTTTCTAAAACATTATCCCGAAATCAGTTTTGTGATTTCCTGTGTGTTTATTTTTTGATAACTAAAGAAAATCCATAAATATAGGAGCACTTCCTGGATATACATTAAATGACTTGATAGATGTAACACGTTGGTAATACTTAAAGACTTTTCTATGTTAATATTAAGGAGAGCATGCTTATCTTATTTGTAACCATATTGTCTACTTCTAATATTAGGTCCCTGTGGCTAGAGCAAGTATTCTTTGGCTAATTGGAGAAAACTGTGAGCGAGTTCCTATAATTGCCCCTGATGTTTTGAGGAAGATGGCTAAAAGCTTCACAAATGAAGATGATCTTGTAAAACTGCAGATTTTAAATTTGGGAGCAAAATTGTATTTAACCAACTCGAAACAGGTAAGAGGCTAATCCTTACTTCTACCTACTTTCTTCTTTACTCTGTTGAAGCAGCTAAAGTCTGTTCACGCATTAGTCTATCTAACAATTACTAGGTGCCTGTTTCTTTAAGGTTCTTCAATAGATGGTAGTTGTGCAAAGAGATGATATTCTAATCTAGTAGGGGAGAAAAACATAAAAAAATGAAATAGTATTTGGTAGGTGCTATAATAGAAGTACTGAGATACATGAAACTCCAGAGGAGAAAGTTACTGAAAGTCTGCAGTAGGAGGAGAGAGGATAAGACTCCTGATTGTGGACTTCTAAGGAGTGGTTTCCTGTACAGAAGAAGGAAAGAGGAGAGCAGCAGGTCAGTCATGAAACAGCTTGGTGCTTTCAGCACACTTAAAGTGGTTGGACAGGAAGGCCAGGCCAGGACTTGGAGTGGCAAATACTGTGGACTTTGTCCTACAGGTACAGGGGAAACCAGTAAATATTTTAATTAATTAATTAATTAATTTTCATGATTTTTTTAATCCTCACCCGAGGATATTTTCTCCATTGATTTTTAGAGAGCGTGGAAGAGACAGGGCAAGACATTGATTGGTTGCCTCCTATATGTCTGTGTCTGTCATTCTCTCCTGCCTCTCCATCAGTGTTCATCTTTCTCTCTTTTTATATTTGCTGTGCATCTCTCAGTTGTCTCCCTCTCTTTCTGCCTTCTCTGCCTACCCATACTCACTCTCTAGTAAGCCGATGTTGGCCATTCAGAATTTTCAGGTTGACTCCTCAAATTTATCCCCACTTGTGATATGACTTTTGTTATTGTCGCTTTTGCTGATTGGTGTACAAGATTTATGACCAAATAATTACAGATAATCTGAGTATATTTCCATGATTTAGATTTTATCTTTGCATTTTAAGTCCTTCTTTGAAATGAATCTGTTAATAATTTCCAAATGTCTTGTAGATTTCTTTATGTACTGAGTTACTTTTCAAAAACAGTAAAAGAAAGGAAATCTATGTTTACTGTTGAGTTTCTTATATATTGGTAAGTAAGAGGAATCACCGCTTACTTACCCATGTATAAGTAAAAACATTGTTTTAGCCTTACACTCCTTGTGTTCACTAAAATCATACAATATTGGGAAAGTTAGTATAATACCTAGAATATTATGATTGTAATGACTTTATGTCTGGTTTGGCTACTCTAAAGTTTTGTAAGTTAGCCTGGCCAGTGTGGGACAGTGGTTGAACATTAACCTATGAACCAGGAGGTCAGGGCACATGCCCAGGTTTTTGGCTCGGTCCCCGGTGGGGGGTGTGCAGGAGGCAGCTGATCAATGATTTCATCATTGATGTTTCCATCTCTCTGTCTCTGAGAATCTCCCTTCCTCTCTGAAATGTGTGTGTGTGTGTATAAAAGAGTAAGTTGTAGACCTCCACATTGTACTTATATCGTCTACCATGGTTTTTTTTAAATCTAGTAGCATATAAGACACAAGTGTAGTGAAGAGATTTCATTTTAGTATGTAAAACATCTACATTGAAAAACTTCATCTTTTTTCAACCTTTTTGAGGAACAACATAACTAACTTCTCCCTTTTAGAGCAGCATGCAGGATGTGTGCTAGTAAAATGAAGTGTGCCCTGACAAGGCAGGGAGGAAAAGCTAAGTCCTTTGCTTTTCTAGTGCTGGTGAGATAAGTGTGTAAGTGCGCTCACCTGCTGGCAACTTGATATACTAGCAAGTTGTGCCATGGCCTGTGTGAAGCATGTAATTCCCAGCTATCAACCGATGGAGTCAGAGAAAAACACAGGAAGTTAGAGGTTGGGTTTGATGAAATATGTACAGGAGAGTGACAGAACAGTCCTGCTATAGATCATTAAAGAGAGTGGACAGAGCCCTCTTGCTACAGTAGTTTTGTCATTTGTTGTGTAGCATAAATCTAAAACCTATTTAGTTTATATTTTTGTAGATCTTTTTTTGTTGTTATAAACGTAGTAAGAATGAATTTTTAAAAAATAATGTATATGTATTGAAGAATGAAGTACTGAATTTCTCTTTCAATATTTAACATGTACAAAATGTTTATTAACATTTACCATCCGCCATGATAATTATAGTGATATCGCTGACCACACACTAGTCAAAAGACATGACAAATCTGCTAAAAAAATATCAGCATCTATTTGAAAAGTTAGGAGTTATTTGAAAAAGATTGTGTCTCAAAATGACAAATATTATATAGGCACAAAAGATGTTTACATATGTCTTTATGTAACATCTCATTTAGATCAAATAACTTTTTAAAAATTAATTTTGTTCAATTTTTATTTCAAGTTTTCTTTTGCACATATGAAAAATGAAGCAATAACTGTTATGTTTTTATTCCATTAGCAGAAAAAGGACCTTAAACAATGCTGCTTTTAAAATAGAAAATCAATTAATTCCAATAATAGTTCTACTTTTTCAAAGCTTTTATACATTTGCTCTGCCAGTGCAATAAAAGGAATCATAGTAAAGCTTTTGGAAGTTTATTCTGTCAGAAATGCTGTAAATGCTTCTGTAAATTTAAAAGCTCAACATGGAAAATAAAATTACTTGTTTTTGCCAAAAGGATGTTGTCATGGTAAAATCATTGTTTCTTTTTTTTTTTTTTTTTTTTTTTCAAATTTTTATTAAGGTATTATATGTGTACATATCTTACCATTGCCCCCCACCCCCACCCCACTCCCATACATGCCCTCACCCCCCAATGTTTTGCATCCATTGGTTACTCTTATATACATGCATATAAGTCCTTCAGTTGATCTCTTATTTCCCCCACCTCTCCCTAACCTTACCACTGTAATTTGACAGTCTGTTTGATGCTTTACTGCCTCTGTAACTATCTTTTTGTTCATCAGTTTATAATGTTTTTCATTATCCCCAAATGAGTGGGATCATGTGGTATTTTTCTTTCATTGACTGGCTTATTTCACTTAGCATAATGTTCTCTAATTCCATCCAAGTGCCTACAAATGGTAGTAATTCCTTCTTTTTTACGGCAGCATAGTATTCCATTGTGTAGATGTACCATAGTTTTCTGATCCAGTCATCTGCTGATGGGCACCTAGGCTGTTTCCAAATCTTAGCTATTGTAAATTGTGCTGCTATGAACATAGGGGTGCATATATCCTTTCTGATTGGTGTTTCTGGTTTCTTAGGATATATTCCTAGGAGTGGGATTACTGGGTCAAATGGGAGTTCCATTTTCAGTTTTTTGAGGAAACTCCATACTGTTCTCCACAGTGGCTGCACCAGTCTGCATTCCCACCAGCAGTGCACGAGGGTTCCTTTTTCTCCGCATCCTCGCCAACACTTGTCGTTTGTTGATTTGTTGATGATAGCCATTCTGACAGGTGTGAGATGGTATCGCATTGTTGTTTTGATTTGCATCTCTCGGATAATTAGTGACTTTGAGCATGTTTTCATGTGTCTCTTGGCCTTCCTTCTGTCTTCTTTCGAAAAGCTTCTATTTAGGTCCGTTGCCCATTTTTTTATTGGATCATTTATCTTCCTTTTATTAAGTTGTATAAGCTGCCTGTAGATGTTGGAAATTAAACCTTTATCAGTGATACCATTTGCAAATATGTTCTCCCATACAGTGGGGTTTCTTGTTGTTTTGTTGATGGTTTCTTTTGCTGTGCAAAAGCTTTTTATTTTGATGTAGTCCCATTTGTTTATTTTCTCTTTGGCTTCCATTGCCCTAGGGGCAGTATCACTGAAAAAGTTCTTTTGGCATATGTCTGAGATTTTGCTGCCTGTGGATTCCTCTAGTATTTTTATGGTTTCCCGTCTTATATTTAAGTCCTGTACCCATTTTGAGTTTATTTTTGTGTATGGTGTAAGTTGGTGATCTAGTTTCATTTTTTTGCATGTATCTGTCCAATTTTCCCAACACCATTTATTAAAGAGACTGTCTTGACTCCATTGTATGCTCATGCCTCCTTTGTCAAATATTAAATGCGCATATTGGTTTGGGTCGATATCTGGATTCTCTATTCTGTTCCATTGATCTATATGTCTGTTCTTGTGCCAGTACCAGGCTGTTTTGAGGACAGTGGCTTTGTAATACAGCTTGAAATCTGGTATTGAGATCCCTCCTACTTTATTCTTCTTTCTCAGGATTGCTGTGGCTATTCGGGGTCTTTTTTTATTCCAGATGAATTTTTGGAGAGTTCTTTCTAGGTCTGTGAAATACGCCGTTGGTATTTTAATGGGGAGTGCATTGAATCTATAGATTGCTTTGGGTAGTATGGACATTTTAATGATGTTGATTCTACCAATCCATGAACATGGTATGTTCTTCCATCTGTTTACATCTTCCTCTATCTCTTTTTTCAGTGTCCTGTAGTTTTCCGCATATAGGTCTTTTACCTCCTTGGTTAGGTTTATTCCTAAGTATCTTAATTTTTTTGGTGCGATGGAAAATGGGATTGCTTTTTTAGTCTCTCTTTCTGTAAGTTCATTGTTGGTGTATAGAAATGCCATAGATTTCTTGGTGTTAATTTTGTATCCTGCTACATTGCCGAATTCACTTATTAAGTCTGTTAGTTTTTTGATGGAGTCTTTCGGGTTTTTTATGTACAATATCATGTCATCTGCAAATAAGGACAGCTTTACTTCTTCTTTTCCAATTTGGATACCTTTTATTTCTTCTTCTTGTCTAATTGCAGTGGCTAATACTTCCAGTACTATGTCAAACAGGAGTGGTGAGAGTGGGCATCCCTGTCTTGTTCCTGTTCTTAGGGGAAATGGTTTTAGTTTTTGCCCATTGAGTATGATGTTAGCTGTGGGTTTATCATATATAGCTTTTATGATGTTGAGGTATGATCCTTCTATTCCCACCTTGTTGAGAGTTTTTATCAAGAAAGGGTGTTGGATTTTGTCAAATGCTTTTTCTGCATCAATTGATATGACTATGTGATTTTTATCTCTCAATTTGTTTATGTGATGTATCACATTTATTGATTTGCGGATATTGAACCATCCTTGCATTCCTGGGATAAACCCTACTTGGTCATGGTGTATGATCTTTCTGATGTACTGCTGGATCCTATTTGCTAGAATTTTGTTGAGGATTTTGGCATCTACATTCATGAGGGATATTGGCCTGTAATTCTCTTTCATTGTGTTGTCTTTATCTGGTTTTGGTATTAGGGTGATGCTGGCTTCATAGAAGGAGCTTGGAAGTGTTCCTTCCTCTTGAATTTTTTGGAATAGTCTGAGGAGGATAGGTTTTAGTTCTTCCTTGAATGTTTGGTAGAACTCTCCTGTGAAGCCGTCTGGCCCCGGGCTTTTGTTTGCCGGAAGCTCTTTGATGACTGCTTCAATTTCTTCCATAGTTACTGGCATGTTGAGCTGTTTAGATTCTTCCTGATTGAGTTTTGGAAGGTTATATTTTTCTAGGAATATGTCCATTTCCTCCAGGTTGTCCAGTTTGTTGGAATAGAGTTGTTCGTAGTATTTTTTAACAATCCTTTGTATTTCGGCGGGATCTGTTGTTATTTCACCTCTTTCATTTCTGATCTTGTTTATTTGGGTCCTCTCCCTTTGCTTCTTGGTGAGCCTGGCTAGAGGTTCATCAATCTTGTTTATCCTTTCAAAGAACCAGCTCTTGGTTTTGTTGATCTTTTGTATTGTTTCTTTGGTCTCTATGTCGTTTATCTGTGCTCTGATCTTTATTATTTCCTTCCTTCTGCTTACACTGGGCTTTTCTTGTTGCTCTTTTTCTAACTCTTTGAGTTGTTGGGTTAGGTAATTTATTACCCCTGTTTCTTGTTTTTTGCAGTAGGCTTGTAGAGCTATGAACTTCCCTCTCAAGACTGCTTTCGCTGTGTCCCATAGATTTTGGATTGTAGTGTTTTCATTGTCATTTGTTGTCATGATGTTTTTTATTTCTTCTTTGATCTCTCTGGTAACCCAGTCATGGTTTAATAGCATGCTGTTTAGTCTCCATGTGTTTGATTTCTTTGGGTTGTTTTTATTGTAGTTGATTTCCAGTTTTATGCCACTGTGGTCTGAGAAGATGCTTGATATGATTTCTATCTTCTTGAATTTGAAGAGACTTTGCCTATGTCCCAACATATGGTCTATCTTTGAAAATGACCCATGTGCGCTTGAGAAGAATGTATATTCTGTGGCTTTGGGGTGAAATGTTCTGAAGATGTCAACTAATTCCATCTGGTCTAGTGAGTCATTTAGGATTGATGTTTCTTTGCTGATGTTTTGTTTAGAGGATTTGTCCAATGGTGATAGTGGGGTATTAAAGTCTCCTACTATGATTGTATTGCTGTCAATGTCTCCCTTGATATCTTCCAGGAGTTTTTTTATGTATTTGGGTGCTCCTGTATTGGGTGCATATATGTTTACCAGAGTTATTTCTTCTTGTTGGATTGCTCCCTTTAGTATTATGAAATGGCCTTCCTTATCTCTTGTTATGTCCTTCAGTTTGAGATCTAATTTGTCAGAAATAAGTATTGCTACCCCAGCTTTTTTTTCAGTTCCATTTGCCTGGAAAACCTTTTTCCATCCCTTCACCCTCAGTCTGTGTGCGTCTTTTTTTCTGAGGTGGGTTTCTTGTAGACAGCAGATATATGGGTCGTGTTTTCTTATCCAATCTGTTACCCTATGTCTTTTGATTGGGGCATTTAATCCATTTACATTTAAAGTTATTATTGATAGGTACTTATTTGTCGCCATTCCTATTCTTTACCCCTGTGTTACTTCTTCGCTTCCTGTTTCTTTCTTTCTTTCTTTCTTTTTTTTTTTTTTTTTTTTTTTTTTTTTTTTTTTTTACAGTAGACCCTTTAGCATTTCTTGCATTGCTGGTTTGGTGGTAATAAATTCCCTTAGTCCTTTTTTGTCTGTGAAGCTCCTGATTTCACCTTCAATTTTGATTGACAGCCTTGCTGGGTACAGTATTCTTGGATTCAGACCCTTCCTTTGCATGACTTTGTATATTTCATTCCATTCCCTTCTGGCCTGATGAGTTTCTGTTGAGAAATCAGTTGCTAGTCTGATGGGGGTTCCTTTGTATGTAACTTTCTGTCTCTCTCTTGCTGCTTTTAAGATTCTTACTTTGTCGTTGGTGTTTGCCAATTTAATTATAATGTGCCTTGGCGTCGGTCTTTTGGGGTTCATTTTGCTTGGGACTCTGTGAGCTTCTTGGATTTGTGTGGGTTTTTTCTTCCCTATATCTGGGAAATTTTCTGTCATTATTTCTTCAAAGAGGTTTTCTATTCCTTGCTCAGCTTCCTTTCCTTCTGGAACCCCTATTATGCGGATGTTGTTTTGTTTCGTGTTGTCCCAAAGTTCCCTTAGACTCTCCTCCTGCCTTTTAATTTTTTTTTCTAGAATTTGCTTTTCTTGGGTATTTTTTTCCATCTTGTCTTCTAGCTCACTGATGCGGTCCTCTGCTTCTTCTAGTCTACTCTTGATGCTTTCTATTGAGTTCTTTACAGCAGCGATGTCATTTTTCATTTCTTCTTGGTTCTTCTTCATTTCCTCTTGGTTCTTGCTCATATTGTCGAATTTGTCTTCCATTCTTTTCAGCCACCTTATGACCATTTCTCTGAATTCTTTTTCTGGAAGGTTGCTTGCCTCCATTTCGTTTACTTCCTTTTCTGGTGATGCCTGCTTTTCTTTCATATGCGGGCTGCTTCTTTGTCTCCCCATGGTCTCTCTTCTCTGGTTGTCTGGTTATGTAGTTCTCTCTCTCCTGGGTTGATTTAAAGGCACAAAATACAGCACTACCAGGTACAACTCACAAGGCACTGAACAGGCATGTATTCACGATATTAATAACCTCCAATAAAGGTGACCACCAGAGAAAGGCAAATTAGGTGATAGAAGAGAAAGAAGAAGAGGAAAAAAGAAAGAAAGAAAAAAAAAGAAAAAAGGAGTGTGAAAATGAAATTGGGAAAAGGGAAAGTAAAGAGAAGAAAAAAAAAAGTAAGAGAGACAAGAAAGTGACTAAGAGAGAAAGGGGAACAGACTATATATATTGGGGATAAAACTCCAATAGAACAATCACTAATCCCAGCAAATGCCAGCAACAAGTGCCTGGGGATTAGTACAAACTACAACACCAACTAATATGGAGTGAGGCAAGGGAAAGCTGAAGCACAAAACAAACAAAAAAATAAATAAAAGAAGAATAAGCAAAACAATCTCACAAAAAAAGCATAAAAAATGGATATAATCTACATTCAAGCAAACAACAACAAAAGGACAGAGATAAGGACAAGTTTATGGATAACTCAGACAGCGAAGGGAAAGGTGCATGTGGACTTGGAGCAGGGGATTGGAGATTAGATATGTAAGTAGGGTGAAATTTTAACAAGGGGTAAGCAGAAAGAATAGGGAAAATCTAAAGCAGTAAAAGGGTAAGACAAACAGGACACTGAAAAGGGGGAGGTTAGGAAGAGAGTGATGGCCTAAAGGTAGAGCTGAGATAGAGTAAAACGATGCTAAAGGAAAGATAAAAAATAGAATGTAGAACCCTAATCCCAAAATAAAATGAAGAGAAAATAAAATGACACTTAAAAAAAAAAAAAAAAAAAAGATAAAATAGCAGTAGTAATAATACGGATTGAAAATAAAAATGTAATCATTAAAAAGGTAAAATCAAGTGATAAAAAAAGAAAAAAAAGTTTCTTGATTAAAAGATGCAAAAAATGAAAATTTAAAAAAAATAAAAAAATTAAAAAAATAAAAGGTAAAAATAAAATGTGGAGTAGTGAAGGTCATTCACTTCCTCTGTTTTTCTGTTTGGCACGCCTGTTTCTCAGTCCAGACAGTATTGCAGTTCCCTGCGATCCACTGCTCTTCGGTGTTGTAAGCCAGTCCTGATTTTAAGCAGGCGGTGTGTCTTAATTTCTCGTATTCCTTTATTTTTGATTACACAAGAGTCAATTTGTGATTCAGCCCCTGGGTGGCAGTGTTTCTGGATTGACTTCCGGGTCTATCTATGGCCTCTCTAGGCAGTGTTAGAGCCTTGTTTCCCTGTGGCACTCGCCACGGGCCTGTGGGAGTGGGCTGCCTCAGAGCTGGCTCTCTGATGGTCACTCCCCGCTCCGATCCCCAGGTTCCAGAAAAACAACCTTCCCCTGCAGTCTCCCAGGGTGTCCCCAACTGGGTGATCCTATGTATTGGGCTTAGTAATCAGATGCAAGGATTTGAAGAGGAAAAAGCCCAAGTGTGCGAATTCCGGGACTGCGAGTAAGCCCAGGCACCCAGGGAGCGCACGGGCTGCGCGTAAGTCTGGACTGCCTGAAATTCTTAGGGTGTCCCTGCACTTCAGATCAAAATGGGTTGCTTTTTAGAGTGCCCTTCTCTTAGCAGCTCTGAGGACCCCTTTCCACAGTCACAGATCACGCCAGCCCCTACAGCCACGGATTTTTCTAGGCACAGACTTCCCTGGTCCTCCAGCTCCCGCAAAACGCGCGTTCCTCTCTCCCGCCGGGACCAGAGACCTCACCTTATCCCAGGCGAAATCTGACCTTTCCGTGGTGGAGTGTAGAGCTTCTCTGAACCCGTGTGCTTGCGCCAGTTGGGGAGCGTTGTTCTGGGGCTCGCAGCTGTTCCTGGGGTGCCGCCGTTGTGGATTCTCAGGCTTCAGATAAGCTCCACTTTCCGGATCAAGATGGCGCAGACTCCGCGTCCAAGCCCGCAGCTCCGGGAGGGGACCCAGCCGCAGTTCGTGCTGCCAGGTCAGGGGAACCCCGTTCAGCAGTCCCCCACCTCCTTCTGGAATTCAGCTGTCTCCCAACCAGCCAACAAACACTCCTTGCGCGACCCTCAGCTGTTCTTTCTTTCTGCTCCGGGACAAGGCTCGGAACACGTCTGTCTATTCCGCCGCCATTATTCCCTCCCCAAAATCATTGTTTCTATTACGAAAACTATGGAGCAGAAATATTTGAGGAATTGGTTGTGGTGCATGCAAACAAAATCTGCTTGTTCTGCCAATTGAAGTAAAACTGTAATGGTAAAATTTATTTATATTTTATATGTATAGTTTCACAGAACTATAAAATTATTATAATGAAGCTAATCCTATAAGAGCTAATATGCTAATTAGACCTGACAGCAGAACGACCTTCCAGAACGACCAGTGGGTGGGGCCGTGGGGGCTGCGAGGCAGCTGGGGCCGCGAGGGCTGAGCCCCATGCGTCAGGTTGTTGTATAATGTTGAACATATTTCAGATGACAACACACACTCTGGTATGCAACTCTCTTTGCTGCATGATACCAGTGGGATTTTAGAAATGTGATTTAGTGAAAAACTGCTTTGTAAATTGACTTGTGTCCTATATTGGCTTTTGTTGGGGGGCTGGAGTGGCAGGGAGTAAAGAAACTTTTATACTATATTGGTTAGATTTTTATTCAGAATCATTTGGAAATCTTCAAAGTATTCACCAAATACAGTGTCAAAATCTTCAGCTTTTGCAAATTTTAGCAAATAGTAGTTCTTGGAAACAAATCTTGCAAACAGGAAGACATTGAAATTTATCTCTATAAAAACAAGGGAAGAACTGAAAAATTTAAGTACTAAGAGCTCGAGATTTATTTTAGAAGTTCTGTCATTTATAGTATCTCAACGATTATGAAGACTTTTGATGGAGCTTCTGTTTTTAATTGGATAAGTTTACATTTTGTATTAAAGTGAAATGACATTTAGAAGGCACTTGATTTTGTAGTATCTAAATTTGGTGATTTTTTTGTCTTATAAAAAATTATCAAGGAAAGTTTCGTTGACTGGAGGGGGAAAAGTTAAATATCTGGGTTTGAAATATTTACACATTTTAACATAAAATAAAGCATTTAGAATATCCTTCATTCAACAGAATTTCTCTGCACTTATCAGACTATCCTAATATATAAAGAGCCAGTGTCTGCAACATCCAAAATGACCGAACGGACGACCGAACGCCAGGCTGTGTGGCAGCAGGCTCGGATGGGCGGGGACTGGCGAGCGGGCTGAATGGCTGACCTCTCGGTCCCTCCTGGGTTGCGGGTGCCGTGACGACCCAGCACTGACTGCCACCATCGTGGGCGGGGCAAAAGTCAGTCCTGGGTCCTGGCTGCCCGTGGTGGCAGTCAGTGCTGGGTCGCCGTGGTGACCCAGCACTGACTGCCGCCGCCAAGGTGGGTGCGATGCGATTGGGGGCCCCGCCATTGCCCACGATTGCCCCGCAGAGGGAGGCCCAGGCCACCGACTGGGGGGCTCTGCCATCGCCCCAAAGAGGAGGCCCAGGCTACCCAGCCAGCAGTTGTGGGCAGGGCCTCCCTTTGTGGGGCGATCAATAGTGGGGCTCCTGGACTGCAAGAGTATGCAGGCCGGGCTGAAGGACCCTCCTGAAGGACCCTCCCCCTCTCCCCCCGAGTGCACGAATTTCATGCACCGGGCCTCTAGTCTAATACAATAAAAAGGATGTTTTCTCCAATAAAAATATTATGGTTTATAGAGAAGAGTAACTTGAAAATGTCAACAGTGTCACAATTATTGATCATAAAATTCAGTTTTTGAAGATTGTAGGTAACCTTATTTTTATTTAAAAAAAAACTTCAAAATAATAAGAACATACAAAAACACGTTCTTCAGAGAAATACCAATAACTTAGTATTAGAGGCAGATACAGTTAAGAAAGTGATTAAGGCATATGCTTGTGCAGTGGATAATTATTCTGCTTATGTTTTCAATGTATCATTATAAATGGATATGTTTTTATCTTATAAAAAGGATTTTATATTTGAAAATACATTTTAATAAAACTGTTTTACAAGCCCACCAATATAATAAAACAAGTTTTACAATCAACAAATACATATTTTTAAAAAATTACATAATTTTAGTTACTTAAAATTCCCGATATAACTCAATAATTGTCAGATAATGTATTGAAATAATTTCATTTCTTAAAAATTAATTTCAGGGATCAGAAATATAAGCAAAATGTATCACTCTGCTAGCCAAAAAATATATATATATCATTGCAGTGAACAGAATTATTTTCTTTCTCTGATTTATTTAGGTTGCACATTCTAAATCTCAGCATTCAAGTGACTTTAGAATAAACCTAAATTCTTACTCTGTATTTGAGGAAGCTAATGGTTAGTTTTCCCCAGTTGTCTCAGCAAGTCAATTATACTGTCTAATATATTATACTTCCTTTTGAACTGTATTTCTCATTTGGTGAATATTTTACTAATTTTAAAAAAATGAATCATAGCATTATTCTCATGTGAGTGGAATCAGTGATCTAGTAATTAGTGAGTAGCAATTGTTGATAACCAAATTTAGAATAGCTCTATCAACATTTTCTCTTTTATTTTTTTTTACAGTTCTACTTTATTAAACTGAGTTAATGCTTTTTAAATACATTGTTACTGAAAGAAGGTTGCTTTCTATCCAAATCAGGTGTCTCAGCCCATTATTATTATAAACTAGAAGCCCGATGCACGAAGATTCATGCAAGAATAGGCCTTCCTTCCCCTGGCTGCCGGCACGTGGTGGGCTCGCTCTGGGAGCCTGTGCAGCGGTGGGGGCGGTGGCAAGCCCTGCGTGCTCCGGCGCCGCTTCCTCCTCGCCCTCATTCTCCGCCCTCATTCTCCAGAGAGTTCCTCTGTGCAGCGCTGGTGCTCCCAGGAGGCGCGGAGGGGAAGAGGTGGGGGGAGCGAGGCAGGTGGGGAGGACTGGGGAGGTTGGGTGCGCTAGTGTGTTTCACTTTCCCATTGTGAAAGTAGGATGCAACTGGCCCCCTTCCTCATCCTCTTCCTCCTCCACCTTCTGCCTCCTGCCTCCTCTCTTTTATTAGTAAGATGAGTTTGTCGTGCCCATCGACCCTCCCCTCTTGATTTGGGGAGATAGGGAGGAGGGAGATCTGATAATTTGGGTAACTGTGTAATGGCCTCTTTCATCTATTCAAAACAAAGCTGAGCCGCCTGCTGCTGCCGCCACAGCCACCACCATCGCCCCTTGGCTGGCCCGGGGCTCCCGGGGCGTGCTAACTGTGCACTGAGTGAGCTCACGTGCACGTCCGTGCCCGTGGGGCTGCTCCAACGCTAGGGTTTTGTTTACCAGAGCAGTGGGGTAGGGGAGGGGTAGAGGGAGATGTCAGACACTGGGAGTTATGACCTCTGGTACCAGAGGGTTGCCTCTGAGGCCGGGGGCTGGGCCACAGGGAGGCTGCAAGGACGGTTGACAGGTGTGGAGTGTGGCAGGGAGGCCCTGAGGAGGCGGGCTGCCCAGAGGCCTGGAGCAGCTGGGGGGGTGGGGCTGCCGCTGCCATCTTTGCCAGGTTAATTTGCATACTCATTCCTGACTGGCTGTGGGCATGGTGAAGTGACGGTCAATTTACGTATTTCTCTTTTATTAGTAAGATGAGTTTGCCACACCATTCTTATACTTTGATTTACTGCTCTAGAATTGTCTTTGTCTGACATGACTGATTTTATTATTTTATGTTTCTAATATCTGTAGAATATTTTAATATAGGTGTTTATTTTTCTATGTAATTTCTATGTAATTAAATTTTCTATATTTAATTTATAGCTGCAATTGTATGTGTGTAACCTTCTAAATTAAAACTTTTTTTCAACAAAATAATGAGTTTAAATACAAAGCTATTTTACTCTGGTTTCTCTTCAGATCGCATAAATCTTTCGCCTTTTTAAATACAAAGCTATTTTGTATTTCAATTTTGGTTTAATATTAAAACCTCTATGTTAATGTAAGTACATTAAAAATTGACTTAGGAAATCTTATTGCAGTGTAAAAGCTACTATAATAAGTTGTTCCCTTACATAAATAAATAAATGACCAATATTACTAGCGGCTATAAGCAGCATGGGAGAAAAAATGGAAGGAGTCTTTTATCCTAGTTTTTAGAGGGCATCAGCAGCTTGCTTTTATGAAAAAGTAACAGCTAAATGCACTGCAAATAATTTGCAGTAATCCAGTTCAGTGATTCATGTGTCTGCTTTAATGGGTCATAATTCAGGGTAAAGTAACTGAGTGCAGTCAGAGTGCAGACACTGCGTATGCCAGGGACAGTATCTCTTCATAAAACACACCTCAGGAGAAGCAGTTTGCCAACCCCCTAATACTCTCTGATGTTTTGATGTCCTGCATATTTTTCCGATTAAGTTTTGAGTGCCATGTTTTTAGTTGTATTTCCACATTCATTATTCTCACGTAGACCCTTCAGCGGGTTTGCCATATATGATTATTTTTTTAATGATGCCTTTCTTTCCACTTCAGCAGTTTAATAATCTAGCACATGGTTGCTTCTCAGTACTCAGCGTTCACCTCCCCAATTCTGAAGAGGACATGTGCTTTGGCTTCAAAATTCCATTTGCAGCATTAGAAATGCATATTCCCTATGGAACAACATTTGTTTGACATAACCATTCATTTTTATTACCTCTTTAAATATGTTTATCCAGAGTTATCAATAATCATAAATAACTGTATTCTCATCTTGTTCTGTGTTTTTTTTTTCTCCAACAGACAAAATTGCTTACCCAGTACATATTAAATCTCGGCAAGTATGATCAAAACTACGACATCAGAGACCGTACAAGATTTATTAGGCAGCTTATTGTTCCGAATGAGAAGAGTGGAGCTTTAAGTAAATATGCCAAAAAAATATTCTTAGCACAAAAACCTGCACCACTGCTTGAGTCTCCTTTTAAAGGTATTATTACTATTATTAGAATATAACTGCACAATATGTTATCTGAAAAATATGACAATATATTCCATTTATAATGTGCTTATAATTTATCTCTTAGGAAGTATAAATGACTAGCATATATAAATATATAAAAACAGTATGCTTTCTTTTCATTCATCTGTTCTCCAGAGCAAGGTTTATATAATTAAAGTTTATATTTTTATGGATCTTATTTACCTAAATAATTTTAATCTTCTGATTTTATTTTTATTCTTCCTAAGCATAAAAACAATATATAAAAGCTGTGTTCTTATAGACATTGACTTCACTTTTATTTTAAATAGATTCCTTTATTTAATAAGGAATATAATTCACCTTAATACTGAGTTATTAATTAAATATTCTATGCATGCTAACAAACTTTTCTAGGAACAATTATTTCATAAAAACTTTAATATTTAAATGTTTTTCAAAGATGGAAGTTGACTTATTTTTCCCACCTTTTTAAAAGGAATAATTGATCAGTTTCACAAATAGCCATTACAGTTGGAATCGGATGATTCTATACTTTGGTTTTTTTATTTTTCCTTATTTAATTGTTGTAAAGTGATAACAAGCAGTTCAATTTCATAGAAAAACTATTAAAATTCTGAATGTGTTTGTGCCAAGACATGTATATGGATTGTTTAACTGTGCTGTCATTCTTAATATTCACAGTAAAGTAATTTTTAGAGAAGCTACATTTCAGAGCAACACCTCCAAACACACTGACTGATTAGCTTTTTTATTGACCATTATGGGGAAGATTATTGTAATCTATGGACTGAAATCAGTTTTTTGACCTATGAAGTGCTTCCTAGTTTATATTTATTCCTTGACATTTGAGGTAATATGCCAATTATCTTGAGCTCTGATTAGGACTGTTCTATGTTATATACAGCTCATATTGTTTATTTTTATATTTTCCTCTATTTTAATAGATAGGGATCATTTCCAGCTTGGAACTTTATCTCATACTCTCAACACTAAAGCTACTGGGTACATGGAATTATCTAATTGGCCAGAGGTGGCGCCTGACCCATCAGTTCGAAATGTAGAAGTAATAGAGTTGGTAAGTTGACCTTTCTGAAATTAATTTTGTCAAGCAGTAGGATATTCTAGAATAATGATTTTTTCAAATAAAAGCTTTTGGGGGAGTTGAAAATTGAAAATTGTTCTGGTATTTCTAAGTAAAAAGTGTTAGGTATACTAGTATCTTGCTGTTATGGGAACTAAAAATTGTAGTGTTGCTACATCATTGTACATGTACTGTTCCTTTTCTTCAAGGAAATAGAGAATTGAATTCTCTGCATCAATGCTACCCACATTTGTGGTATTGCGTTTGTAGCTGTGTAGATTGAATTTCTAAGGTATTCGGTTTCATTGGTTTGAGCTTTTTCTACTTTGTTTAGAGATTCGTAAGCTTCCTGTCAGTGCTTTTCTCAATAATTTTTGCTGTTCTATTCCAAAGAAACCATACAAAGTGTTCTGGATTTTCTGATGAACCTGTTTTAAGTGAAGCCTAGACATAAATAGGGAGCATTGTGTACCAAAAATGTCCTTAGACAAGGTCACAATTAAAATGAGTAATATGTTGCCTTCACATTAAAAACCAACTTCTATACAAATCATCTTTTCCTAGATCTTTAAAAAAATGCTGGCTGCTAAAGTAAAAGAATTATTTTTATTTGCAAATACTATCTCTTATATCTCTTATATAAAAAAGAAAAATAGAGGGCCTATTGATTGTCTTTAGAGATTTGATTATGTGAAATATATATCATACTTTTTAAAGTAGAATTAATAAAAATTAACAATTAGGTATTTCATTTTGGATGCTTTTTTGGTAGAAAAGTTATATTGAACAAGGATTCAGATAACCAGAGTTCTTTACCACTAATTCCTGTGAGAAATTCAGTTAACCTTCTTGCCTATTAACTTATATACAGTGGAAGAAAATCTTTATTACTTTAAATAGAATTTATATAATGTGCATAGCCATGTAATTTGATCCTTTTGAGAAATACGTTTTTCTTAACTCTTCAGACCTTACTCTGGCTTTGGAGCATGGCCAGAAGCAATAATAACTGATAATGGCTCCGTTTGGCAAACCCTGGCAGTGTACTTTGATAATGTTTGCAAACATTATCTTGTTTAAACCTCATAATGATTATAAGTGTTGGTTGTTGTTATAACCATTTTGCAGATGAGGAAACTGAGGTGTTCAGAGAGCCTAAATAAATTGCCCACGTTCACATAGCTAGGAAGTGATGAAATTGAGATTCTAACCCAGATCTGTCAGTCCTTTGTTCATGTTCTTCACTGCATTTTAGTGTTATGTAACATGAAGAGAGGAGGCTTGAGCTTGTTTCCAAATCTGTACTATTCTTAGTACTTAGAGCACCATCATTTTCATGTTGTGACAAATTAACTCTATTTAGAGATGATTTTTTAAAACGTCAAAATTAAACTAATTGCATGTCTATTCCTCCTTGCAATTAAGTTTGCTGATTTTCACTCAAATCTACATACTCTTAAGAAGTACTCTTCAAAAAGATTGGCTTCTTTGTGAAATTTTTGGTCAGATGCTAGAATACAAAGAGAATATTCTTTGTTATGATTCTTTCCATAGGTATACTTAACTCTCTTTCCTAATTTCATATTATGCCTGCTTATTGTTTTTATGGTTCCATCCTTTTTTATTATTGGGTACATGCAAGTAAAGCCATCCTTTTATCCTTTCCTCGCTTCCACCCACCTCTCCTTGATGCCTCATTCCATAAATAAATAAATAAATAAATAAATAAATAAATAAATAAATAAATTTATCTTCTCAGAAATTGGTAACAATTTTATGCAATTTAATTTGGTCTCAGCAGTACCCTTATTTTGGCTGATAGATTGGTTGGTTGGCTGGCTTATTCCATTTTCATGTGCTCTTGTTACAGGACATTACTTCAATAACCTATTTTCTTGTGTTCATTTCACCTGCCCAGTTCAACAGCAACAAAATTATTTTTTTAATTTGCTGACTACATTCTGTAAATTAATAATTGGTAACTTATTTATGGAGAATAATTATAACTGCTGTAATCTGGTTGAAAAAAACTGTTACTATCCATTGATGCCATGCAGAAAACAGTTTCAGTCTATGGGTCTCTGGACCTATTGGCTTAAAAGCCTATCTAATAAAAGAGTAATATGCAAATTGACTGTACCTCCTGCTACACCCACAAGCCACGCCCACCAGCCAATCAGGAGGGAATATGCAAATAAACCCAACCAAGATGGCTGCAGCCACAGAGAGCAGGAGGGAGGCTTGGGTTTCCCCGGCAATGGAGAAAGCCAAGCTTTCCGCCTGCCCTTGCCGGCCCAGGCCTCCACTTAAATGCTACAAAGTTTCAATTATAGAAGATAAATAAATCCCAACAGAAATGGCGGCAGCCACGGAGCTGGAGAGAGAAGGAGGCTAGGGTTGCCCACGGCAATGGAGGAAGCCAAGCTTCTGCAGCCCTGGCCTGCTTTGGCCTCCGCTTAAGGCTACAAAGTTTCAATTATAGAAGATACATAAATCCCAACAGAAATGGCTGCCACCACGGAGCGAGCAGAAGGCTTGGCTCCACTTCAGGCTACAAAGTTTCAATTGTAGAAGATAAATAAATCCCAGGAATCCAGGGCCTCTGCTTGGGTCGCCGGGGGGCGTGGCTGTCCTGTAAACCACCACAGGCCCCTCGCCCAGGCTGCCCCATGCCCCAAGGGCACCCCCACCCTGATCCGGGACACCCTTCAGGGCAAACCAGCTGGCCCCCACCCATGCACCAGGCCTCTATCCTATCTAATAAAAGAGTAATATGCAGATTTACCATCACTTCAACACATAAGATGGCTGCCCCCATGTGGTCAAAGATCCTGCCCCCATGTGGACACAAGATGGCCACCACAAGATGGCCAGCAGGGGAGGGCAATTGGGAATGACCAGGCCTGCAAGGGAGGGCAGTTGGGGGTGTTCAAACCTGCAGGGGAGGGCAGTTATGGGTGACCAGGCCGGCAGAGGAGGGAAGTTGGGGATGACCGGGCCTGCAGGGAAGGGCAAGTGGTGGGGGGGAACCCAGGCCTGCAGGGGAGAGCAGTTGGGGGGAACCAGGCCTGCAGCGGAGGGCAGTTAGGGGTGACCCGGCCTGCAGGGGAGGACAGTTAGGGGCAAATAGGCTGACAGGGGAGCAGTTAGGCATCAATCAGGCGGACAGGGGAGTGGTTAGGGGGTGATCAGGCTGGCAGGCAGAAGCAGTTAGAGACAATCAGGAAGGCAGGCAGGCGAGCAGTTGGGAGCCAGGAGTCCTGGATTGTGAAAGGGATGTCCGACTGCCCATTTAGGCCCGACCCCACCGGTGGGGTTGGGCCTAAACGGGCAGTCGGACATCGCTTGAGGGGTCCCACATTGGAGAGGGTGCAGGCTGGGCTGAGGGACACATCCTCCCCCCTCCCCCCCCCCATGCACAAATTTCGTGCACCGGGCCTCTAGTTATACTATAAAAGACACAAATATAAAAATATCAAATGCAGTTGTAACAATGCAGAAAGTCTTTCTTGCTTCTCACTCTACCTCACACCCCTCCTAAGTCACATCAATATATTTCATATACATAATACAGTGTTATCCTACTTTCACTGTAAAGTGATCTTACAGGGTCACTGTGATAACTTAGTAAGAAAAATGGCCTAGGTTTAGATACTCTGATATTTTAATCAAAACAACAGGGAACCTAGTTTGGTTTACATTAGAAGTCACTTTGAATTGCATGCTACCATTTCTAGGATATCAGATATAATGTCTGTTTATGTTATGATAACTAACTTTTGAAGTCCATTAGAATTTTTTTGCTTAGTTCTAGAATATCCTTTTCCCTTCAATAACAGAAAGACTGTCTTTTGCTTTATATCAAAGGTATTTTGCTTTATAAACCCATCTATTATCAATATTTTATCCCTCGTAGGAACTTTAAAATTAATGTCTTGCTATTCTTTCCTCTTCTCTTTTCCCTATTGTTTCTTTTGCTTAGAATGATATGATTCTCATAGTCATAAAAGATCATCACAAAAATTAAAATATTTTCATTATTTAAAACGCCATGAATATTGAGTTGATAGCTGTGCCAAGGTAATTTGCCCTTTGAGCATAGAAGCCTAATTTCCCTTATTTGTCAATTTAGTCTTACCTTGAAAGCCATAGTCTAATTAAGTAATTTCCACTCACCTCCCCAACCTCCATAAATTGATCTGGTACACTTTTTACCAAACTTCATAAAACGATTGGATTTAAGAAAAATATGGACTTTTGTGTTTACTAAATATAGGAAAACTTTGTTTATAGAATACTATATTCATATTTGGAGTACAGAGCATTTTAATTATATAAAAAGAAAGCAATATTGCTGATATTACATAAGTATCTAATTCAAGTACTAGTGGCCCGGTGCACGAATTCGTGCACAATTGAAAGGAGATTAATTAAAGAAATATTTTAATATCGCTATTCACCCTTGCTCTATAATAGAAGTGTCAACCAAATTCATGATCAACAATGACAGATGAAAACATACGGGTGCGATTGGTGCCAGCAAGAGCTTTATATGTATTGTGCATGCGCGATTCAACTTAGCCTTTTATATGTATAGAATAAACTTGCTTAATTAGACCTGCTTTCTGATGTAGCTAAACTTTTTCCAACCCAGTGAAGCACCCCAACTTCTCTTTCAGGTAATTGTCAGCAACACAACAATAAATATCAACACAAAGCAGATTATTATTGTAGATCACACAGGGAGAACAAAAGGTAAAATATTTAACTGTAGCAGTGTTTGACTATATTCTGCACAGTGAGAAAATGTGAAGTCATTTTCAAGGTCCACCATTTCTTACTTCTTTTCAGTCAGGTCAAGTGTCTAAACTTTCTAAATCTCCGTTTTCTGGCTAATGAAAAGAAAACAGGATTCCACCAAGTCTCTTATCTGCCTACTCTAGGACTTCTGTGAGGATCAAATTAGATGAGGCACGGGAAAATACTTCACAGACATTTGGTTAAAGTGTGAAATGCTTGCACCTGACTATAAAGCAAGTTGTGTTCCTGAGCTGAAGAAACTGCAAGGAGGCTAGTTGTTGCTAGGGAGGGGAAGCCAGATGTTGCTACGTGATGTCATTACCCGGATGGACACTTTGCATATTAGCCTTTTATATATAGAGATTTTTGAGTAATTTTTTACTCATTTTTCTATTGTCCATATATAGTAACTAGAGTCTCGGTGCACAGATTCGTGCACTGGTGGGGTCCCTCAGCCTGGCCTGCGCCCTCTTGTAATCCGGCATCCCTCAGGGGATAATGGAGAGCTGGTTTCGGGGCCGAGGAGGGACCCCGGGAGGTTGGCTGGCCGGGGAGGGACCGCAGGAAGGCTCCAGGGTGTGTCTGGCCCATCTCGCCCAGTCCCGATTGGCCAGACCCCAGCAGCAAGCTACCCTAGTGGTCGAAGCGTCTGCTCCCTGGTAGTCAGTGCACATCATAGTGACTGGTCGAATGGTCAAATGAATGGTCGGACACTTAGCATATTAGGCTTTTATTATATAGAATGTTCGGGCTTACTTATCTTTTTATGCAGCATACCTTCAACCCTTAAGCTCTTTAAGATCAGTGATTTTCAACAGAGATCTTGAAGCAAACAAACCCATGTCAGACTTGCGCCAGACCAATTAAATATGGCTTTTAGGAGGTAAATCCCAGGCATTAGCTTTTTTAGTATCCGTATTTTTATTGTTTAAGTATTAAAAAAATGTTCTCAGGTGATTCTAACATGCATCCAGTGTTCTTGAATAAGAACCTCTGGTGTGCTGTAAAGTACTTTACAGTGGGATGTGTACTTTAGCAAACTGGCACATAGTAGAAACTCAGTTAAAAGTGCGATAAATAAATGAGCCTTAACCATTTTGACCTTTTAAAAAATATACATTTTCCCTGCCCTTTAAAAGAGTGTTTGAAACGATTTAATTTTTTTCTTGATGAATCAAGGTCACAATTATGAAACTAATTTATTTTACTATAATACACTGTGTTAAAGTCTTTAAGGGTCTATTCAGACAATAACTAATGTGACAATAAAAGTAAATATATAAGTAGTATATTTAGTATGTTAGAAAGTAATAAGTGCTGTCATGGGGGAAAAATATTAGAGCAAAGCATGGGAGGTTGGAATTTTAAATAGAGTGGTCCTCCCTGAGGTGACACCTGGGGGAGCTGGAAGCAGGAATAGCAGGGGGAAAGTCCCTAAGGCGGACTCTTGCCAGTCCCTAAGGCTGGAACAGAATGGGAAGGAGGAAGAACAGCAGAAGGAGGTCAGGTAGGCAAGGGGACTGGCATGGGCATATAGGGCCATGCAGACTGTTCTAAAGACTTGGGTTTTTTCTCTGAGTGAAATGGGTTGCAGGGTTTCAAGCCAAACAGACTTGATTGGACTATGTTTTATGTTTATTTTATTTTTAATTATAGTTGACATTCAGTATTCTTTTATATTAGTTTCAGGTGTTCAGCGTAGTGGTAAGACAATGATATAATTTTAAGACATGATTCCCCCAGTAATTCTACTACCCACTTGGTACCATACATAGTCATTAAAATGTGAATGGATTAAGAAGTACAAATTGGTAGTTACAAAAATAGTCACGAGGATATAAAGTACAGTATAGAGAATATAGTTAATAATATAGTCCAACTTAGATTTTAATAGAATTATCCTAGCTGCTGTGTTGAGCAAACTCAGAGTGGGGGTTAGGGAGTCAGCAAACTTGGAGTGGGGGTTAGGGGTGGGAATGGAAGTATGATAGCCAGTTAAGAGGCTGTTGGAGTAATTCAGGACAGAGATGCCTCTGGCCAAGGTGGTAAAGGAACAAGGTGGCTAAAGGCTTTCTTGATGGATTATACATTTAGGAAATGAGAGAAAGAGAGAAGTCAAGGATTACTCCAGGTTTAGGCTGTTGAAAAGGTTAGGGCTATTTATTGTCCACCCTAAATATTTTCATTGCTTTTCTCTTACGTCAGGATTAGGCTGTGAACTTGCATTTTTTATTGCTATTATTGCATCTACCTCTAATTGCCCTAATTTCTTCTAGACTTTATTTTAAATCTTCTGTAGACCAACAAATGCAGAAGTCTTTAACATTGTATGTAAAATAAGGTTGTTGATTTAACATAAAATGGGCCCTGAGACTTTGTGTTCTTCTATTCAGGAGTAAAGGGGAGTCAGCCTTAATGCCGGGACTTGTCACAGTTGCCTTCTCTGTTGAGGCCTTAAACTTTCTTCTGGGTTCACATTGATTGAATGATCTGAATTCTTTATATTTACATTTCTACTTTTTTGTCTTTTTAAACAGGCAAAAGAATGGACTCCATCAGGAAAAGCAAAGAAAGAGAAACCTGCTAAGAAATTTTATTCTGAATCTGAGGAGGAAGAGGACTCTTCTGATAGCAGCAGTGACAGTGGTGGGCTTTATAATTTATTAAAAAAACATTATTCACTGTAGCTTATATGATATGCCCCCAACAAAACAATAAGGCCTAGTATATAAAATTCGACAAGTGAGTTTAAAAAAGGTTTATGCTATTCCAATAATTCCTTACATTTACATATCACTGTTTACTTTTCAAAGTAATTTCCAATCCCCCTGCCCTTTTGTTTATTGTTAATCCTCACCTGAGGATATTTTTTCCATTGATTTTTAGACAGAGTGGGAGGGGAACATGGTGACACAGAGAGAGAAACATCGATGTGAGAGAGACACATTGATTGGTTGTCTCCCGTACATGCCCCAACTGGGATCAAGCCTGCAACCAAGCCACGTGCCATTGACCAGAACCCAACCTGGGACCCTTCAGTCCTCAGGTCGATGCTCACTGAGCCAAAACAACTAGGGCCCTTCCTTTATTTTTTTTTTTTAAAATTAATTTATTTTTTTTAGGGAGAAAGAGAGAGAGAGAAACATCTATCAGTTGCCTCATGCATGAGCCTCAGCTGTGGATCGAACCTGCAGCCTGATTATGTCCTCTGACCAGGAATTGAATCCAAGACTCTTTGGTGCATGGGATGACACTCTAACCACTGAGCATACAAGCCAGGGCTCCAGTCCCTTCTTATTTGACATTGCCTCTTAGACACATAGCTAATAAATGATAGAGCTGAAAAAGGAACTCATGATTTTCTGAATTCTAACTCACACTACCTGTTATATTCATTGGTGCATTGAAAATTATGATTTTGCATTTGATAAGTCTTTAATGGCGCCTTTAAAAGTAACTTTCTTTTATAAAAATGTAAAGTTTATTTAAATATTGAGCAATCTGTTCTTCATCCATTTTATACTCTTATTTCTACTTGAACCTATATAGAGATAAAGCTAAAATTAATAAATCCCTTGTGTATTATAAAGAAACGAAGAATTAAAAGTTGAGAACAACCATATACAATGAAAAGAATGTTAAATCAAAATCCTGGGTTTTAGCTTTGCAAATTCAACAAGGTACTTACCTTTCTCTATATCTGATCAATGAAGAGATAGCGTTAGATGCCTTTTTTAAAAATCATTTTTTATTTCTCAATTGTAGTTGAGATTCAGTATTATATTAGTTTCAGGTGTCTTTCTCACATCTATGTTTCTCTCTCCCTACCCCTACCCCTTCCCGTCCCCTCTCCCTCTCCCTCTCCCTCTCCCTCTCCCTCTCCCTCTCCCTCTCCCTCTCCCTCTCCCCTTTTCACTCTCTCTAAAATCAATGGATAAAATATCCTCGGGTGAGGATTAACCAAAAAAATAAAATAAAATACACATAAATATACTATATGCAACACTTCTACAAAGAGTCCTATATACCATAATTTATACATTAAAAAATTAAAGGAAAATTCTTTATCTCTTTGACCTGTGGAAAACTCCTATACTAACTAAAGTAAGTAATAACTTTAAATTAGTAATTTTGCTTGTTGCATTTGAATTTAGAAATGTTTTGAGATGATTTGAATAATTCATTTCCCTCTCAAAATTTGTTCTTAAGAAATTCAACTGTTTGTTACCTTTTTCTCCTCTAAATAAAATTTACTATTATCAATAGAAGAACTTAAAATTATTTTTTTATCTCTATATTCTTCACATTTTTTTTTTTTTGCCATAGCTAGGTACTTATAGGTTTGAGAAGCGAGATTCTCTCAGATTTAGTGTACTTATTTGGTTCATCTTTGCTTGCTTTCCCAGTCATTATCAGAGCCCTCCTGTGTCCGGAGTCCCTCCACACTCACCTTGCTGCAGGGTTCCAGAAATCCAAATGATGGGTGTGGCAATAGTGTGAACAAGTGGGGCCAGTAAACTAAAGTTCAACATCTGGTTTCATTTGTGATGAATATTGACACTTACTTGTGTCCTTATGTATAAGTAAATGGCTATAAATCAAAGAGCGCCTGTTTTGTTTTGTTGTTGTTTCTCAGAGAGTGAATCTGGAAGTGAAAGTGGAGAACAAGGGGAGGAAGGAGACAGTGAAGACAGCAGCGAGGACTCCTCCAGTGAGAGTGAGAGTGGAAGTGAGTCAGAAGTAGAAAACAAAAGAAAGGCCAAGAGGAACTCCAAAACCAAAGGAAGAGAGTAAGTTATTTTCTTTAAAAAATGTTCTCTGGCATTTTCCTCCAGGCTAAGATTTCCCTTTAATTCATAGACTGAGAAAATGAGTGTGTGTATTTTTTCCTGAACAGATATTGTATCCTGTAAAATTAATTTAGAATTCTAGTTCACATTATTCTACTACTTACAATGCTTCATTTTCATTTTGAACTTGAACAAATCTTGGGGCTACATTTCAAAAATTGGTATGACCTTGGAAGGCTGAGGTAAGTGATCAGGCAGTAGGTATGAAACACTTAATTACCTTCCGTAGCAGTTTTACTGAGGGCTAAAATTAAATCCTCCGAGACTTTGCCATTATGTAACTAAGACAATTGATTTTTCTAAATAATGTTATATTAAAAAGATTATGATCCAAATATTAGAGTCAGAGGCTGTGAAGGAAGACGGTCATAAGATATTTAAGTGCTAGTGCTTTTTAAGATCTCCCATTATCAACAACATTATCGTGTATTAAAGTGTCATTAAAATGTTGAGTAATTGGGGCTGATACCTTGGATTGTAAGAGTCTGTTTTCCTCCCTGCTGTCAGTGTGTGGCCTCAGCAGACACGATGGCCCTTCCTAGGGGCCTGCTGCCCGCTCCCTTGATGAGCTTGCAGCCCAGCTCAGTCGTGGCTGACAGCACTGATTGGGGCGCAGTACGCTCTCTGCTCCTTTTATTACAGACAGTAATTAAAGCAGTTCGCCCTGCCACTTCCATAACAAACACAGCATAATACCCTAATTATGACTTTATTAATTTAAGTCAGGATTTAATGATTTTAAAAGTGATTTATATTGTTTTTCCTGTTCAGAACAAATGAAATCTGTAGGTTAAATTAATACAGGCTTTTCATCATTGCAAAGTTAAAAAGCTAGTTACCAGTAAATTCTTTTCATTAGATTAACATCTGAAACTCTAAGCAGTAAGGTAAACAATAATTACCCATCAAAATTGAGTGATGCATAACAAAATAACACTTATACCTTTAAATCTTATCTCAAAAGCTGGAAGTTAAATATATTCAGAATTACTCACTTGTTGCAACAAAGGAGTTACTTGGTTTGTAATAGACTTTTCTTTGAGAGAAATTCTGTACTTCTAGTTTAATATCAGAATAGCTATGATTACATAGTTTATAAAAAGTGTCTTATTTCTAGGAAAGGAAAGTTTGGTTCAGTGCACTAAATATCTTTTCAGATAGCAAAAGCCAGTATGCTAGAAATTTATAACCATGTATTAGATTAGTTTCATTATTTTTTTCTTTCAGAAATGGACTTTTCTCTTATTCATGTTTGAGTTTAAAAGAATTGTTGAATGCATCAAAGGGAATCTCAGATGCATTCCAACCTTGTATTTTTAAGTACATGTTTTAACTATTGAATTGGGGATAATAAATTGCTATTCTTAGCTAGGGGAAAAACAACAACATATTTTTTAGTCATCAAATATAATTACATGTGCTCTGAGATGTTACCATGACTCCATTTTTAATAAACAGCAATCATATTTCCTTCACAGAAAATCAATTGTAGGAACTATTGATTCTTCCCTTGCCTCACCACTCTCCCTTCCCATGTGTTTTTCTGCCTGTCTCTCAGAATTTTTTTAAATTTTGCCAGTGTATAACTACATGGTAGTTTTTTAAAGCTAGGAAGCTTTAATTATCTTCAAAAAACCCCTTTGCTAATCATAATTATTTTTTACTAAATTTGAGTTTTATGCTCCCAAGTATGTTCAGTTGAAGGGAGCTATTATGGTGTAGTAGGGTAAATATGATCTTTAGAATAAGACAGACATGAGTTCAAATTACAGTTCTACCCCTCCTGGCTATGTATCCTTGAGCAAGTTACTTAACCTTCCTGAATATTATCTATAATAATAAAAGCGTAATATGCTAATTAGACTGGACAGCCAAACGACCTTCCGAATGAAGCCGGGCTGCGATGGCCAAGGCAATTGCTGTGGCTGTGACGGCTGAGGGCAACCGCTGAGGCTGCGAGGGCTGAGCCCCTTGCATGAATTTCATGCATCGGCCTCTAGTCTATCTATATATATAAAAGGCTAAGTGACCAACTGACCAACCTGCCGGTACATATGACACGCACTGGCAATTTAAAAATAAATGTTGATTCGCACATGCACAATACATATAAAGCTCTCGCTGGTGCCAATCACATGCGTGTGTTTTGATCTGTCATTGTCGATCATGAATTTGGTTGCTTTTGTTGACATTCAACATGAACCACATCACGATTTATTCATCAACCGTCCGACCGACCGGCTGGTACATATGACGCCCACTGACAATTTAAAAATAAACGGTGACTGTGCGATACGTATAAAGCTCTCCCTGGTGCCAATCGCACACGTGTTTTAATTCTGTAATACTACTAGAGGCCTGGTGCATGAAATTCGTGCACGGGGGGCGGGGTGTGTGTCCCTCAGCCCAGCCTGCACCCTTCCAGTCTGGGACCCCTCAAGAGATGTCTGACTGCCCTCTCACAATCCAGGACTGCTGGCTCCTAACCGCTCGCCTGCCTGCCCACCTGATTGTCCCTAATTGCTTCTGCCTGCCAGCCTGATCACCCCCTAACCACTCCCCTGCCAGCTTGATTGACGACTAACTGCTCCCCTGCCGGCCCGATTGCCCCTAACTGCTCCCCACCCCCACTGGCCTGGTCACCCCTAACTGCCCTCCCCTGCAGGCCTGGTTGCCCCCAACTGCCCTCCCCTGTAGGCCTGGTCCCCCCCAGTTGCCTTCCCCTTTAGGCCTAGGTTCCCCCCAACTGTCCTCCCCTGCCAGCCTGGTCTCCCCCAACTGCCCTCCCCTTCAGGTCTGGTCCCCCCCAACTGCCCTCCCCTGCAGGTCTGGGTCCCCCGCAACTGTCCTCCCCTGCATGCCTGGTCGCCCCAACTGCCCTCCTCTGCCGGCCTGGTCCCTCCTAACTGCCTTCCCCTGCTGGCCTGATCGCCTCCATTGCCCTCCCTTTCAGGCCTGGTCCCTCCTAACTGCCCTCCCCTGCTGGCCTGATCACCCACAACTGCCCTCCCCTCCCGGCCATCTTGTGGTGGCCATCTGGTGTCCACATGGGGGCGGCCATCTTGTGTGTTAGAGTGATGGTCAATTTGCACATTACCGCTTTATTATATAGGATATTATATATACTATTTTGACATGTAATTTTTTGCAGTAATGTAATTACTGCATGAATCTTCTAATTAATTTCCTTTCAATATGCACAAATCCATGCACCGGGCCACTAGTAGGATTATAATGCCCAGTAAAAATATGGTGGAATGTCATATTAGATGATTGGTATGAAGTTCCTAATATGCCTGGCACAAGATACATTCTTTTATTCTTCTTTTTTTCAAATCATAAAAGATAGTTTATTTAGAAAGTTACAGAGGTAGTAGAAGTGAGCCAGCTGGGCTGCATAGGCTCAGGAAACAAGTTACAGAGGCAGAAGGGCTCTTGGAGCTCTGGACAGAGAAAGGCACAGTTAACAAGCCTTGGGGGGATTAGGAGGGGGAAGGGGAAAGTTCCCATAGGCTCCTGAGAGGGAGAGCACCTGCTGGGTCCTTTGCCTGAGGGTTTTAAAGGCTGGGAATTTAGGGGAGATCTTGGGGGAGGATCTCAATAGGATATTCATCAGCTTTATGCTGATGTGCCAAAATGAGATTTATTCCCAGTGACTTCATCTGTCCTTGGGTATCATGGGCACAAATGGCACTAAGTGGATTTCTGTTATCTTTCATTTGGTTGGGAAGAAAAGTGTAAACCATTAGCACTAAGTGTCCTTGATTAGGGAAGATAAGATTTACCAGATGGCTGTAAGCTGCTTGTCCACTTAACTGTCTCAGTTTCCCTATTCTGCTTGTCCTGGTTTATTAGCCTGTCTCATTTCCTCTCAGTGAAGTCTATCCCTGAAATCTGTTAGGGTTGCTGAGGGAGGTCGGTTGGTCTTCAGTAACCGCTTCCTGCTGACAAGGGCTGTAGTCCCTGCACATATAGGGTATGGAAATCTCTTCCTGCCTGATCTAAGGTAGACAAGGGAATTGGGATCCCAGACTGGAACAGTCTGTTAGCTGATTCTTCCAAAGTAGTGATGGTCCAGAATCCCCAAAGCATCATCATCTTAATATTTAATTGTTATATCCAGAATCAAAGTTGGTAGATTGCTCCATATTTCATGTAATCCTGATACTAACTCAGTTCAGTGAAATTGTTGAGTCTCAGTTCAGAAGGCAGTGATGCAGGTGGGCTCCCAAAGTGAGACCTATGTTGTGTAAACAAGCAGTCGGGTATTTAATAAGGGTATGCCTCTGGAAACAGAAGGAAAAAGACAAAGGTTAATGACCAAAGCAAATTACAAACCAGTTTCTAAGTCTGTAAGGCTGTCAGTTGAGATTTTTAGATGTAAGTCTCAAAGTTGTTGTTTTTTTCCTAGAATGAAAGCAAGCAGTGACAATCTGATAGATTCTCCTTATCTGCATATCTTATTTGAATATCTCTGGTGATGTAAATTCTGCATGGTTTACACAGCATCAGTCATGATGATTATGAATGAGCTTTTGTGGCTATTTTTCAAGGTTATATCAAGTCCTTTGGCTATAATTTGCGAGTACAAAGCTCAGAAACAAAATTTTTAGTTCTCAATAATTCCAAGTCAAAAGATGGGAGAGAAAGGAAACATTAGTTTGGAGGGTTATAGCCAAATATTTAAGAAAACAAAAAAATTCGTAATTCAGTTCAGTTTACGGGTGACAAAATTTTGAAGACAATTAACTGAATTAGATTCTAATATTCACAACTATTTATTACAGATTCTATTGAAACAGTTTTTCCCCTTAAAATCATCCTCATTTTTACCAAAGAGACAAATTATGACCAATTTATTTGCTGCATTAAAACCAGCTTCAATTTGGCCTGATTATTTGTATAAACACAAGAAGAATAGTAATTGATCATATAGGCTCTCCTCAATCTTCTTTGCTGGAATCTTATAAGGAATCTCCAGATTGAGCTTTAATTAGCCCTCAGGGTGAAGAACGAAAGCCACACAGTTGCCATCAGGTTTAGCTTGCAATACCTATAGGTTTGGGCGAATTCCTCAAGTTCTTGAGATTCTTTCTTTGCCATCTCCCAGGAAAGCAACCTTTGTTGAGATGCCCCTCCACATGTTCTTATGATACACTATACTTTATTACTTACCATACTTTCTTGTCAATGGCACCTTACTTCTCTGTGTCTTCAGGGACAGCAGACTGTGTAAGGAAGGCACATGGAGATCATCTGTATCTTACTAACCATTGTTATCCTCAGCACCTAGCAGTGCAAACACATTGTGGGCAATCACATATTTGTTAAATGAGGGACAGAGTGAATAAACGAATGAATGGCATCCACACTTAGATTTGATCATTTGGTATTTTAAAAATTTGTATTTGGTTATCCTACTTTTTTTTAAAGTAAGACTAAGTGCATTAGAAGAATTCTCTTTTGAACTGGGTAACATTTTCTCATATGATATGTTTTAGGGTCATTTAGGAACATAGGTAAATAATTTTCTTGGACAGAAAAATTTATAAAATGCAAGTCTATTTTAGCAAAAGTACATGTATAAATACTTAAACTTATTAACGAACACTTAATAATTTGAGACAGCTTTTTAAAATCAGCCTAAGTATCTTTAAAGTCATTACTGTTAGCACTTAATATATATTCCTGGTAAATCAAACATTCAATTATTAGTTTTTTCAGTTTAGGATATAATTTTAGGTTATTTTATGATCTTTTGCATTTGAGATTGTGTGATGTGGTATAATTAGTTTTGAATGGGATCTAATTTATTTGGTTATAGATAATACAACCTATATTATTAGTTCACTATATTCTGGGATTTTAAAACCATATTTTTCATCTATCTATTATTTATTTAAATGTATTTTTATTGATTTCAGAGAGGAAGGGGGTGAGATAGAAACATCAGTGATGAGAGAGAATCATTGATCAGCTGCCTCCTACTCGCCCCCTACTGGGGGATCAAACCTACAACTTGGGCATGTGCCCTGACTGGGGAATCAAACCATGACCTCCTGGTTCATAGGTCGACACTCACTGAGCCACACCAGCCAGGCCATCATCTTTTTATTTTTTATTTATTTATTTATTTATTTATTTAATATATTTTATTGATATTTCACAGAGAGGAAGGGAGAGGGATAGAGAGCTAGAAACATCGATCAGCTGCCTCCTGCACACCTCCCACTGGGGATGTGCCCGCAACCAAGGTACATGCCCTTGACCGGAATCGAACCCGGGACCTTTCAGTCCGCAGGCCGACGCTCTATCCACTGAGCCAAACCGGTTTCGGCCATCATCTTTTTAAATACTAAGAAGAAGTGGTTCTCAGTGAAATACTCTTCTCTAGTGAATGTTAGGATTTATAGGCAAACTGGACAAATAGAACATTTGTCATTTGATTTTTTTCAAACTACTTAAACTTGTTTATATAAAGGATTTAAAGTTTATATTTCAAAATTTATTCTTATACATAGTGATTCCGAAGATGGGGAGATGGAAAATGAAAAATCTGAAACTTCAGGTTCTTCCAGTGGAGAATCTAGTTCAATAGAAGACAGTTCTTCAGAATCTGAATCAAAATCAGAAAGTGAATCTAAATCCAGAAAAGTCACCAAGGTAAGAGGTTACACATTTGTTGCAATTGAAAATAAATGTTTTCATAGCCTTTTCCCAGTTAAGAATAAATATTTGTGAAAATAGTGTTATAGAAAATCAAGAATCTAGGAAAGGAATTTAATATTGTCTCTGACAACTAAAACACTATCTTCATTCATCCACACCTCTGATGTTACATTTTTTTCTAGGTAATTGCTTCCCTTATAACTCAACCCTGTAGAGAAGTTAGAAACTTTTTTTAACCTCATCATTTGCCATTGAAATTAAAGAGCTCAGTAGTTATGAGTATGGCCTTTGTTCTTGGCTAGGTTGTGACAAGGGAGTCTTTGCTAAAGGGGAAATAAAAGGAAGTACAGAAATAGTATTGAGCAAAGGAATATAAATGTAAATGTGGCCTACGAAATTGAGACTAATAACCTTTTTTAAAATATCAGGTATTTTGGATAATATTTTTAAAGCTTTAATCAGAGGATATACATTCCTTAACTAATAAAAATTTAGTAGCCATGTATTTAAAAGCAAAGGTAAGCACCATTTATGTAATAGAATGTTACACTTTTTGATATATTTTTAACCTTTAACCTTGTCTGCTTAGCAGCAAAAAAAGAAAAAAAAAAGAAGTATAAATTGCAAAAATGTAGTTATTAATACAAAATTCAAACCTAATAAATATCTTTCTGATCTTTGGTTATTACTCCCTTCCTATAAATGGATCATGTTGATGCTAGGCTTCAAATGCAGTTTTGTTTTATTTTTAAACTTTTTTATTGTGTGTGTGTGTGTGTGTGTGTGTGTGTGTGTGTGTGTGTTTAAATTGATTTTAGAGAGGGGGATAGAGAGATAGAAACATTGATGAGAGAGAAACATCATTAATCGTCTGTCTTCTGCATGCCCCCTACTGGGAATGGAGCTTGCAATTCAGGCATTTGCCCTGACCGGGAATGGAACCTGACCTGGTTCATGGTCCGATGCTCAACCACTGAATCACACCAGCTGGGCTCAAATGAGGTTTTTAAAAAATAAACTGTATTCTATATGTTGAAAATATGGTCAAGTCTTATCTTTTAAATTGAATTCAATTTTTTATTTTTTTTGCTGAAAAAGAATTCAATAAGACAACATTTATTATTGATAAAACATCTTTCAGAAATAAAAAATACTTTTTATATAATAAAAGAATATTTGAAATCAAAAGCAAATATTATACTTAATAGTTTTTTCCTTCATTTATTTGTTCTATATTTATCAGTTTCTCATTGGAGTAGCCAAGGATGAAAATAAATCCATTGAAGTATATAATTGCCCTCCTCTATTCAGAGATTTATTGTTAAAGAATAAGCATGTTTAAAATTGGTTAATATTTGTCTTACCATCTTTCAAATATCCTTGCGTATAGCAAAACCTATTTTAAATTTGAATTTATATTCAAAACTTGTCTCTATATTATATACTAAAAGCTCAGTGCACAGATTTGTGCACAGGTGGTCCCTCGGCTTGGCCTGTGGGGATTGGGCCGAAACCCGCTCTTCGACATCCCCCGAGGGGTCCCAGATTGCAAGAGGGTGGTTCTCAGGTGATGCACCCCGGAATGAGGCTCCCGCCTCTCTGGTTCCAGTTGCATCACCCAAGAACCGCAGCTGCCAAGTCACCGCAGCTCGGCAGCTCCTGCATTGAGCATCTGCCCCTGGTGGTCAGTGCGCATCATAGCTACTGGTTGGAGCGTCTGCCCCCTGGTGGCCATTGCGCGTCATAGATACCAGTCAGACAGTTGGACGGTCGCTTAGGCTTTTATATATATAGATATATCTAAGATTTTTTAAAAAAAATTACATAAAATCTTGCAGGTTTATTAACCTGGCCTTGTATAAAACTTATTACATAGTGAGTTTGATATCCTCTCATTTTCTACTTATATTAAATTACAAAAAAAAGCTTAAGGTGTTATTTAAAATGAAATAAAGGGGCTTTAGAAATTAACAGTAAACATAACCAGATTAAGAAGTCAGTGTTTTTAAAAATGACCAAGCAAGAAATCAGTGAATGTCAAGCAGGTGGAATTAAAATGAGTTATTCTTTTTTTTTAATTCTTCATTGTTTAATGTATTACAAGTTATCTTATGAAGTTTCGTAAACGTTGAAAAATTAGAGCCTGTATAGTATTGGAAGCAGGGGTTTAGGACCCCATTAAAAAGCCACAGAGGTACCGCAGATCAGTAATTCAATTTGGTTCTTGTTTGTTAAAAACTATCAATGCAGATTACATTTCTTTGTAATTGAAAATATTTTACTGTAGAAAATCATAAAATTTCAAAGTATTTCAATGATTCAAGACTCTTGAGAAATTCAGGCTTTCTTCATGTTGTTAATAGTTTTAGGTCTATGTGTTTTGCTTATGTCGCTTACTTTCTCTATAATAGAATGCCTTTTCCTGTCTGTAATAGACAGACAGGATGGGTTGTTTTAATTTATTAGTTAGAATATTTTCTACCTTGGAACCCCATAACTGTTTTTTTCTTTCTACTTTTTTCTGAGTGATTTGGAGTCTACCATGCAATTATAAGTATACCAATTTTCTAATCATTGGCAACTCTGTGATTATAGAAGAGTCCTTCTTACACCAAGTGTTGTGGCTTCTGCTCTAAATTATGAGTAATAAAGGCAGATGGTGGGTGCTTTACATTAATTTAGTATGACAGTATTTTAGTCCTGAAAATTCATAAGACTTAAATCTGCAGCCAAACTAGATCCTATGCTTTTACTCTTTTTCTTTCATTTCTTTTATTTGGACAATGTGTTTTGGGAATACTGAGCATGAAAATGAGAACTTGAGGTACCTTGAATATGGTGGTCTATGGGATAGGCATAGTCTTGTACTTGTTGGGCGATAATATCTTTAACCTTCGGTTTCCTCATCTATAAAGTAGAAATGCTAATAACTACTTTACTTCTTTCAGGTGCTGTTATAAAAAATCTAATGTGGAAAATCATTGTAAAGCACTATATAAATACAAAACATCAGTGTTAACTTTTAGATAGAGACAGGGGAGAGAAGAGGGAGGAAGAGAGAGAGAAAAAAAGATATATTTAGAGAGATCGATATGAGAGAGACACATCGATTGGTTGATTCCCACATGCACCCCGACTAGGGCCAGATAATGAACCTGTAACCCAGGTATGTTCCCTTGACCAGTAATCAAACCTGCAACCCTTCAATGTGTGGGTTGATGCTCTAACCACTGGGAAACACTAGCCAGAGCAGTATTAACATTTTTTCACTTGAACATTAATTCCATGAGAGAGCAACAATATTAGCATTATAGAACACCAATGCTAAAAAGAACCAACATTTTTTAATAACTCTTATGTCTTCTGTATGTTTTTTTCCTCTTTTTATACCATTCAAGTTATAAGTCAACATTCAGGGCTGACCCCTTACTTGCAGCCTGTGATCTCGTCCACTTCCTGCAGAATACTGAGCTGCCGATATGCTGTGAGTGTCTCCTACCACTCTCTGCTCTCTAGCACATAATCTATTTACCCTTATTTTTCTTTGAATACTGGTAGCTCTGAGTAAGTGACCCTATCCACTGAACCAAGAATAAGTCCTACTTCCTTTTGGCCTTGTTTTGTTGAGAATCATCAGTTTCCTTTGCACCTTTAGTCTTTTTCTTCCATAATGCTTCTTCCGCTAACCAAAGCATTCAAGTTTTTCCCAGCATTTAGAGAGAGAGGGAGGAGGGAGTTGAAGAGAGTCAGAGACAGTGAGAGTGTATGACAATGAGAGTTGAGAAAAATAATCTAGATATTCTTCATTTACTGCCTCTTCATTATTTCTTAGTCCCTTTCAAATTGGTTTTCACTTTTATCACTTCTTACAGATATTACTCTGAAAAGTCAACCGTGATCTTCCCCCAACCCAGTGGTCTTCTCTCAGTAATTATCCTTCTCGGAACTTTTATGACTCTTCCTTTACTAATTGAAACTCTGCATCCTTTTTCTTCTGACTTCTTTGACCTTTCAGTCTTTCGATTGCTTCACTTTTACCACCTTTTGACACCCAAGTGTGAACATTGCCCCAAAGTTAGTGCTTAGTATATATTATTTTTCAAAAATATTATGATACATCATCTGTGTATATGATAGCATTGTATACTTGAGACCTGTAAAGTATTAAAATTAATCTTTTTAACCAGTGTCACTCCAATAAATTTAATTTAAAAATACATTAATAAATAAAAGTTAATGTGAATTATTTTGTTTTGTCTTTTTATTTCGCTACAAGTTTTCCTATTGTGAGACCTATTCACTCCTATAGTTTTAACTAAAACTTATATGACATCTTCCATAATAACATTTCTAAGTCCCTACAACAGCTATAACATTTTTTCCCCAAATTCAAGCCAATTTCTTAGATCTGTCAGGAGCCACTGGTTTCCAAAACCTATCGATACAGCCAGAAGGACACATGATTTGCCATTTGGTACCAGACTTTTTTCTCCCAGATCTGTAGCCCCAGAGTTGTCTTTGATTCCCCCCTCATCCTGCATGTTCATACAGTTGCCAAGTCTTAGAGGTTCTGTGTGTTATTTCTCATACCTGTTTCTTCTTTTTCTACCACCACCATTCTGGGTCAGTTCTTTATTACCTCACTCATAGACCATTGCCATTGGTCATTCGCAGAGCTTCCCCAATCCCAGTCCTTCTGTGCAGCTGCCAGATTAATGCTCACATTACCTATAATGATGCTCCATTATCATTCAAGTTCAGTAAATCCTCAGACTAACATGTCCAAACCTTCCTTTCTAGACTTAAACCCCTTTGTGTTCCCTGTGTTCTGATCCCAATATACTATTTTTTGTTCTCTTAACATGCTGTATACTTTTCCATTTCTATGTCTTTGTTCTTCCTCTTACACTTCTCTTATTACAGGAAATACAAGCTGAGGAGAAAGTGGCCCCTTATCAAAGGGTGGTCCCTCCACTTGTAGTTGAGAAAGACTTCATGAAATAAAAACCATTATTGATGAGAGGGTATTACTCATGTGAATGGTGTAGGGACAGTCAAATGGTAAGAATCTCTGTTGAATTACGTTGCTGAAGTGTTTGTCATTTGACACTATGCCCCAGCAGATTCATAGGACGCAAAACTATAGTCATACATTCTGGTGTTATGTTTGTAAGGTTGTATTTTTTATATTTTACTTTATTTTTTCAGAGAGAGGAAGGGAGATGGAGAGATAGAAACATCAATGATCAGCTGTCTCCCACACACCCCCTACTGGGGATCAAGCTCACAACCCAGGCCTGTGCTCTGACCTGGAATTGAACTGTGACCTCCTAGTTCATGGGTCGACACTAAACCACTAAGCCACGCTGGCCAGGCTCTTTGTATTATTGATTGAGAGATGTCCTTAATTGAGATCAGATATTGTCAGTAATGACCAAAGGAAGTTATCTTGTTTTTCAGTTACAATTATTTTGATGGGCAAAGCACATTTTTATTTTTAAGGGTTTGTTTCCGAAATATCTATAATAGAGAAATATTTTAATTTGAATCTAGTCTTTTTAATGAAATAATTCTTTTGCCCCAAATAATTGGGTTTAAAAAGATTTTGGCATTAGTCTGAGATAGATTATGGATAAGAATGGAAAGAACTATTTTCTACCCTATTTGAGATGTAGGAAACAAGTTTTACTTGTGTTTTCACAAGTATTTATGTATGTTGCACTTATATAACTTAAGTGAATATCGTAGAATATTGATTTTTACTCTTGAAATTCAAAGCTTTGCCTCTTTCAATTTATGCCTTTCCCAGTTTAGTTGATGACGTTTTAAGTTCTCCAGAATAAAAATATTATTTGACTTCAATTGAAATCTTTAAATAATAGTAAAGGCCATTTAACAAGCTTTCTTATTGAAGTAGATATAATTTAATAGGGTAGATTTGTTTAACGGTTTAGACTAATTTTTATCCTATAAAGAAGTCTTAATTTACTGGTGATGTACTTTTTTGTCTTAAAGAAGAGTGTAAGTGTGAGCCTCAGATTTTTAAAATCAAAATTGTTAGATGATTTGAAGGCAAGAGAGTCTTTAAATAGTACTTGATTGCTAATTTTAATTGAAAATATTTCATGCAAATAACTTGCTGTGTGAGGCTAAAAATTAGCCTTGAATTTTTGTTGATGACACAGCATGGTATGGGTTTAACAAATTTTACATACTTAACCTGTTCTGTGGTTTAAATTTCAAACCTCTTTGCAATAGTTTCCTCTTAGGAAGCATATTTGGTGCTTGTCGTGTAAGATCTTTTTTTCCCTACTTGCTTTTAAAAAAAAAATCAGCATGCATAATGCATAAAAAATCTTTACAGATATATTTACAGATATAATACAAACATAACTTTGTATTATTTGGAGCTTAATAAGAATTTCCAGGATCTTTTATTTATTATTTGAAATGACATATATTAAATAGAAATTAGTTTCTTAACCCTATAACTTTGTATTTCATTTTAAAAATGTTGATGTGTTGAGGTGTATAATCGAATACCATAGAAACAAAATGGGGGTTTGAGGGTGATGAATTGATAGCTAGGTTTTTTTGTAGTGAGATTTTAAGATCAGTTTACTGTTGTCCTTATAAAAGACCAATACAATCACTCAGCTGTTAAAAACCTAATTCTCTATTTAAAAAAATATATACAAAAACAAATTATCTGTGTTTCTGCCTGATATCTTCTCAAGTACTAACACAATGGAAACAGTGGGTGATCTGTCAATGTGTTTGGTTTGTCAATGATGGTTTTGTATAAATATTGGGAGGGTAAGGAATAAAATTCACACAGTAAAATATGATTTCATCTGCCTTTTCTCTGCAGCTCCATGGCTCATGCTGCGGTGTGAAATTCTCATTTTACACACTTTGCAGGCGGAGCACATGAATTATGCATTGAGCAAGAAAAATCTCCTGCCTCAAGTCCTATATGCATTTACCCAGGTTCTGTCTCTATTACCAAGATGAATTGCAAATGGAGAAATGTTTGATGGAATAGGGCTCTTAACTTCTTTGTTTAGAATTCAGATTTTTATTTTTATAGTAGATCCTTTAAGTATGAAAATGTTTTGAACTTACTATGGATTTTTTAAAATGAAAAATGAAATATAACATAAGAGAGGAATGCCAAGCACATCATGAAGCTTTTTATAGCCTTGATTCAAAATGCAAGGCTTTTTCAATTTAGTAGAAATGACCATTATCTATTGCTAATGTTGTATTTCAGTCATTGGTTATTTGCTGTTCTTAGAAAGTCAATGAAATTCTGTCCTTTTGAGAGCCATTTTTTCTTTATGTTTTAGGTTTTAAACCAATTTCACATGCAGCTCTGTCCTGTGTTGTATGTGACCTGATGTGTATTTAATAGATATTGTTACAAACTCTTAGCTGTGAAGTAGAAAATAAGGTATAGACTTGCCTACAGCTTTAACTTTATCTCAATTTGAAAGGTTTCTAATTTTTCAGGTAGGGAGGTTACAGTTCCATAAAGACAGTCATGCACCATTGTAGCTTATAGGAAGCTACACCCATTGTGCTCAGCATAGCATGTTGATAAGTCACATGGTAATAAGCTCTTTTTGTTATACGTTCTTTCTTCACAAGGATGATATTATAGTTGAGATGGCATTTGCTTTCTGAGCCTGTTTTTGTTACTTACAGCTTTTACATTTCAGCTTCAAAACTAACATTTCTTCTTTTTTTCCCCCTAGCCCTAGAAATTGTTATTCATTTGAGGTGTGGAGAGAGGGGTAAATGCTGTTTATAATAACTAATGAAAATTAAAACCCATCTAGTTGATTTGGAGTTTTCAATGGCAGAAAGAATTAATTTGAGAAAAAAAATTAATGCTGATGTTTTTACTTAGTGTTTTAATGTGTATTATTGTGTGAGCCTTGAAAATATTTTTTTCTGAGTATTGGCAGTAGGAGAAAAACAAATAGAACTTAAAATCTTTTAAAAATGTTACCTAACATGAAATTTGGTGTATTGCTCTTGTTCACGCAGGCATGGTGTGGTAATAGCTTGCTAATTTTTTGTGGTTAGAAAAAAATACTTCAAACATATTTATAATAATTTACATATACAATAAGCTATAAACTCCTTTGATAAATTGTAAGTTATCTGAAGCAGGGACTATGTCTGTTTTGGGTGTGTTACTTCCATTGCTTAGCACAGAATCTGATACATATTAAAAATTATATATATATCTATTAACGATTGAATGAGTGACCAAACAAAAACATTTTAGCAAAAACTTAAGTTTGGCCTTTAATTAGAGAAGATTTAATGCAAAAAGAAGGTAAACATTATAAAGATAAGTGATGACCTTGATTCAAATACATCTATTTAACACCCTAATCTTTGTTTGTCTTTAATTGTTGATGGTGCTACTCCATACTGCACTTGATTTTTTTTTAAAGATAACACATTTTTTTCTGACTCTCTAAGCAAACTATGTATACCTGAGGCTTAGAGACACTTTTCTAGTCCATGGTTATCCAAGTTTCAAAAATATAGTAGACTGAATAAGCAAATTTGAGGTAGAGGAAGCCCTAATTATGTGTAGGTATGTTTTGAAATACTCTCCCCAAAGGAAAACAGTAAAGAAACTAAGTGAATTTTTTTCATCCTAAAGAGCAGGAACCTGAAAATGTCCGGCCAGGCCCATTTTTAGATTTTAATGAATACCTTTGGCAGAAGAAGTCTGACACAACCAACCCAGTGTTGAAATATTAAGTACCTGGTACAATGTATGTCACAAACTACATCTCAGCAAGGCTAATCTATCGCATGCCATTGACCATCTCATAAATTGTTTGAGTGTTTTTTTCTTAAATCAACTTATTTAAAAATTATTTTCAAGAATATTTGTACTCTTTCTAACAAAGAGCCACATTACTTTTTTTTTTTTTTTTTTTTTGTAGAGAGAGGAAGGAAGAGAGAGAGAAACATTGATTTGTTGTTATACTTATTTATGGATTTGTTGGTTTCTCCTTGTATGTGTTTTTACCGGAGATCAAAACCTCAACCTTGGCATATTAGAGCAACACTCTAATCAACTGAGCTACCTGGCCAGGGCCACATTACATTTTTTATGTTAGCAAAATGTTGTCAGATTATAAAATAATTATTTCCCTTTAAGTTTTCTTTTGAAGGTTCTTTATAATCTTTAAACACCAAATATTTTAAAATAATTAACAGTTTGCATGGTGGATAAATACTATATGCTAACTGAAATAAAAATTTTGATTCAAAACAACCGTTTTGTGTACCCACATAGAAGTTTATTTTTCTTATAAGATTATGCAGAGGAAAATGTTTGTTTTAAAACATAAAGGACTACCTCTTAGGTTTTTTAAATAGAACATGCAATAAATTATATATTTCTTATTTTATAGGAGAAAGAAACAAAAATAAAGCAAGATAGAAATCTTGTTACCAAAGATGTTTCACTTCTTGATCTAGATGATTGTAAGTATTAAAATTAAAATTTTTTCTTCTGTATTTAGCAACATGTTTTATTTTTGGAGTACCTTTCATTTACATGTCTCCAAGTATATTAACATCTATTATAAAAAATTTATAGATGAATATAGCAAGAAAATTTTAGAAATTGGTTTTATTAGTGTCTTTAATCTATTCAGTATCTTCATATCTTTTAATCTAATCTATGTATTACTTGAATAAATATAATTGTTCAGACAAAAGTGCACAAATTCATTTTAAGATCTTTTGCTTTAGTAATATATACTTGTTTTAGTAAATAATCCTATCTAATAAAGAGGGAATATGCTAATTGACCCTCACCCGTCACAAAGATGGCAGTGCTCACAGCCAATAAGGAGGGAATATGCTAATTGACTGCCCTGCCCTCAAAGATGGTGGCACCCAGTCCCCTCAGCCCCGCCTGGGGGCGGGCCCGGCCACTCGGCATGCCTGCCTCTGGAGTCCCCCAGTCCCCTCAGCCCCCAAGCCGCCGAGGGCCGGCCCAAGGTGCAGGCGAGCCTTGGATGGCGGCTGCCCAGCCGCCCTGGGCCGCCTGAGGCTCAGGTAACCAGGGCTGGCTGAGGCTTGCGCTGCCAGCAGTGGCAGCAGCAGAGGTGTGATGGGGCGTCGCTTTCCCCTGATCACCAGGTTGCCTCTCACTCCTGAGGGCTCCTGGATTATGAGAGGGGCAGGCTGGCTAAGGGACCCCCCCCTCCAGTGCATGAATTTTCAGGCACCGGGCCTCTAGTTATCTATATTTTACAACTTCCTACATTGTTAAATGTTGACTATGGGGATTGAGATATCTAACTTAAGGAGGTAGGGAATAAGGAAAGTAATTACAAATATAAAGTACACCACCATCTTCCACTTGCCACACTTTTGATGGAAACAGAATTAGGTACAAAAAGCTTTTGGAGGCCAGAATGGCTATATCTATCAGTATTTTAACTGCAAAAAAATCTTTGTCTCAGCACACCCACTTCTAAGAACTTAGAATCATACAAATATACTAACCCAGGTGTGCAAAGATGTATACCCATCTTCTTCGTTGTGAGAAAAAGAGTGGAATTGACTTCGTTGGTAGGTACGTTTTGCACTACAAGAGTAACAAGTAAGACTTAATGAATATTAAACTACTATCATTTTTCAATATAGTTTTCCCATGCTAGAGGTGAGTTATGTTTGTAGGTTGTTTCATTCTTATAAACAGAACATAAAGCTGTTGTATTTATATTATTTACCTGGACTGTTTCATGACAAATTCCTTAATATAGGGAAATCAAAATATATGATACAGAGACATACTTAATATAGAGAAATAAAAATAAAATTGGAGCCAAATTTGGATAATTTTTCACCTATTGGTGAAGATTTTAAAGTTTACATCATTTTTTACCTATTGGCAAAGATTTTAAAGCAACATCCATTATTGCAAAGGTTTAGAGAAACCGGCATTCTACATATGTTTTTGATAGGCATATATATAGGTGTAGCTTTTTGGAGTCATTTTAACAATATCTCTTAAAATTTAAATTGTATACACCTACCAATTTTGACCTAGCAATTCTTTTCTAGGAATTTATCTTACAGATGTAGTCAGGGATCCAGATACCTGAACAGGTAACAACTTATGTAAGAGATCTAATAGAGTTGCAAAGTGTAGTAACAAAATGAGGAGGAAAACAAAAAGCTACAAAGGCTTGTGGCAGAAGTATGATCTGTATTTACAGATACAGACAAGTAGAATGTTATGGGAGAAAAGCAGTGTTGATAATGGCTCTTAAAATATTGACTTCATTATATGCTACTTATTAGCCTGAATATATTAGTTCTCCATTGTCCATGGCAAGCAGTTTGTTGATCAAAAATTAAGAAGTTATTTTCCATTTGCATGAGTTCTTAGCTGTAACAATTTGATTAGTTTGGAAAGGGAGCAGAGCCCTAGCCGGTTTGGCTCAGTGGATAGAGCATTGGCCTGCAGACTGAAGGGTCACGGGTTGGATTCCGGTCCAGGGCACATGCCCAGGTTTTGGGCTCGATCCCCAGTGGGAATTGTGCAGGAGGCAGCCAATCAATGATTCTCTCTCATCATTGATGTTTCTGTCTCTCCTTCTCCTTCCTCTCTGAAATAAAAATAAATAAATAAAAGAATTTGAAAGGGGAGCAGACACATTTCTTGTTTCATATAAGAGGCACATCATAACCCACAGAGGTTGTTTGGTACACACTGCATATCAGGAAAATTACAAGTACTGAATATATCTATGTCTTCAGAAAACATTTATTAAATAAATACTTGCTATGAGAGTTTCTAAATGGATACAACATTGTTCCTACCCAAGGAACTCTCAGAATGTCATAGGGGAAACACATAAAGTGACCATTAGATTGACACATTATAAATGAAATGAGATAGAGATATGCCCAGAATGCTGTTGGGTATTGGGGTACCTAACCCATCTAACAGTTTCCAGATGTAACATAACGCTTGAGCTGAGAGTAAGAATTAGTAAGCAGTTGGAGGTAGAAAGTAAGGGAAGTAACTGCAAGGAAGAGTGAGAGCTCTCTGCTGCCTGAAGTAATCATTGTTTCTCTCTAAGGAAGTGTACTTAGCAACCCTAGCAATGGACTGGGTACTAAAAACAGTTCTGTGGTTTGAATAAGTAACTTGATATTTCCTTACTGTATCTGTTGGAAATCAGAGCCCTTTAATCAATTGAGTTAATTTGTGTCTCATTTTATTCATTTGTAAAGTGAAAAATAAATGGCTGATAATTTCTACAGTTCCTTTAGGTTATGAAATTACATGACTATTTCATGAGGTCAGTTGATAATACATTAGAAAATATTTATGCTGAGGTAATGTATGGCCTTATGATAGATTAGGCTTAGAAGTAGCAATATGCTTTCTCTTTTCCAGTGATATTTTATGGTTATGGAAATTAAAATATTTCTTAGTACCCCATACCATGTCATCTCAATAGGATGATCGTAAAGCAGCAATCATATTCTGGTGCTCTTTTATAGGAAACATAAACCTATGTAATTACACTATTACTACAACTAACTGTGAAGTCTTTTAAAAATGTATATCACCCGACAGTAATCATGCTTCAGATATGCCTTACAATATGTGATATCATATTGTTGAGTAAATTACAGTACAGGCAGTAGCGTGGAGTGGCTAAGAGGACAATGGGGCCCAGGGGTGGGCAAACTTTTTGACTCGAGGGCCACAATGGGTTCTTAAACTGGACCGGAGGGCCGGAACAAAAGCATGGATGGAGTGTTTGTGTGAACTAATATAAGTTCAAAGTAAAGGAACGGAGGGGAGAGCAAGAGAACCCTCCGCTCTTTCTGCTCCAAGGGCCGGATAGAACAGCCGAACGGGCCGGATCCGGCCCGCGGGCCGTCGTTCAAATCCCAGTTCTATTACTTACTAGGTATGTAACTTTGGGCATGTCATTTAATCTCTTGTGCTTTAGTTGCTTTATCTATAAAATTGGGATAATAGCAATACTTTTTTAGAAGCATTAGTAGGATTAAATGAGTTGATAAATGTAAAAGCACTTAAAGTTGTGCTTGGCATGTGATAAGCATATGTAAGGATGAGCTATGATGGACGGAGATGATGCCAACAAAGATGCCAACCAGTTAAATGACTTCACATTAAATTATTATGTGTGAAAGTTTTACTTCTTAAAGTTTAAAGCAAAACTTTGATCAGAAAAATAATTATATAATTATTTTATTAAATATACTTTAATAAAGAAAAAACTTTTTGTAGAGGTTTTTTCCCCCTCTGAACTTATGGAACTGGCAAAAGCCCTGTATGCTACCAAAAATATTAATTTCTTATTTAAAAAAAGAAAGAAAAATAAAAAATGTGTTTTAATCCTACAGTCAGTTCAAGTTCTTTTCAAATCCCTCTTCCCCCAGATTGAATCATACTGACATAGTTTTATTATTTGCTTCTTTCTCTTTTTATCATACACATTCCTTTCCGTGCCATAAATATTCTTTAAAAACCTTATTTTTAATGACTGCATGGTTATTCTTTATATTCTTGTAATAAATTCTCTTTAACAGGTTTACTATTGTTATACATTTATCGTGTTTCCATTTTTTGCTATCATAATCAGTGAAGCAGTACACATCACCATAAGTATATTATTGCATTATCTCCATGACTGTTTCCTTAAGATAAATTCCCAGGAGTAGAATTGCTGGGACAAACGCTTTAAAGAATTTTGTTGGTAAAATTGCCTTCCACAAAGCTTATACCACCTTACACAGTATTAGTATGAGATGCCAGATTCTTTATACCCTTACCTGTACTGAAATTTGTGTCATTTAAAAATTGCCTTTGCCAATATGATAGGTGGAAATGGTATCTCATTTTAATTTCTATGCCATGTTAGTAAAAAAACTGCATAGAGTCATTTTGTTTTTTACACATTAATTAAATACTTCAGCATCGGCAGCTGGCCTCAGAATCCAATTTAGGATAAAGTTTCAGTGTCAGCTTTCATCTTGCCGGACCTGTAAACAGATGTGTAATCATTTCCTTAATACCAGAGCTTCTACCTTCTAAAATGATATTAAAAACCTATCTTTTTTTTTTAGGAGTCAAACTAGTCTGTGGTATGAATTTTCCTCTCTAGTCTTTTACCTTTTTCCTAAATCTTTAGCTGAGCCATAGTTGAAATGAGAGGCTTTTTTAAACTCACTTTTTATTATTAAACATGGGCATGTAATATTTTGGATGGATGGATTGATGGACGGACAAACATGCATTTAGAATCCACCAGAAAAGTTACCTGCTGCTTGGAAAGGCAACATATTTTGATCCAAGTTAGAAGAACCCATTTTTAGTTCTACTGTGGTTCTACATTCACTTGTTTTATGATATTGGCAAGCCTCGATCTCCTTATGCCTCAGTTTACAATTTCTTTAGTATAAATGTCTTTTCTGTCTTTTCACTGCCATTATCTTACTTCAGTGCTTTTCACATCTTGCCAACACTATTGTAAATTCTTCCTCACTGCCAACCTAAATGCTCCTTCTTCAGTCTGTCCCTTTATACTATCACTTGATATCCTCTTTTTGGTAGATTTTTAACTGTTCCCTTTAGTGTACAAGATAAATCCAACCCTCTTAGCTTTCCAATTTTCTACCTCTCAGCCTTTGTTTATATTTTCTTACCCAGTAATTAACCAATTTCTTTCTTTCCTTTTATTCAGATCCTACCTTACTGAAAAACTAGACTTTATTCTCTCCTATCCATGAAGCCTTCTCTTACCACCATATCCCCATTGATCCTTTTTTTTTTTTTTTCCAACTCCCCATGGCACTTGCTTAACTATATAGTGGTTTTCAACATATATCTAAGGAAGCCTGGGGATTTGTAGTGGTGCCTCAGGCACAGCAAAGGAGTGCAAACGAGAAAGCAAGGGCTCCATTTCTCCTTCACCCAATTCCACTCTGCTCTTTCTATTGTATATGTTGAGATTTTATTTAAGACTAGAGGCCCGGTGCATGAATTCTTGCATGGGTGCGGTCCCTCAGCCTGGCCAGCGATTGGGGCCAATCGGGCTGACCAGCTGGGGAGAGGGACTGTGGGATGTTGGCTGTGGGAGTGCACTGACCACCAGGGGGCAGCTCCTGTATTGAGCGTCTGCCCCCTGGTGGTCAGTGAGCATCATAGCTACTGACTGGTGATCCAGTAGTCTGGTCATCCGGTCATGACAGTTGCTTAGGCTTTTATATATATATAGAATAGATTTCCTTTGAAATTTTTATTCTTTTGGCAATATCATTTATGGACTGTATTGTTACTTTTTTTTTTTTTTACATCAAGCATGTTTATCTTTTTTTTATTAATTAGGTGTTCAGTTATTTGAAGACAGGGACCGTATCTTGAACCATAATTTGAATGTTGTCTCTCCCTTGCTCTCATTCAAGAAATATTTGCTAACTTTATGAATAAATACTTGTTCTGTCTAATTTATGGGATATTGTGAGACTAAAATGAAAAAATGTTGCTTTGAAAAATGATGTCAAATTAAGTAAATGTTACTTTATAGTATTATTTTGGAGTGAGAATTTGAAGGAAGCTAAAACTTCTTTCAAGTTTCCATTTATTTCACTCAGCAAACAGTTGAGCAGTTACTTAGTACTTATTTCTACTAGTGCTTATACAGACTAGTAGAAATAAAAACATATAAAGACAAATTTGTATTACGAGAGAAATATGGTTGTAGAAGGTATATCCATGCATTTCTGTGTAACAAGGAAGGCACATATAAGCTGTGTTTAGGTGAGTCAGGTGTACTTTCCCAAGTGGTATCTTAATGGGTAGTAGTTGCAAAGTGAGCAAGACAGAGAAGAACCTTCTAGGAATAAAAAATAAAAGGCTCAAGGACATGAAATAAGATCTTGGGAAATATTATTCGGTAGCAGCTGATAAATTTGGAGGTAAGCTAGACCTGAGCTTTCCAATATAGTGGCCACTGACCATACATAGCTACTAAAATTTAAATTGATTAAAAATGCAGTTCTTTAGTCATTATAGCAACATTTCAAGAGTGCCTTAGGTGTGTTTGCCTCTGGCCATCACATTGGACAGCTCAGCTACAAAACATTTCCATCATCACAGAAAGTCCTATTGGATAATGCTGAGCTAGATCATAGAGCACCTTGTGCACTTAATTAAAGATTTGGACATTTGCAGGCAATTGTGAGCTTTTTAAGAGTTATAAGGAGGGAAGTAACATGATCAGATTTGCATTTAAAAAAATTTTCAAACTTTCAGGTATCTGATCTCTAGTACATAGGAGTCCTAGAATAAACATTTATTTTTATCTAGCACATAGCTTTTTTTTAAAGAAACCTTTCCAATTGTTATTTATAAAATTAATCAAAACAGCAACAATAGATTTACAGAGCCATATATCAATAACAAACCAGGAAGGGAAGAAATATTCCAGAGACACCTAGAAAAGTTTCAAAGGAATACACACCAGGCTAAAAACCTAAAGCTAAGCTGTGGTTGCACCACAGGTTATACTTATTCCTGCATTTTCTCAGCAAGTTCTTCCTTATATTTGCTTTTCTCTTTTCCAACTTGTCGAGGTTTGGCTTTGTGTTCAAGAATTTTTTTCTGATCTTTGTCCAGTTTTAGCCAGTGATAACCACTTTGCTGGGGTGAATGCCCACGTGGACAATTGTGCCGTTAGCCTACTCATGCAGCACCCACTCGATGTAGATGGCATATTTCTTCCTGTACACCTGCACTACCTTGCCGATTTGCTGACCTTTGTAGTGTCCTTGAACCACCTGGACCTTGTGGTCTTTGCGAATGGGCATGGAGCGGACGCTGTACTTCTGCCGCAGCTCCTTGGAGAGCAGGGAATCTGGATCTTGCGGCTTTGAAGTGGCGTTGGCGGTTTTTGCGGCGGACTTCATGGTGACCGTCTGGCGCTGAAAGTGCTCCCTAGCCAGCACATAGCTTTTGCTGACAAGTATGATTACAAGTGAATTAGGTAGTCTGTGCCCTGTAATTATTACAGTGGAGAATAAAATAGAGAAAGTATTTAAACACCCTTTTAAGACTTCTAACTCAACTGGAGAACTCTCTTGAAAGCTATTGTTATTGTTTATATTAGTCTGAAAAAAATGTTTCTTAATTTTTAATTCTTTTTTTTTTCTTTTAGTGAAGTTGCTGGATGATAAACGTTAGTGATAATGTTATGTGATAAAATTTTTCAAAAATTATTACTCAAGATATTTATATCCTTATTTTGTTATAGGATTTGCCATTATGTTTTGAGAGCTAAGACTAATAATTGCCATGACTTGTTAATAACTTGACTACATCAAGATGTCAAATAGCATTGCCATAAATTTATTAATCAATGTAATTTAATTAGACTTACTAACAAAATAAAAATGTTGCTTTTAATAATATGAATTAAATTTTCATGCACATTTGCTAATTTGGGCCTTTTCTTCCAGTTAACCCGGTATCTGTTCCAATTGCACGTCCCACACCAGCTCTTTCTCCAAGCTTGATAGCTGATCTTGAAGGTTTAAATTTGTCAACTTCTTCATCAATCATCAACGTAAGTAATTTTCAAAATACATTAACTTGGTTTTTAAATGATGCCATTGCATCGTTTTTATTAAAATGCAAAGAATTGAAGTAGATTCTTAGTCTTGAACAATTCCTCCTCTAACACATGCATTTTTTATTTGACCTTTTTTCAGTCTGTAAATATTTTTTAATTTGCTCTACTCAAACCATTGTCATCTCAGTTTACTTCTGCAAGTTATCCACATTTAATTATGTGTACATTTTTCTCTGGCACTGTTCTCCATCTGTAATATATAAGGGTTCTTTGCCACTTTGAGTTAGTTTATATACATAAATTTCTACCATAAAGAATTATTGTCTACATTAACAGACTTTTATTCTCATAATCATTCTGTTTCTACCATGCTGTGTTTTTTTTTACCTTAGGCTATTAAAATTATGGAACTGTTTCCATTTGAAAATTCAATATTGTGTTTCTCTCTGTTGTATCAGTATGCATTTACTTACATGCTTTGGTGTCTAAATTCTTTAGTGTTATTTATGGGGTGTGATTAGAAGAGAGGCCAGAGGCTTGCCTATCTCAAAATAATGCCTCCTTCATCAGCCTGTCATAGAATCTGAAACTGTAATCACTTTTTATTTTTATTTTTATTTTTTTAGTTGATTTTAGGGAGAGAGAGAAACATCGATTTGTTGTCCCATTCATTCATGCATTCATTGATTGATTTTTGTATATGCCTTGACCAGAGATTGAACCCACAACCATAGCATATTGCGATGATGCTCTAACCAACTGAGTTACCAACTGAGTCAATCTAGGGAGAGAAAGAACAAGAACTTTTTCTGTGTTAGCATATTAGATCACTGACCTTTCACCCTAAATCAAGCATGCTGACTAGGATATATAATCTACTTGACCTTCTGTTAATTTGTGTCAGAAATCTGACAAACTAGGAGATAGAACAGTGAGTTCTGATGCGAGCACAGGTAGCTTGAATAGATCTGGTGCATCACTGGTTCCAGGGCTGGCAGGGGTGCGTAATTGGTGACCTGAGCTGCCCTGGAGCATAGAGCTGCTCTGCTGGAGTGGGAGAGAGGAGTGCCCAATTCGTGCAGATTATTGCTATAAATTCCCCCTTCGACGCAAGTGTGATTGCAAGGTCGACGCAAGTGTGATTGCAAGGTCATGAAATACTCAGAAGAGCTACATGCATTTCTGTTTAGCTTTGGTCAGCTCACTTAGAAAGTATAGGTGAAAACTATTAAGCTTATAATGTTGTTTTTAAGCTATAGAGTGCAGTTATCTTCTAACCACTCAGAAATGAGCAAGAACTGTATTTGGGATTTTAGTTTGCCTTTTTTTTTTTTTTTCTAAAAGGAAAATGTAGATTAAAAGAGATGGGGGGAAAGCAGTGAAAATAAGCAGATAAGTCTTTCACTTATTTAAGTAATAAATATTTATTGAGTATTTGTGGTAGGCTGTAAAGAGAAAGTGGTAATAAAAAAAACGTAGCGTGAAGCAGTTAGTCCTTGAGGGGAAAGGAGGCCCCTAAAAACTTGGGAGGTAGTAAAGTAGTGGATAAACCTCTTGGGCTGATATCAGATAACCAGGGTGCAAATCCCTTCTTGGCCATTTACTAGTTATGTTATTTGGGGCAAATTGGTAGGTAACTTTTCTGTACCTCAGTTTCCTGTGAAGATAATATCTAACTCACAGGATTGTTGTGAGATTAATGAGATAATAAATGTAAAGCTGTTAGAACAGTGACTGGCACATTGTCATTGCTCAGTCAATATTAACTAATATTTTCACAAGTGATGTGATAATGGACCCTGAGTAGACTCTCACACTTTATTAGCTATAAGAAGAATGCAGTTGTGATTAGAAAAGTTATAGTAAATTTTAATTCATCACAAAGTAATTAAAGATTCATCCTTTTAAATGAAGGAAAATATGCATTGGAATGGTCTCTTCAAAGGAAAAGAAAAGCACTCTATCCAAAGAGTGTGCACAAACGGACTCCCGGTGGTGCGGCTAGTGAAGCAGGATCCTAACACTCATCCCCACAAGCTACCAGAATGATCAAACGGCAGTAATAAGAATGGCAACCAGAAGTCCACCAGCACCAGAAATAAGGAAAGGAGTAGATCTTTAAACAAAGAAAAAGTAGAACTTTGAAAAGGTTTATTTATGTAGAAATAAATTGAATAGTCTGATGCAGAATGGCTCCTAATCTTGCCTCCAGCCCTCAAAACAGTACTTTAAAAAGAATATGAAGCAACAAATTGTGTGTACAAATTTAGAAAGACATGGACTAAAGTCATCAGAGGAGAACTCAAAGAAAAACCCTTAAAAATGATAGCCCTCATATAATGGTGTGTGTCCTCAACAAATATGGGAGCCTTTTGAATCCTGAAATGAACTTCATAGATGAGAGTACATCCATAATTTCAAAATCAACATGTTGCCCTAATTGAATAGAAAGAAGAAATAAAAGTAATGTATAATAAAGTAATAGTTAACCTCTTGATCATCACTGCACTGGAAATGTAATGAAGTAGTTAAATGATGCTGGCACTCATATGTACTAGTAGAACTACCATGAACATGGCAGCTATAAATGCAGACTGGTGTGTTGTATTAGCAACTCAAATGCTATGGGTTATAATGTTGACATTAATAACATGCATTTCCAAAACATGGAACCATTTTTTTTCTGATAGTTGCATTCCTGGAAAATTGAGTATATTAAAACCTTGCAAAAATACTCCTTTGTACTTACATGTAAGGTGTTCTGAGATTGGTAATTTTAAACAAGTTATCACCTCATGAATGTCCAACATGACATTTTTTAAAAAATATATTTTATTGATTTTTTACAGAGAGGAAAGGAGAAGGTTAGAGAGTTAGAAACATCGATGAGAGAGAAACATCGATGAGAGAGAAACATCGATCAGCTGCCTCCGGCACACCTCCTACTGGGGATGTGCCCGCAACCCAGGCACACGCCCCTGACCGGAATCGAACCTGGGACCTTTCAGTCCGCAGGCCGACTCTCTATCCACTGAGCCAAACCGGTTAGGGCCCAACATGACATTTGAAAGTTGTGAGAAACGTGGTATATAATCTTTATTGTGTCCTGTTCATTGCAGGGCATCTATCATCCCTGGCCTTCACCCCTTAAAGCTACTTGCATCCTTTACTGTCCCTTCCGCCAGTCATATGCCAACTGCAGACACTCAAAACAGTATATGATGTAGCAGTTAAAAGCACAGACTCTTGAGCCCAACTGATTGCATTCAAATAACAGCTCTGGCACATTACAAAATGAGCAACCTTGGGCAAATGGATTTAGTTCTTGGTGCCTCAGATTATTTCATCTGTAATATTAAACACTAAGTATTTTCTTTATTTTTTGTTATTACATTATTACAAATTTGTAAAGGAAGTGTGCAGGAAGGTTCATTAAGAAAAGTGATCATTATAGAATATAGAGGTAATATATTGAGGAATTAATTCCAAGAACATCCCATGAAAGAAAAACCAGAGTTGCAAAAAGAGGAGCTCTATTAGATACCATATGCTGCTTGGAGTTAGCCAAATTCCATGTGAAGGGCACAGCCCTCCAGACTGGTTAAGTCAGTCCAAGACTACTAAGGCCACCTGGAAGTTTTTAGGGGTTTCCTAAAACTACCCTCAAATTTAATAATTCACAAGAACAACTCAGAGAACTCAGGAAAGCAAGATACTTGGGATTACAGTTTTATGATAACAATAGGATACAAATTAGAACCAGCCAAAGGAAGAGATACATAGAGGCAATTCAGGATGAGTTCTAAATTCAAAGCTTCTGCATTACCCTACTGGCATTGAAGTATTGCCAACCAGGGAAGCTTACTAAGCTTCCAGAGTCTTTATTGCGTAGACAAGATTGAATTACTGCAACATGGTTGAACTCAATCTCCAGCCCTCCCCTCCCGGTCAGGCTGGTTATCAGTGATCAAAGCCCCAGTCCTTTAATCATATGATTGGTGTTTCTGATGTAGCCATTCCCATTCTGAGTTAATAGCTTAGCATAAGCTATCTAGAGACCCACCATGAATCACTTCATGGGCATAAACTACCAGCGAGGTATGGTCCCCAGGGGTCCACCATGAATTACAAAGACACTGCTATCATTGGGAAAATTCCAAGAGTTTAGAGGTTACCTCTCAAGCGCTAAAGCAAAGTCCAGACCTCTCTTTAAGTGAAACCAAATTCCTTACTACAGGTATGCCAATTAAGTGTTTTATTCATTCAACAAGTATTTGTTCAGGCCAGAATATGAGGCAGGTGCCAGACATATAGTAGTGAACAAGATTGGCTAGGTTCCTGCCCTCAGGAGTTTATAGTTAAGTGGGAACATAAAAAAAGAAATGCCTCCAAGACATGTAATTACAATAAGTATAATAAGTACTTTCATTTGTGACATACTTTTTCCCATTTGGGAATTTCTGTGGCTGTAAGTTGTCCTTATTTGTTGTTGTTTCTCTGATTGTGTACAAAAATACTATTACTTTATATTGGCTAATCTCCACAGTCCCACCTATTTCCCTCTATACTATTATAGCTTAACTTTTGACATTTAGGAGAGTGTAAAATTAGAAATCTGAACTACTTTTCCTCACTTATAAGAAGCAGAAGGATAATTTTCACAGTCCATGCTATCCACTGTCTGCTTTCCTTGAATTGGCACTGCGGAGCATCACTTCATCACCAATGAAGGAGTAAAGGCTCGAGATGGCAGGGTGCAGTCAGCAGCAGCAACAGCATTAAACTAAGGTCTCTGCAGGTTGTTAAGGGTAACCAACCTGGAATTTCCCATGACCAGCAAAAAGATAGCATTTAGTTTATCAGTATGACCAAGAAGCCTGTAATTTAATTAAGGCTTCCTACCCCCTCAAGGATTTACAGGCTGAAGGGTAAGAAGAGGAAAACCCATAAGTAATAAACTTGAATTTGAGCAGGCAGAGTGAGGCAAAGAAAAGGCATTTTTTATACACCAAATTTTATCATCTTTAGTTCTGTCAGGAATATAGAAAAAAAGGCTAGTGCCTGGTGGCTCGGTTGGAGCATCATCCCTTACACAAAAGGTGCAGGAAGGTTCCTTTAAAAAAGTGATCATTATAGAATATAGAGGTAATATATTGAGGAGTTAATTCCAGAACATCCCATGAAAGAAGAACCAGAGTTGCAAAAAGAGAAGCCCAGCTAGAGAAGCCCATTCAGGGCACATACCTAGGTTGTGGGACCGATCCCTGGTCAGGGTATGTACGGGAGGGTGTTTCCCTCTCACATCAATGTTTCTCTCTCCCTCTCTCTCTAAAATCAGTCAGCTTCAATCACACATATCCTCGGGTGGGGATTAAAAATAAACTTAAAATAAACTTTTAAAAATGGCTAGCAACTAGGCTTAGAGCTTTTGTTATTGACAGAGATTGCAATTAATTGAAATTACAACTGTCCATGATTAGGGATGAGGTCCTGACCCCGTTTGAGTTATCCGAAATTAATTGGAACATAAAGAGTATCTATCAGACATGCTTTCAGTATTTGGAATTATTAGAATAATTGTGTATCATAATGATGACAGTTGTAATTGAAGTTGATTTCTGATTCTCTGAAGTGGATTTTTGTCTTAAGTCAATCTCTCTCTCTCATTTGTACTGGGCTAGGGCATTTTAGTGTGGTTTTCCAGGCTGCTTGTCTTGTGCTGCCAGAGTGCCAGCTTTCTTCTAGTTTGTCTTCAAGACAGATTGCTTTGAAGGGAGTCTTTTAATATAAGCATTTACTAGGTCGTGTGCCAGATGTTTCTTGAATATGTGATCTCATTTCCAAAACAAAAGATAATACATCTGTGATAAAGTTTGTTTTCTAATAAGGTAAAACAACTACCCTTTTTAAAATTTTTGTATTTTTACACTGTACTTTGCAAATATAAGATATAATCAAGCCTTAGGCTAAGAGACAAGTCTAGTTAAAATCCTGAGTTTAGAGGAGAAAGAAATTATAAGTCAAAATTAAAAATAATTTTGTCATTTTAAATTTGGGAAAAATCCTTTATTCTGATGAGAATGTCAGCAGTCATGGAACTGTGATAAAAATAATGAAAAATCACTGGCCTGGGTCTGCTTAAATTGAAAACATTTTTTAATTAAAATTTGACAGTATTTTGTTTTTCCATTGCCTAGCCATGTCCCATCTTATTTCTTTATTTAATTCTTTTCTGGGTATGAGTAGCTTTAATTTTTAAATTAAACTTTAAGGTGTGCCATACTATTGCTTCGACTCTATTTCCACACTACTTCTGAGTCTCAGAGTTAGTAAAGCACTATATTTGCTTCATTCCCTAGATTATAAAAAGGAGCTACTTTTTAAAAAGAGACTGTAATTCATTTTCAGTTGCAGGGGTTTTATTGCAAAATATTTTTTATTTGGCTTGAGCAAATATATGCCAATCTAACAATCTTAAGTCCTGACTGGTGGATAATACTCATAATGCTTTGTTGACATTATAATAAAATTCTCCACCAGGAAGAATCCACTTTCAAAACAAAGAAAATATGTATATAAATTTGTAAGAAATTGAAGGGTTAAAGAAGAGATGATAAAGAAAGCTTTGGGCATTCTTTTCTTTCTACTTTGCGGTGGTAGTTCCTTTTGCTTGCTGTGGGTTCACTGTTTTCAGAGCTTAGTTCACGGAATATCTGCCGACTTCTTTTCTAAGAGTATGGTTTTTAACTTTTATTTATTATAATTAAATGTACTATAATAGGAAATAATAAGAGGTTTTAAAAATATCACTTGTTTAGAAAAGATTTAATCTTTTATGGCAATTTTGTTTTACATATGCAAAGTTGATTGAACTTTGTGTTACTGTCAACTGTTATATTTCAAATTGTGTATGGTACATTGATATAGTTGCAGTGAAAAATAATGTTTTTTAAGCTTTAAGATATCGTAGATTATTATGCATTGGCCAATCATGTGTTATTATTTAATCACACATCAAGTTAACTTTTGTTACCTTTGTTCTTCTTTTTATAAAGCTTGCCAAAAATTTTTCTGAACATATGGCAGGGCATAGTATGGAAATTAAATATTATTTTAATAGTATTAAATCTTTGCCATCAGAAACCTGACCTAAACATGGAAAATATTATTGTGATACTTACACTTACTCTTCAAAGGAAAAGAAAATGAACTTAACTGTAGGGCAGGCACATGCCCAACTAACACTGATAAACTAATTTATTACTAGAGAGAGGAGAGCATGGAGTAAAAATAGATAAGTGCAGTATATGACCCTAATAGCAAAGAAAAGTAAAAGCCACTTATCTTAGAATATATCAGACACACTATTATTCAAATCATTCAGGAATATAATTACAGATGGCTTTTATAGCCCTAGCAATAAGGGTTATTTCTTTAAATTTGCAGTTGTTCCACATTACTGAATATATAAATATCTCCCCCATATGTTAAATTAATACTGAAGATCTCCTTTACACTTATGCTAAAAAAAACAAAATTTTAGTAAGTTCTGCTTTAAAATGCATAATTTAGATTAAGAGAGATATAACCAAATGTAATATGTGCATCTTGTTTGAATCCTGATTCAAGCAAACCAGCTTTGAAAAGACATGTATTATAGTCAGGGAAATGTGGACACTGACTGTATTTTACATGAACTTAAAGGGAATTTGTTTCTTTCAGGCGTGATAATAGAAAGTTTTCTTTAAAAGTCTTTACTAGAAACACAAACCAAAGTATTTACTGATAAAAGTAGATTATAGCTACAATTTGCTTTTAAATAATTCAGAAGTGGAGTAAAAGGTTGGATTCAACAAAATCGGACAAATGATACTTTTTGAAACTTAGTGATGAGTGCCATTTGTTCATTGTATTAGTCTTTCTGTTTTTGTATACATTTGAAAGTTTTCATAATAAGATACTTGAAGTACATAATTTCAGAAACTTGTTTATTTCATATGCTCAGTGAGGCTTTGACATCCATGGTTTATAGAATATGTGACCTGACAAAGTTATCTTATAAATTTAAGCTGGTACACCAAAATTTGAGTTCAGTTCAGATTGTCATCTGTGAAATTAGAAGACTGAAGATTGTTTCTAAGAACCTTTCCAATTCTAAATTTCTAGACATTTATGGGATATTAAGTGGAGATACTTTAGCAAACATCATGAGCATATGAGAAGTATTCATTAGAAGTATGAAAGAAGTAATAAGATTTGGACTCTGAGTCTCTGTAAGATAGGACAGGGCCTTTTTATTGGCCTTTCTGTTCCCAGTGCTTGATACATAATGGGTGCTCATCAAAAGTATGCTAAATGAATGAAATTAATCTTTTCCTATTTTCCAGCTTTATCATTAGAGACCATCCCCACTGGTGTCAGTTTAAAGGGCTGTATTGCTAATATGTTAGTTTATTACATCACTGAGAGAATTCCTATCAAGCACATATCTAAAAAGTTGTAGTGCTCCTTACATGTTCCTTTTATTACTTATTTAAGATAGTAAAATGGAGAATAAGTTATTTCTTTAAGTTGTTTGATTAAATGTATCTTCATAACCATTCTTTGTATTTCTTAAATGTTCTCTTAATTCGGCTGAAAATACAGCATGGTAAACTGAGAAACTAAAGATATTTTTATTTTATTTTTCTGTCAATAGAGCAGATCTCCTAAAAATTTAAAGCACATCTTTCTAAGGTAACATTTACCTCCTCACATCTTTAGCAGCTATCGGACATGACATGGGACATATTCATTAACCCTAAAAATTTTCATCAGAATCATGCACTGAAAGGGGGCAGCCCCGGCCAGACAAGAGGCTCATTTCAATTTTAACGGATGTAATTAAAGGTTAATTCACTGAGTCAGGATTAACGAGGAAAGTATAAATGATAGGCAAGCAGCTGCCTTTATAATACAAGATTAGAACAATACAATTACAATAAGAATTAGAAAAAATCAACTTCTAAAAAGGATCCATTAATGAACAAATTAAATTGTGATCTCTAAACATGAATATATAAGATAATACTTCTTAAAGAATCTTTAAATTGATGTATAATTTAGCATATTTTCTCAAGTGTAGAAATGATGGTTAACATTAAAAACTTTTTCATTATTAGGAAGTTGCCAAAAATATACATATATACACACACTAGAGGCCCGGTGCATGAAATTCGTGCATGGGGGTGTGTGTCCCTCAGCCCAGCCTGCACCCTCTCCAATCTGGGACCCCTCGAGGGATGTCCCTCTCACAATCCAGGACTGATGGCTCCCAACTGCTCGCCTGCCTGCCTTCCTGATTGCCCCTAACCGCTTCTGCCTGCCAGCCTGATCACCACCTAACCACTCCCCTGCCAGCCTGATTGATGCCTAACTGCTCCCCTGCCAGCCTGTTTGCCCATAACTGCCCTCCCCTGCAGGCCTGGTCACCCCTAACTGCCCTCCCCTGCAGGCTTGATTGCCCCCAACTGCCCTCCCTTGCAGGCCTGGTCCCTCCCAACTGCCCTCCCTTGCAGACCTGGTCCCTCCCAACT